>NC_052065.1:26320365-26650365 GCF_903992535.2 Arvicola amphibius | reverse complement strand
GTAGGACTGGATAAAGCTTAGAGTGAATGTGTATTGCTGACATGAGTTTGGCCAAGGACCCCAATGTCTCAGACCTATAGGAATGCCAAAGCCTTCCACAGGTGAGGTTCAGAGGGATGGGATGGCAAAGTTCCCCATTTCTCCAGTGGAAATTCAGAGGGATGGCAAAGTCTTCCTAGGTTAAGTTAAGAGGGATGGCAAAGCCTTCCCTAGTGAGATCCAGAGGTACGGCAAAGCCTTCCTTTGGTCAAGTAGACACCAGCATGATGAACATCTAAAAAAAATATTTTATTTATTTATTTATTTTTAAAGATTTATTATGTTCATAGTGTTCTTCTGTCTGCATATATGTCTGCACACCAGAAGAGGGCACCAGACCTCATTACAGATGGTTGTGAGCCACCATGTGGTTCCTGAGAATTGAACTCAGGACCTCTGGAAGAACAGTCAGTGCTCTTAACCACTGAGCCATCTCTCCAGCCCCCTAAAAATATTTTATTTATTTGTCTTTAATGTTCATTGGTGTTTTATCCACATGAGTGGGGATGTTGGGTCCCCTGGAGCTGGAGTTACAGACAGTTGTAAGCTGCCATGTGGGTGCTGGGAATTGAACCCAGGTCTTCTGGAAGAACAGTCAATGCTCTTAACTGCTGAGCCATCTATCTTTCCAGCCCCAAATGATGGACATTTTAGAAGGGTTTGTAGGGATTGAGCTTAGGTCCTCATGCTATCTCCACAAACCTTCAATATGTATTTTAAATGGATCATGTTGCCTACTCTAATTGTATTTCAACAGGGAATTGTGGTTTGTATATTACATTAAGGACCCCCAGGCCAGTCTTCTCAACAAATTTTTTCTCCTACATCTTTCAATTGAAGGTTCTCAATACTATCAATAAACAGAATATTAAATAATAAAAGATGTCATTCTCTGGGGTTGGAGATTTTGCTGAATGGCAGAATGCTTGCCTAGGAAGTGCAAGACCCTGGTTTGGATCCCCAGCACTACATAAACAGTGTATGGCAGTAATCCCAGCACCCATAAGATGGAGGTAGAAGGAGGTTCAGAAGTTCCAAGTTATCCTTGGCTACTACATAGTGAGTTTCATGGCAGCCTAGGCTATATAAGACTATGTCTCAAAAAGGGGGAAATAGACACAAAATCAACAATAATATGGAGGAAGGCTTACAAATACAGTTTGCTTTTTTTTTTTTTGGTTTTCGAGACAGGGTTTCTCTGTAGCTTTGGAGCCTGTCCTGGAACTAGCTCTTGTAGACCAGGTTGGCCTCACACTCACAGAGATCCACCTGCCTCTGCCTTCTGAGTGCTGGGATTAAAGGCGTGCGCCACCACTGCCCGGCCACAACAGTTTGCTTTTTAAAAAATGAAAATTTATGACAGTCATAGTGGTACACTCCTTTAATACCAGCACTTGGGAGATAGAGGCAAGCAGATCTCTGTGAGTTTGAGGCCAGCCTGATCTACATAGTGGGTTTTCAATATAGCCAGAGCTACATTAATGAGATTGTGTCTCGAAAAAAAGCCAAAATTAAATAAATAAAATGAGAATGTATATCAAAGAATGTGCCAGGTTTTTTAAATGCTAATTTAAAATCAAATCTATATATTTAACTTTCATACATTATTTTAAACATCAATTATTTGGCTTAGAAGGTATCTAACAAGGGCCAGCAAGATAGCTCAGCATATAAAGGAATTTGCATGATGACTTGATCACTTGATTTTGATCCCTGGGACCCACATGGTAGAAGCAGAAAACTAACTCACACAAGTTTCCTCTGACCTCCACACATGCATTTATAAACACACACACACACACACACACACACACACACACACACACACACACACGTAAAAAGAAGTGTTCACCAAAAGCCTGCAAATTGCTTTTACTGTGAAGTTTATTAACTTTTTAAAAGGCACCTAAAATATGTATTTGAGCATTTCTCTCCCTCCCTCCCTCCCTCCTCTCCTCCCTCCCTACCCCCCCCCTCTGATGTATATGTGAGGATATGCATGTGCCATAGCATGCACGTGGAGGGGCAAGACAGCCTTGGGTGTTGGCAGGCTATTTGGCCCTTGCATTTCTGGGAAATCTCTTTCTGCCTTCTATCTGGACACAAGTATGCTGGGATTGCACAGACACATCACTGTGCCCAGCTTGTACTTGGGTTCCATAACTCCAAATTCAAGTCATCATGCTTGCACAGCAGGCTTGTGCAGCAAGCACTTTTATCCACTGAGCTATCGCCTCAGCCTAAGTTTATTAACCCTTAGAGTTCCCTTGTACTCAAGTCTGCATATGCATTTATTTTGTCTATTGATAGTGGTGGTGGGAGTGAGTAAAATCCACTGTCAAGTTCTCCCTCCTAAAAGAATGTATTACAGTAATAGGTGTCATTATCCCACCATGCCCTGGACCTTCAGCATCTTCACCTGAAGGATTTAAATTTTAGCTGTTGCAAAACCAGAACATCAGCTCACATCAGCCTGGTAATCTCCTTTCTTTCCCATTCCTGCATGCATTATGATCCCAAGTTCCCTGATACAACTTAATTTTCATCAAAATTGCAAAGAAGAAATGAGCCGATGCAAGCAGTAGAGATGAGAAGAGTTACTTTCTTTTGCTTGTTCACTCCCCGTCCATTCCTAATGGTTTCTGTTACCTGGTGCACATATGCAGTTTAAAAAAAAGGATTCACACACACACACACACACACACACACACACACGCACATGCACACACACATACACTCTTGTTATGCTCTCAGCTGTTGACACACATGACGCTCTTTTTTGGTTTTCTAGTTTAACCTTCGAGTTATTCATCTGCTAGCTTTCTTCCCTGCCCCATACTCAGAGGGATTTCTATTTTTTTAATTTTTATGATTTATTTATTTACTTATCTATTGTGTATTGTGGGGGCATGTGTGTACCATGGCACACGTGTAGAGGACAGCTTTCAGTAGTTGGTGCTGTCCTTCTACAGCTTCTACCCATGTGGTCTCTGGGGATCCAATTTAGGTCAACAGGCTTGGCAGCAAGTACCTTCAGTCACTGAGGCATCTCTTCAACCCTGCTATCTTTCTTTAATAGTAGGATTTTTCTATACCATGAAACTAGATGCAGGGACTAGAGAGATGGCTCCGGAGTTAAGAGCACTGACTGCTCTTCCAGAAGACCTGGGTTCAATTCCCAGCACCCACATAGCAGATAACGACTGTCTGTAACTCTAAGATCTGACACCCTCACACAGACATACATGCAGGCAAGATACCAATGTACATAAAATTAGAATAAATAAATTTTTTAAAAAAACTTGGGAAGCAGAGGTAGGTAGATCTCTGTAAGTTTAAGATCAGCCTAGAGAGTTCCAGGATAGTCAGGATTACACAGTGAGACACCCTGTCTCAAATTAAAAAAGAAAAAAGAAGCTCGGGTGGAGCTCAATGACAGAGTACCTGATTAGCAAGTACAAGGCCCTAGAGCCCATTTCCAGAAACACACAGCCCCCACAAACTAAATAAGAGCAAATAGGTACAAGAATTCAAAGCCGTGCTACCTACAGTGCCAGCATTTATTCAGAAAGATACTTAGGGCAGCAATACAGCATTTTGTTAACCCAGGACAATAGTCAATATATACTGACAGAAAGCCAAATAAGATCAGGAGGCATGACTGTAAGGGGTCCCACACTCCAGTGGTAACGGTCCATGGAATATCATCAGAAGGCTATACCAGTCTGGGTCTTGAGAGTCAGCTGAAAGATATTTGGGGATAAAGGTCTACACTGAGCTGGATTGTTAACTAGATTGAATAGGACAGTGACAATAGAGGGATAAACAGAGCTAGGATAACCAGGCTAGGGGAACAGTCTGGGCCTCTTGGAATAAAGCAGAACCCTTTCTTCGTAGGCCAGCTGCATTAACTAGGCATTTAGTAAAAGGACTCATAATTGAGACATGTACCTTCCATAACTGGGAAACATGTTTCAAGGACATAAGAGTCATAAACAGAAGACCCATGTCTCTAAGACTGAGTAGGAGAACAGGATCTGGGCTTTGATCTTTGTGAGCCAATAAACACAGCTTGCCTAGTCTCCTTTGTACTCAGCAACCCCTTCTACTTTTTATTTCTGATTTTGAGGCCCTATCTTCCTTGGCTACTTGCTCTCAGTTGCCTTGGAAACCGCTTGCTGCCTGTGCAGCACAGTGCACATTATCATTTTCCCACTAGCATGGCTGTCCATAACACCTCTGACATGTGAGTCATGATGACAACGGCTGCCTAGGGTACTCTTCCGAGACTTGACGGCTGCCTTTATTTTCTTTTTTCCCCATCAGAACCTATTGACTCTTCTTTTGGGTCTGAACCGGTGTCTGATGAGTGACCTTCTGACAATAGGAGGCTGAAAACCCCATCCTTAGACCATGTTAGCACTGCCATTTTCTGAGCACACATTGCATGATGAGACAAAGAGACTGGGTACATGTGCACAGGCCTCTGATGACTGCATCTCTATCAGTCTCCTTCTTTACCTCTGATGACTGCATCTCTATCAGTCTCCTTCTTTACCTCTGATGACTGCATCTCTATCAGTCTCCTTCTTTACCTCTGATGACTGCATCTCTATCAGTCTCCTTCTTTACCTCTGATGACTGCATCTCTATCAGTCTCCTTCTTTACCCTGTAACTATCCCCAAATGGGAGGAAGAGTTGAGATTTGGGTCTCCCATGTCCTACTTGGCAGCCTTGCAAACGTGTTCTTTGTCTTTTGTGAACTTGTTATTCCTGCGACTGGTACAGAACAACAACAACAAAGCCTGATTTGTTACAAAAAATAAGCCATCATATGGCTATTTTACAACAACAACAGGAGACATATTCTAGCCACGAAGGTTCAAAAATCATTTCTATCTTCTAAAAAACTTAGAAATATTAAACTTACTTGACAACGGAAAGCATAATAGAACAAAGGGCAAAAGCCACATGGCCATTTCTTCTTTCTTTTCTTTTCCCCTTATAAAATGGTTATTCGGTATTTACTTGTAATGCAAGGTCAAATAAAAATATAAAAAGGCTGTTGTGGCTTAAAATTTTGTTGTAGATAAAATATGCAGCATTGAAAAAACAGAAAAGCAGCCGGGCGGTGGTGGCGCACGCCTTTCATCCCAGCACTTGGGAGGCAGAGGCAGGTGGATCTCTGTGAGTTCGAGGCCAGCCTGGTCTACAAGAGCTAGTTCCAGGACAGGCTCCAAAGGTACAGAGAAACCTTGTCTCAAAAAACCAAAAAAAAAGAAGAAAGAAAGAAAAAAGAAAAGAAAAAATGGAAAAGCATACAGCAGACTTTTTTTTTTTTCTTTTTTCAGACAGGGTTTCTTCGTAGCTTTGGAGTCTGTCCTCTTGTAGACCAGGCTGGGCTCAAACTCACAGAGATCCGCCTGCCTCTGTCTCCCAAGTGCTGGGATGAAAGGTGTGCGCCACCACCACCCGGCACTGTATTCATTTCTTAAACATATATTTAAGATCATGCTTGGACGCTGGCAGGGTAAAAATGGCGGCGGCGGTGCGGGCGGCGGCGGCGGCTGGAGCGAGGCTCAGGGTTCTCAACTGCGGCCTCTGCAGCACGACCCGCAGCCTTTGCAGCCAGCCGGTTACAGTAAACGAGAGCATCGACAACAAGCGCGGTGCCGCGCTGCAGGGCAGAGGCCAGCGCCACATCGACGCGCAGCACAAGCGAGGAAAGCTAACCGCCAGGGAGCGGATCAGCCTCCTGCTGGACCCCGGCAGCTTTGTGGAGAGTGACATGTTTGTGGAACACAGATGTGCTGACTTCGGGATGGCTGCTGATAAGAATAAGTTTCCTGAGCCGGGCGGCGGTGGCGCACGCCTTTAATCCCAGCACTCGGGAGGCAGAGGCAGGCGGATCTCTGTGAGTTCGAGGCCAGCCTGGTCTACAAGAGCTAGTTCCAGGACAGGCTCCAAAGCTACAGAGAAACCCTGTCTCGAAAAACCAAAAAAAAAAAAAAAAAAAAAAAAAAGAACAAGTTTCCTGGAGATAGCGTGGTCACTGGACGGGGCCGAATCAATGGAAGACTGGCTTATGTCTTCAGTCAGGATTTTACTGTTTTTGGAGGCAGTCTGTCAGGAGCACATGCTCAAAAGATCTGCAAAATCATGGACCAGGCCTTAACCGTAGGGGCGCCAGTGATCGGGCTGAACGACTCCGGGGGCGCCCGAATCCAGGAGGGGGTGGAGTCCTTGGCCGGCTACGCAGACATCTTCCTGAGGAATGTCACGGCATCCGGCGTCATCCCTCAGATTTCTCTGATCATGGGCCCATGCGCTGGTGGGGCCGTCTACTCCCCTGCCCTAACAGACTTCACATTCATGGTCAAGGACACATCCTACCTGTTTATCACTGGCCCTGAAGTCGTGAAGTCTGTTACCACTGAGGATGTCACTCAGGAGCAGCTGGGTGGTGCCAAGACCCACACCACTGTGTCAGGTGTGGCCCACAGAGCTTTCGACAATGATGTGGATGCCCTGTGTAACCTACGTGAGTTCTTCAACTACCTGCCCCTCAGTAGCCAGGACCCAGCTCCGATCTGCGAGTGCCATGATCCAAGTGACCGCCTGGTTCCTGAGCTGGACACAATCGTCCCTTTGGAGTCAAGCAAGGCCTACGACATGCTGGACATCATACACTCAGTGATTGATGAGAGAGAGTTTTTTGAGATCATGCCCAATTATGCAAAGAACATTGTTGTTGGCTTTGCAAGAATGAATGGGAGGACCGTTGGAGTTGTCGGCAACCAGCCCAAGATGGCCTCAGGGTGCTTGGACATTAATTCATCTGTGAAGGGGGCTTGCTTTGTCAGATTCTGTGATGCATTCAACATTCTGCTCATCACTTTTGTTGATGTCCCTGGCTTCCTGCCTGGCACAGCCCAGGAATATGGTGGCATCATCTGGCATGGTGCCAAGCTGCTCTATGCGTTCGCTGAAGCAACCGTGCCCAAAATCACAGTCATCACCAGGAAGGCCTATGGAGGTGCCTATGATGTCATGATCTCCAAACATCTTCTTGGTGACACCAACTATGCCTGGCCCACAGCTGAGATTGCAGTCATGGGTGCCAAGGGTGCTGTGGAGATCATCTTCAAAGGACACCAAGATGTGGAAGCCGCCCAGGCAGAATATGTGGAGAAATTCGCCAATCCTTTCCCTGCAGCCGTGAGAGGGTTCGTGGATGACATCATCCAGCCGTCCTCTACTCGTGCCCTGGTATGCTGTGACCTGGAAGTCTTGGCCAGCAAGAAGGTCCATCGTCCTTGGAGGAAGCATGCAAATATCCCACTGTGAACAGCTCAAAGGAAGTGGACCGACAGTGGAGCTGGCCGCTCGTAGCTCACCCCTGCCTTTTATAATCATGAAAAATGGGATCTACGTACCTTGGAAGTTGATTAAATTTCAGAAAGAAAAAAAAAAAGATCATGCTTGGAGCTGGGCATGGTGGTTCACACCTTTAATCCTAGCTTTGGGAGGCTGAGGCAGGCATCTCTGTGAAATTGAGAGCAGTTTAATCTACCTAGTAAATTGGAGGCCAGCCAGGGCTACAAGGTGAGACCCTGTCTAAAAACAAACAAATTATTCTTTGAACAAAATAGGGAAAGCCGAGTGCTTATGAACATTAAAATGTAGGGCCAGTGAGATGCCTCAGTGGGTAAAGCTACTAACTTCCAAACCTGGTGGCTTGCGCTCCATCCCCGCGATCCACATGGTGTTTCCAAAAACCAGCTTCCTCAAGTTGTCCTCCCAGTCTCATAGGATTGCTATAGCATCCCTACACCCACATAATACACAAATCCACATACTACATTTATGTTTAAAAAATAGGGTCTGGAGTCAGGCGGTGGTGGTGCATGCCTTTAATCCCAGCACTTGAGTGGCAGAGGCAGGTGGATCTCTGTGAGTTCAAGGCCAGCCTGGTCTACAAGAGCTAGTTCCAGGACAGGCTACAAGGCTACAGAGAAACCTTGTCTTGAAAAAAAATAGGGTGTGGATTGAATAAGAATGGCCCCCATAGAATCATATATTGCAATACTTAGTGATCAGGTAGTGGCACTATTTGAAAGGACTAGGAAGTGTGGCATTGTTGGAATAGATGTAGCCTTGTTGGAGGAAGTGTGTCACTACAGGTGGGTGTTTGAGGTTTCAAAAGCTCAAGCGAAGCCCAGTCTCTCCCTGACCCCTGGCTTGCAGATTAGGATTTAGAACTCTCAGCTATTGCTTCAGCACCATGTCTGCCTGCTGCCCTGATGATAATGGAATAAACCTCTGAAACTATAAGCGATCCCCCAAATGAAATGCTTCCTTTTGCAAAAGCTGCCTTGGTCATAGTGTCTCTTCACAGCATAGAACAGTGACCAAGACATAGGCATTTGGAGGAGCTGCTTAGTGGTTAAGAACACATACTACTCTTACAGAGGACAGGATTGTTAATCCCACCACCCATGTCCAAATAGGTGGATCTCTGTGAGGTTGAGGCCACCTGGTTTACATAACAAGGTCCAGGACAGCCAGGGCTACATAGTGAGATCCTGTGTCTCAAAAAACAAATAAAAAACAGATTCAACGCAATGCCCATCAAAATCCCAGAGAAATTCTTCAAAGACCTCGAAAGAATAGTACTCAACTTCATATGGAAAAGCAAAAAACCCAGGATAGCCAAAATAATCCTGTACAATAAAAGAACTTCTGGAGGCATCACAATCCCTGACTTCAAACTCTACTACAGAGGTACAGTACTGAAAACAGCCTAGTATTGGCTTAAAAACAGGAGGACCAATGGAATAGAATAGAAGACTCGGATATCAATCCACACACCTTCTTCGAACACCTGATCTTTGATAAAGAAACAAAAATATCAAATGGAAAAAAGAAAGCATATTTAATAAGTGGTGCTGGCATAACTGAATATCAACATGTAGAAGAATGATAACAGACCTATATCTATCACCATGCACAAAACTCAAGTCCAAATGGATCAAAGACCTCAACATAAAGCCAGCCACACTGAACCTTATAGAAGAGAAAGTGGGAAGTACACTTGAACACATTGGCATAGGGAACCACTTCCTAAATAGAACCCCTTCAGCACAGACACTGAGAGAAACAATTAATAAATGGGACCTCCTGAAACTGAAAAGCTTCTGTAAAGCAAAGGACACGGTCAACAAGACAAAAACGACAACCTACAGAATGGGAAAAGATCTTCACCAACCCCACATCAGAGGTCTGATCTCCAAAATATACAAAGAATTCAAGAAATTGGACACCAAAAGATCACATGATCCAATAAAAAAGAGTACAGACCTAAACAGAGAACTCTCAACAGAAGAATCTAAAATGGCTGAACGACACTAAAGGAAATGTTCAACATCCTTAGTCATCAGCGAAATGCAAATCAAAACAACTCTGAGATTCCATCTTACACCTGTAAGAATGGCCAAGATCACAACCACTGCTGACAACTTATGCTGGAGAGGTTGTGGGGAAAAGGGAACACTCCTGCATTGCCGGTGGGAAGGCAAGCTGGTACAACCCCTTTGGATGTCAGTGTGGTGATTTCTCAGAAAATTAGAAAACTACCTTCTTCAAGACCCAGTAATACCACTTGAGCATCCAAAGGATGCTCAATTGTGCCACAAGGACATGTGCTCAACTATGTTCATAGCAGCTTTGTTTGTCATAGCCAGAACCTGGAAACAACCTAAATGCCCCTCGATCGAAGAATGGATAAGGAAAATGTGGTACATTTACACAATGGAGAAAAAAATTTACACAGCAGAAAAAAATAACGACAGCTTGAATTTTGCAGGAAAATGGATGGAGCTCGAAAACATTATTTTGAGTGAGGTAACCCAGACACAGAAAGACAATTATCACATGTACTCACTCATAGGTCATTTTTAAACATAAAACAAAGAAAGCCAGCCTACAAACCACAATCCCAGAGAACTTAGGCAACAATGAGGACACTAAGAGAGACTTACATAGATCTAATCTACATGGGAAGTAGAAAGTAGAAAAAGACAAGATCTCCTGAGTAAATTGGGAGCATGGGGACCTTGGGGGAGGATTGAGGGAGGAGGGGAGAGGCAGGGAGGGGAGCAGAGAAAAATGTAGAGCTCAATAAATATCAATAAAAAGTAAAAATAAAAAATAAAATTAAAATTACTAGTAGCACTTGGTCATTTCAAAAGATAAAGGGAAACATATGACATTCATATTTTCTAAGATTCTATTTTTATTTATGTGCATTTATATAAGTTACTCTGGTTTTTGTTTTTATTTCATTTTATTTTTATTTTCAAGACAGGGTTTCTCTGTAGCTTTGAAGTCTGTCCTGGAACTAGCTCTTGTTGCTTGGGCTGGCCTCAAACTCACAGAGATCTGCCTGCCTCTGCCTCTCAAGTGCTGGAATTACAGGTGTGTGCCTCCACTGCCCAGCAATAGTTACTTTGTTTTTAAGGTTTTCTTTTTGTTGTTTGAGACAGCCTTCCTCGAGTAACATACTTCCTCCAATAAGGCCACATCATCTAAGCCTCCAAAGCAGCACCATCAATTGGGGATGTTCAAACATCTGAGCTTGTGGGAGATAGTCTCATGTAAACCACCATCCTGTGTGTCTCTGTAAATGTATGCCACAAGTGTGCCAGTACCTAAGGAGGCCAGGAGGGGATGTTGGGTCTCCTAGAGCTAGAATTATAGGCAATTAAAAGTTGCCTAGTATGGGTACTGTTGTCCTCTGGTAGAGTAGTCAGCACTCAGTAAAGTGCTTACTTTGAAAATTCAAGGACCGGAATTTAATCCTCAGAATACACATATAAAAGCTGGGTATGACAGCCAAACACTAGGAGGAGCTGGGGGAATCATGTGGAAGAGGGGGGGAAGGATTGTAGGAGCCAGAGGGGTCAAGGACAGCATAAGGACAGAGCCCACAGAATCAAGTAACCTAGGTTCACAGGGGCTCACAGAGACTGAACCAACAACCAGGGAGCCTGCATGAGACCAACCTCCACATATATGTTACAGCCGTGTAGCTTAGTCTTCTTGTGAGACTCCTAACAGTGGTAGCAGGGGCTGTTTCTGACTTTGTTGCCTCCTTTTGGGACCCTATTCCTCATACTGGGTCACCTTGCCCAGCCTTAACACATGGGGAGGTGCTTAGTGTTAATGCAACTTGATATGCCATGTTTGGTTGACAACCATGGGAAGCCTGCCCTTTTTGGAAAGAAACAGAGGAGGAGTGGATGAGGGGAGGGCTTGGAGGAGAGGAGGGAGGGGAAACTGGTTGGTATGTAAAAAAAATAATAAAAGTAGAATAAACAAAACAAAAAAGCTGGGAGTGACCAGACATGATGGTGCCCACCTTAACCCCAGCACTCGGGAGGCAAAGTTTAAGCCAAGCTAGGGACCCTACCTTAACAAAACAAAGCACAAAAAAGTTGGGTATGGTGGCTCATGCTTGTCATCCCAATGCTGTGGAGGCAGCTACACTGGCCAGCTACTCTGTCCTAAACAGGGAGCCCCAGGGCCCGGTGAAAAAAGATGGCTCATCTGACAAAGGCTCCACGACCTGAGGATGACCCACAAGTCTCACTTGGTGGAAGGAGAAAACCAACTCTTTCAAGTTGTCTTCTGACTTCCATGAATACATTGTGGCACACCTATATCCTCAGCAAATAAGTAAATAAATTTAAAAAAATTTATATAACAAATCAACATGCACACACAGAAACAAATACAGTCATTCTTGAAACCCTACAAGCCAGAAGTCCAAAATTAAGTGTCAATACAGCAGCCATTCTCTTCTCTCTCTCCTCTCTCTCCTCTCTCTCTCTCTCTCTCTCTCTCTCACACACACACACACACGCACACACACACACACACACACACACACACACACACAAATTAAAAATTTTAAAAAGATAGCAGTCATTGGAGTAGGTCCCACCCTATTCAACTGTGACCTAATTTTAACTGAATTATATCTATAAAAACCTATTTCTGCTAGGCAGTGGTGGTGCACACCTTTAATCCCAGCATTCAGGAGGCAGAGGCAGGAGGATCTCTGTGAGTTCAAGGCCAGCCTAGTCTACAGAGTGAGTTCCAGGACAGGTTCCAAAGCTACACAGGGAAACCCTGTCTTGAAAAATCCAAAATCAAAACCAAATCCAACCAACCAAACAAACAAACAAACCAAAAAACCAAACCTATATTCCAATTGTGGTGGTACTCAGAGGTCCTAGAGATAAAAAAAATAGACATATTTTGAGGAGATATCATGTGATATTCTACTGCTATACCAAGAATCATCATAAATTTAGCAAGTAAACAGATTACCGGATCACAAGTCCAGACAGAATCAGACAGTTCCTCTGCTTTTGATTTCACAAGGCTGAAATCTGTCTGTTGGCTTTTGTCTGGCCATTTGGGGGTAGCCTTTACTTCCTTGCCCATTTAAGTTCTTGGCAGAATTCAGTTCCATGCAGTTTCGTTCTTAAATCCTGAGTTTCTTGGTGGCTGCCACCAGATGTCATGCTTAGCTTCTAGAGGCTACTCTGATTCTTGTACACAGCTTACAAATAAGCGATAGCATGTTCTTCTGATGTTTCAAACCTGACTTTCCTTTCTATTCAACCATGAGCATGCATGTGTGCGTGTGCATGCACATGCATGCAAATGAAACAAATAAAAACTGGCTCATGGCTGGACATGGTGGTTCACACCAGCAATCTCTGCATTTGGGAAGTCGAGGTAGAAAGATTTCCACAAGTTTGAGGACAGTCTGGACCAAGTGAGAAGGGCTAGAGAGATGGTTCTTCTAGAAAAGCTGGGCTCAATGCCTAGTACCTATGTAACATCTCACAACTGTCTGTAACTCCACTTATGGGTATTCAATGCCCTCTTCTTGCCTCTGAGGTACCAAGCATACACATGACGCACAGACATACATATAGGCAAAATATCCATGCACACAGACAACAAAACCAAAGAAGCCTGATATAACTAGGGTGGGCCTACATGGATATTCCCCCTATATGAAATTATATCATCACAGGAGAGATTATATCACAGGAGAGATTATATCATCATAGTCACAGCTTTTATCGTATTTCCACATTCTGGATGCTCTAGGTAGCGCCATCTTTGAGGACCACTGAAAATATTCTGTCTGCCACAGTCTGTCCTCTGTTCCCTAGCAGCCCATGCCTCTAACTGGAAACCATGTTCACCCTTTCCCAAATTCCCCAGGGCGCTTCTCTCATTTCTACTTGTCCTCACAGTTCCAACTCTCATCAAAATCTCATCAGCTCCAAAGTCCAAAATCTTATCAAATCACTTAGATCAGTGTGGCTGAAATTCCTTATACCATTTTTCTCCTCCTGTGGACCTATACAGTTAAAAGAACAGAACAGAACATCCATCTCCAGAACACGGTAATAGCTGAAGCACAGGTTAAGTGTTCTAGACATCCTAGTTAATAAAGGAGAAAATGAAGGGCAAAAAAGAAGTTACCAATGCAGGGTGTGGTAATGTATACCTATAATCTGAGTACTGGGGAGGTAGTAGCAGAATGATCCTGAGTTCTAGGACAGCCCGGGCTACATAATGAGACCCTGTCCTCACACACACACACACACACACATATTACACATGTAAGAGACACTAGGCTGAAGCAGTTAAAACTCAGCTGAGAAACTCCTTTTAGGTGAGATAGGAACAATGCCTTGTGGCTTCCAGTGTTGGCCTCAGGCTTTCCTCCCTTTGAGTCATGCTTTTCCCCCACCACACAGGGCTTCTCTGTAGTTCTGTAGCTGTCCTGGAACTCTCTCAAACTGGCCTCACACTCACAGAGACCCTCCTGCCTCTGCCTCCCCAGTGCTGGGATTAAAGGTGTGTGCTACCATCATCCGGTGAATAATGCTTTTTTTTCCATGCAAAGTAGAAAGTGTTTACAGTCTGAGTAACTGAGTAACTCTTTTGTTGTTGTTGTTGTTGTTAGAATTTCTTTCTTTCTTTTTTCTAAAATTGATTTTATTGAGCTATACATTTTTCTCTGCCTGAGTAATTCTTTTATGTATATGGTGTACACGTGTGTGGGGGTGCACATGTGCAGATGCGTGTGCCTGGAGGCCTGGCATCAACCTTAGGTATCATCCTTAGCACGGTTACCCACCTTGTTTTTTCTGAGAGGATTTCTCACTGCGTGAAAGTTTGCCAAAGTTAGGCTAGACTGGTTGCCTAGTGAGCCCCAGGATCTTTTGCCTTTACCTCCCCAGCACTGCGATTACAAGAGTATACCACCATGTTTGGTATTTTGACATGGGCTCAGGGGATCAAACTCAAGTACTCATGTTTGTGAGACAAGCATGTTACTGACAGAGCCATCTCCCCAGCGCTATAGTCATTTCTGTTACACAACTTGTTTGAAATCTGAAGTTGTGTTTTCTTCAGTCCTCACGACAAATACACAAACCTGAAAATATCTCCAATTCCCCCTTCCGATTTTTACATGTTAGTATTTTATTTTCATTTTTTAAAATATATTCAAATTAATCATTGTTGTATTTGTTTGACACAGTCTCTCCCCAAGTAGTCCAGGTTAGCCTCGAATTTAAAATAACCTGCTTCATTCACACATACCTTTAATCCCAGCACTCAGGAGACAGAGACAGGTGAATGTCTGTGAGTTCGAGGTCAGCTTGGCCTACAAGAGCTAGTCCTAGGACAGGTTCCAAAGCTACAGAGTAACCCTGTCTCGAAAAACCAAAAGAAAAAGACCCCCCTGCCTCAGCTTCCCTAGTCCTGCAATCACAGGCATGTACAATGGGAATTTGGTAATCAAGATCATGTCTAGATTTTTAATGGCTAATATGAATAGATTTATTTATATTTTATTGATTTTTAAATTGCATTTATTTTGTGTGTGTATGTGTGTGTTTGTGTGTACATGCACACATGTGGAAGGAAGTCAGATGCTGCTGTGGTTTGAATTAGAATGGCCCCCATAGGCACATAGATTTGAATGCCTGGTCACTAGGTCACCAGGGAATGGCACTACTTGAGAAGGATTAGGTGTGTCCTTGTTGGAACAGGTACGGCCTTGTCGGAGGAAGTATGTCACTGGGGAGTGGGCTTTGGAGTTTCAAAAATCCAAGCCAGTCCCTGTGGCTCTCTCTTCCTGCTGTCCATGAATCCAGATGTGGAACTCGCAGCTACCATATCTGCCTGTGTGCTGCCAAACTCCTTATCATGGTGACAATGGACTAAAGCTCCTAAACTGTAAGCCAGGCCCAATTAAATAGTTAAATACTTTCTTTTATAAGAGGTGTCATTGTTATCTGCCCCCGCTTCTGCCAAGGCAAGCGGATCTCCTGCATCCTCCAGCCTATTCTCTCTCTCTCTCTCTCTCTCTCTCTCTCTCTCTCTCTCTCTCTCTCTCTCTCTCTCTCTCATATTCCTCCTTCCCCTCCACAACCCACTAAATAAACTCTATACCCAAACTCTCTCTGCATGGCATATCTATGTCTGTCTCTCACCCTCCACGGTCTCCCAACCACCACTGCTCTGCTGAGGCGTGGGGGAACCCACCATGGTCCTTCATGGGACCACTGCCCCTTGCAGGACTGGTCCCCCACCACCATATATTTAAAAAAGAATAACATGGAGGCTGGAGAGATGGCTCAGTGGTTAAGAGCACTGCTTGCTCTTCCAAAGGTCCTGAGTTCAATTCCCAGTACCTACATGGTGACTCACAACCATCTGTAATAAGATCTGGTGCCCTCTTCTGGTTTGCAGGCATACATGCAGACAGAATACTGAGAATACTGAATACATAATTAATAAATAAATCTTAAAAAATAAAAAAAAATAAAAAAGAATAACAACCATGGTCATGATGTTCCTTTACAGAAATAGAGCACTAAGACAGAGGCCAATTTGCTGGAGTAGGTTCTCTCCTTCTACCTGGGGATCAGACTCAGTAAATCAGGCTGCTGAGTCAGCTTACTGGCCTCTACTTTTGTTAATTTCTTTCCCAAAGGTTTTCTAGTATTTGCTTCCTATTGGTGCTTCTACCCTGTCCTTCTAGGACTCAAAACGTTTCTTTTTGACACAAATCCTTAAGAGATCCTTAAATGACACAAGAAACGTCATGCCACATTACAAAGTGTCAGTACTAGGCTGCTGATTCAAATCCAAAGTGAAGTTTAGTTGTAAAATGAAATTTTAGTTGCTGTAGAAGACTTGTCTTTGTCTGTAAATGTCCTCATTCATCTTTCTTTTCAATACAAAATTTAGTCTCATGATGTGGCAGCTATGAAAATATGCCATCCCAATATCTTGCTCCAAGGAACATAAATGACAGATGGCCTCAGCCTGCTGTATTCTGAATCTACCAAGGCAGCAGTGTGGACACAGTCTTTCACAACGGCTACTGGTAGCAGCCAGTGACTAAGCATAGCATGAACAGCAAGACGAATCCATTTCTGCAGGATGTGTGTCCTCTGATGGGTATTTTGGGACTGAGGCTGCTTTCCCAGAACTGCACTGCAGTTTAAGAATCAGTGGAACCCAGAACCTGGAAACAACCTAAATGCCCCTTGACCAAAGAATGGATAAGGAAAATGTGGTACGTTTACACAATGGAGTACTACACAGCAGAAAAAATAACGACATCTTGAATTTTGCAGGAAAATGGATGGAGCTAGAAAACATCATATTGAGTGAGGTAACCCAGACACAGAAAGACAATTATCACATGTGCTCACACATAGGTGGTTTTTAAACATAAAGCAAAGAAAGCCAGCCTACAAACCACAATCCCAGAGAACCTGGACAACAATGAGGACCCTAAGAGAGGCATACATAGATCTAATCTACATGGGAAGTAGAAAAAGACAAGATCTCCTGAGTAAATTGGGAGCATGGGGACCTTGGGAGAGGATTAAAGGTAGAAGGGAGAGGCAGGGAGGGGAGCAGAGGAAAATGTAGCGCTCAATAAATATCAATAAAAAAAGACTCAGTGGAACAACCTACCTTTCCCAGGCATCAGAACTGCAGTGTTTGAAGGCTCCTCCCCTTTCAGTCTCACAGACATCTTTCTGATCAGTCCTGAGTGGCCAATTCCATCCTGGCTTCTGCTTCTGAGGGCCCAGACTAATACACTTCTTTAATAAGGTTATCCAAGGTAAAATGCATACAAGATAAATCTCAGATCCATCCCTGCCCACATCTACCACTCCCTACATACAAATAAAGGCATTGTTTTTAATCTAGTTTTTTTGGATGTATTTATTACATGTACAGTGTTCTGCCTGCAAGTATTCCTGCTCACCAGAAGAGGGCGCCAGATCTCATTACAGATGGTTGTGAGCCACCGTGTGGTTGCTGGGAATTGAACTCAGGACCTCTGGAAGAGCAGCCAGTGCTCTTAACCTCTGAGCCATCTCTCCAGCCCTTAATCTATTTTTTATATTTTTTATTTCCTAATGAAATATAATAAATATGAGGCACACTGTTTTGCTCTATTTTATGTGAGATACAACATTTGCCCCCAATTGCCACTCTCACTGCCTCAGCCTCATAAGTGCTTGGATTTCAGGCCCCCCACAACCACACCCCACTTTCTTTTCCTTTCTTACGTAAAGGAAACACGCTACAAATACTTCTCTTAGCATTATTATTATTATTATTATTATTATTATTAATTACTGAGTTTTGAGACAGGATCTTGTTGTGATCCAGCCCTCACTCCCCGATTGACAGTGGAACTTCCTTGTGGTCTGTAATTGACAAGGATGTTTGTGTTCTTTCTGGCCTGTGGGTCTCCACAGAAGGGGTAGAGGTATAAAAGATTGCTGGGCAAAATAAAGGTTGCTGTTCCACCTGAAAAGAAGCCTCCGCGTCACTCTCGGGATCCCCCCTCCCCCAGTCTCGGCTATCCAGGCTGGCCTTGAACTCAGAGATCCACCTGCCTCTGCGTCCCAGTTGTTGGGATTAAAGGCGTGCAACCACACCAGACTTCTCTTAGTTTTACATATTTTATTTTTCAAGTCTCAAACTTGTTTATATGTTTCAATTTTATATTATTCCATGTCGCAGAATTCAGGAAAACTGCCTTAATCTATTTTAGTGTATTTACTTCTTTTTAGTTGCATCTAATCTGTTTTGCAACATATCCACTGAATACTTTTCAGGGCCTGCCTTTTAAAACATACTTTTACATTTATTTATTTAACATGTAAGTGTTTTAACTGCATGCACGCAGAGGGTCAGAAGAGTGCGTCAGATTTCCTTGGAATTGGATTTTGTTGTAGAATATTATTTTAAAGTGTGTTAGTTTTGTTTATGCTCTGGAACATTTGTTTAATGATGCAAAGACGTGGGGTTTTTTTTTGGTTTGTTTGGGGTTTTTTGGCTTTTAGAAACAGGCTGCTTGCTATTCAGCCTCTCTGGGGAGCAGGATTCTACCTTGACCTTTGAATCTTGAGTTCTTTAGGAGGACAGAGATTTAGGTAACTTCATTTGTAGCTTTGAAAGAGTCACTGCTGCTGGGCGGTGGTGGCGCACGCCTTTAATCCCAGCACTTGGGAAGCAGAGGCAGGCAGAACCCTGTGAGTTCGAGGCCAGCCTGGTCTACAAGAGCTAGTTCCAGGACAGGCTTCAAAGCTACAGAGAAACCCTGTCTCGAGAAACCAAACCAAACCAAAAACAAAAACAACAAAAAAAAAAAAAAACCACTACTGCTGGTAGCAGCGAAGTTGCAGTTGCTGACTAGGCTAGCCTTAGCTTAAAAGGCAGCAACAACTGAAAAAACGAGGACAACAGGAGTTGCTATTGGTTGAGCCACTGTGTAGGTGTTGGGAACTGAACCAGGCCCTCTATAAGAACAACATGTGTTCTTAATAATGGCTTGGCCATCTTTGAAGCCTCCAAAGTACCTGTATTTTATATTTGTTGTTTCTCCCTGCAATATAGCTTTTATTTTAAAAAAAATTATTATTGTTTTTTAAAAATTTTCATATATGTGTGTGGGTATGTGCTTGAGTGTGCTGGTAGCCATGGAGGCTAGAAGAAGGTGTTCGGCCTCCTGGAGCTGGAGTTATAGGCAGCTGTAAACAGCTTGCTGCTGTGGAATAATCTTTTTATACACTGTGAAGATTTGTCACTTGGATTGGTTTAATAAAGAGCTGAATGGCCAATAGCTATGCAGAATTTTCAGGACAGAGAGAATGCTAGGAAGAAGAAGGGTGGAGATAAGAGATGACAGGAGCTATAGAGGAAGAAGCATGGGCAAGACAGAATAAAGTTAACTGAGCCATGTAAAAGAACATAGATTAAAAGATATGGGTTAATTTAAGTTAAAAGAACTAGTTAGAAACTAGCCTAAACCAACAGCCGAGCTTTCATAATTAATAATGAGCTTCAGTGTAGTTTTTTGGGGGAGCTGGCAGGCAGGACAGAAAAATATGTCTAAAGCCATGTTTAGATCTCAACATGGGTCCTCTACAAGTGCAGTAAGTACTCTTAACACTGAGCCATCTCTCTAGTCGAAGCTTTTCTTTTTAAAATTCTTTTTATTTTATATGTTTTTGTTGTGGGGTTGGTGTACAATTTTTTTTGGCTTTTTGAGACAGGGTTTCTCTGTAGCTTTGGAGCCTGTCCTGGAACTAGCTCTTGTAGACCAGGCTGGTCTCGAACTCACAGAGATCCGCCTGCCTCTGCCTCCCGAGTGTTGGGATTAAAGGCGTGCGCCACCACCGCCCGACCAATGGTGCAAGTATGGAAGTAAACAGACAATTTCCGGAGTCAGTTCTCTCCTTTACCATGTGTGTCCTAGGGATGGAACTCAGGTCACTAGCTTTGAAAGTACAAATCTTTACCTACTAAACATTTCACCAGCCCATGTTTTTTTATGAGGTGCATATATATGTATCTTATTCTTTCAGGTTTTACAATTACCCAAACTGAAATGGTTTCACATTCTTTCGATTCTTAGTCTACTGTCTCTACTGTAGGAGTGGGTGTGGGCTCTTATTCTTCACTTACTATGCCAGCAAATTTGTGCTAGTGGTGGATTGGTTTTTCTGTCAGCTTTTGAAATATTTTATTGTAAGTTTGACAGTAGCAGGATCTCATTTTTCAAATGTGAATCCAATCCAACCTGGACTCTTTGCATTTTGTTTTGTCAGGTTAATCAACTAAGGTACAATAAGGAGATAGAATCCATACCAGTAATTTGAACGCAGTTTATGTAAAGAATTATTGATAAAAGATAATTACTAAAAGGATGGAGGGCTAGAGAGATGGTTCCATCAGTAAGACATTTGCCTGAGAGTTTAAGGAGCTGAGTTCAGATCCCCAGCGCCCCTCTAAAACGCCAATGATGGTGGTGTCTACTTGTCCCCATGATAGTGAGATGAGAGGCTGAGACAGGCTTACCCCACACAATCACTGGCCAGGCAGCCTAGCCTGCTTTGAAAAGTTCCAGCCCCATGAGAGATGCTATCTCAAAATTAAAAAAAGGTAAAAGACTTCTGAGAACTATACTTCTGTCTTAGGGTTTTAGCATGCATGAAGCCCTGGGTTCTGTTCCTAGCCCTGCATAAACTGGGCAAGGTTGTAATCTCAGTCACTTAAGGGGTAGAATCAGGAAGATCTGAAGTTCAAGGTCATCCTTGGCTATACAGAAGCCAGGAAAAAAAAAAAAAAAACCATGGTGAAGAGACTCCATGGCCGCAGCAACTTTTATAAAGAAAACATTTAATTGGGGTGGCTCACTTAACAATTTCAGAGGTTCAGTCCCTTATCATCAGGATCGGGAGCATGGTGGTGTGCAGGTAGACATGGTACTGGAAAGGTAGCTGAGAGTTCTACATTTTGCAAGCAACAGAAAATCGACTGAGATGTGGATGGTATTCTGAGCATAGAAAATCTCAAAGCCCACCCCCACACTGACACACTTCTTCCAACAAGGCCACACCTACTCCAACAAAGCTACACCTCCTCAAAGTGCCATGCCCTATGAAATTATGGGGGCCAGTTACATTCAAACTACCACAGCATCCAATTTTGTTTTCTGAATTTTACACACACATGTGCACACCTGCATGCGCCCCCACCCCCACATACCCACCTACAAAGGATGATTGGCAGAACACTGAAAGTGGAAGAAAAACACTGTAAGAAGCAACTACCTCTAGAGTTGAAGTAGTGGATCCAAGGAAGACCAACACATGTACACTGCCCTGCCCCATCCAGGCGAACATTCACAGTGTTTGGCAGTATAGCTTGTAGCTGCTTGGATAGTGGAAAAGTTCTCCAAGGGGTAGCAGGGTAAAGCTGGGTAAAGAGTGAGGGAGCTGTTCGCCAGGGTATTAGTACCAGTGACCTGCTGGCACTAGGAAGCTAGAGCTGAAGATGATCAGGAACTGCCTGCTTAGGTGCATGCCACCAAGTCTCCTGTACATTACTAAAAAGAATGTTCCCTTCTGGGATGCTGGCAATTGCTGAATGGTGGGTGTCACTAGGTCTTCTACATACCAGAAAAAGGAAACAAGCCAAACTAGAAAGACAAGTTATGGTTGGGTTATGCACTGTTATGCAAACTAGAAAGACAAGTTATGGTTGGGTTATGCACTGTTATGCAAACTAGAAAGACAAACCATTGCTGGGTTATGCACTGTTCCTCCAGCACCTGACCAAGCTCGACATTGTGAGACCTGACAACTGCTTACAATGCCAATATCACAAAGCAGGCCAAAAAAAGGGCCAACTAGCAGGCCAACTGTGAGGCCACAAACTGACAACTGGCATCACCTGTTCTCAAGGGGGCATTAGTTGGATGGGGTAGACTTTAAATCACGACTTTACAGCCTGGGATGAGCAAACTACATGGGTAGTGTATATTAGAAGAGGCAAGTTTTGGAGATTATGAATATTAACTTTTTGGAAAGATTCCTTTCCCCTTAAGCTTCTCGTATACCAGTGCATGCTTATAAAGGAGGTCCCACCTCTATATGGCACCATTACATACATAATTACCATACATAATATGGATGTAAAAGGACTTACATTTTGAAGCTGAGGATGTGCCTTGGTTTGTAGAGTACTTGCCTAGCACGCATGAAGCCCTGGGTTCTTTTCCTAGCACTGCATAAACTGGGCATAGTTGTACATGCCTGTAATCTCAGTCACATAAGGGGTAGAATCAGAAGGGTCAGAAGTTCAAGGTCATTCTTGGCTATACAGTGAGTTGAAGAAGCCAGGGGAAAAAACCCAAACAACCTTCCATTTTAGTATTGAAAGATCTATTCTGTAGATTTATTCAGCTAACTAATAGAAACCTATTTAGAATATTTCATTGCTAAAACACTGACTTCCTTCTATGGAACAAAAAGCAACAGACAAAATAACAGAATTGGGGTCTGTTATATAACTCAGTGATAAAGGTGTTTGATGTGCAAACCTGGTGACCTGACTTCCATCCCTAACCCACACACAGGAGGAAGGAGAGAAGCAATTCCCAAAAGGTGCTCTCTATCCCTAAACCCACATGCATGGCAGCCCATGATAATGATAAAATAATTTAAAAAAATAATAGAGTATCTTTAAAAACCAAGCACAAACCAAGAATAACTGAAAAAGATCATCAGCACACTTGCTGGGATGGAGTTCAGGTAGATGCTTGTCTAGCACTCCTTACCTAACATGTCTATAATCTGTAATCTGACACTTGGAAGCAAGGTAGGAGGACCACCTCACATTCAAGGTCAGTCTGGGCAAATTTCAGGTTATCCAGGATGATCTGCAAGATTCTGTCTCAAATAGATGAAATAATCAAACCAAACCCCAAACTAAAGACTATGTCCAGAGATAGTCTAGAGGAAAGTACTCGATAAAACTAGAGCTTTCCAAAATGAAATGAAACAAATACATGATCACTAAAACTTTTACAAACCTTGGGATAAGTGAAAGAGAAGAATGGAGACACCTAAGAATGGGGTTAGCTATATTTAAGGCATAGTCCAAATGTTTAGTCAGATTACATATGCAACTTATAAGACTTGGGCCAGCAAGCTCTCACAATGTTCACTGCTGCATTTTTGCCATAAACACAAATGAGGATCAGTCCAGTATATTCTTTCAGAGTATATTGCATGGAGGTAAAGAAAAAATACATTTAAAGATGGATGTGGTGGTGTTTATCTGTAATCCCAGTTCTTGGGAGGTATATATAGCAAGTTTGAGCCTGAGTTATATGAAACTCTATCTCAAAATAAGTCAAAAACTGGACCAAATAGCGATATGATAGGTTCACATGTTGAAATAGTCACGTAAGAGTGATTCTCCATGGATCAAATAGAGATAATGGATGGAATAATAGATGAAATTTCATCAGAGTTTAAGAAGATACCAGTTTTCCAGATACTAGGGTCTATCAATATCACAGATTTGTTTTTTCTTTTTGAGACATAGAGGAGGCTTTCCTCGAATTTACCATGTAGCTGAAGATAACTCCTGACCTGCCTGCACCTCACAAATTCTGGGATTACAGGTATGCACCACCATGCCTACTGTCTCCCTTGAGGAACCTGTGCCTGCACCTGCGTATGCATTACTTGCTGCAACTCTTCTTTGAGAAGCCCATATTCGTGTTCTTGTCTTTCCTTCTGAGCACCTTTCTTTCTATTAACCCTCATGCTTAAGACAACATTAAAATACCTTGGCCTGGGCATGGTGGAGCACCCCTTTAATCCCAGCACTTGGGAGGCAGAGACAGGCAGATCTCTGTGAGTTCCAGGCAAGCCTGGTCTACAAACCAGGGCAGCCAAGGCTGTTACATAGAGAAATCTTGTCTTGAAAAACCAAAACCAAACCAACCAACCAACCAAACAAACAAACAAACAAACTAACTAACTAACTAACTAATTAACTAAACTAAAAAAAATTGCAAAAGTACTGAGTGCTTAGAAGTATAGACTATTTTTACAAGTGTTATTTGAAGATATATTACGGCAACATAAGACTAAATCAAGCAGGAGGAAACAAAGAAAGCAGTGCTGGCGAGCTGAATAAAGGTGCTCACTGTTAAGCCTCATAACCCCAGTTTGATTCCTCGGACACACACAGTGGAAGGAAAGAACTGACTCCAAGTTGTCCTCTGACCTCCACATGGTTGCTGTGGCAGGTACACTGTCATACATGATAAATAAACAAGTTTAATAAAATTGAAATATCTTAGGCCTTTGAGATAGCCAAGCCTGATACCCTGGGTTTGATCCCTAGTAATGACAATTCAATATTGCAGAGGATGGATGCAGAACTAGGGAAAGGAGAGTCAATACTGCTGTATGCTCATGAAAGAGAAAAAAAAGTAGCAGGAAACATGACCCCACCTAGTAGCACAGCCAATACCTATGACCTGTGAGGGTGGCCCAGCTGAGAAGAACACTTCTAAGGCTCTTTTCATATTGGTTTGGAATAGGGTTATTGGAAAAGGAAAGGTGAGCATTTATTGAGCACTGTATTAGTTACTTTTCTTGTTGCTGAGAGTGACTCCAGGAAGGAAGGGTTGATTTCTGGCTCACAATTTGAAGGCACATTCCATCTTTGCGGGGAAGGCGTGGCAGCAGGTTATACTGCAGCTGCAGCGTGGAAGCAGAGGGTGACAAACGCTAGTGCTCAGCTTGTTTTATTTTTCTATTTTAGTCAGTCTGGGTCTCCACCCCATGCAGCAGTACTACCCACATGTAAGGCGGGTCTTCACACCTCAACCAAATCTAGAAATTTCTCATAGACATGCCCAGAAGTTTGTCTCCTAGGTGACTCTAGACCCTGTCAAGTTGATAGTTAACATCAACCATATAAGTAGTTGTATTCTAACCACTGTTGTACTTTATTATTTTTAAAAAATTGAATAAAATAACTTTTAAAAAGATTTATTTATTATGCATACAGTGTTCTGAAGTATGCATGCCTGCTCACCAGAAGAGGGCACCAGACCCCATTACAGATGGTTGTGAGCCACCATGTGGTTACTGGGAATTGAACTCAAGACCTCTGGAAGAGCAGCCAGTGCTCTTAACCTCTGAGCTATCTCTCTAGTCCTAAAATAACTCTTTAAGATAACAAAAAGTGTGATTATTCCTGGTTTACTTTTGAGATTGAAGTATGGGGTAGGCAAACAACTTGCTCAAATGAATCAGGATTTAATCCCAGACAATCTGACTGGTAATCTTTTTCTTTTCTTTTAATTAGTATTCTATATTGATATATGGGTGCACACATCATGGTACAGATGTAGAGGCCAGAGAACAACTCTGTGAAGTTGGTTCTTGCCCATTTCTTTGTGGGTTGGAGAGATCAAACTCAGGCCATTAGGTTTGCACAGCAAGTGCTTGACCCACTGAGTCATTTTGATGGCCCCAAATCTTTTTCTTGTGAATTTTGATGCAGTATGGCAGAGCCTTCACTTAATCCATTTATTCCTAAGTTAATAAATGAACTAGGTGAACCTCTGAATGAATTCCAAGGCAGGGATGAGTTAAGCAGGGGTAGAAGAGAGGATAGTTAGAGGTAAGGTACTATTTCAATCTTAATTCGCCCATTGTAGCCAGCAGGTACCATACCAGTATAGCATTGAGTGAATCGATTTCTGGCATCAGGCAGAGCTGAGCTGAATCTCCCTGATAGCCAGCTGTGTGCTCTTGAAGAACAGAAGTTTTCTAAGTTTCTGTTTCAGCAGCCTTATAATGGGGACAGTAGTGCTCTTGGGTGTGCACAGGCAGCATACTCTCACACGAAGCACCTTAAGCCTGGTGGTGGTGGCACAAGTCTTTAATCCCAGGACTCAGGAGGTGGATCTCTTAGTTCTAGGCCAGCCTGGTTTACAAGAGCTAGTTCCAGGACAGCTATGACTACACAGAGAAATCTTGTCTCGAAAAACCAAAAAAAAAAGAAAAAAGAAAAAGAAAGAGAGAGAGAGAGAGAGAGAGAGAGAGAGAGAGAGGAGAGAGAGAGAGAGAGAGAGAGAGAAAGCTAAAGACTGGATAGCCTATGTAAACTCCTCAAGCTCCTGCCACTTTAGAGAATAATGTGCCTTGCCTCTCCTGGATCAAATTCATTTGTGGAGACTAGGGAACACCTCACTGAAGAGATACTGTTTGAGCATGTTTGCAACAAACAACAAAATGTTTGTTATGGGCTGGTAAGATAGCTTTGTAGATAAAGGTGCCTGCTGCCAAGTCTGATGACCTGAATTTGATCCCCCCAACACACATGATGGAGGAAGAGAAATGACTCCCAAATGATTTTTGTCCTCTGACCCCACATGCACACCATATGCACTAAATAAAAAAGGGGGTAGTACAGCTGAGTGGGCAGCACGAGCAAATGCAAGGAAATGGGGATTTAAATTGAGTTCAACCAATTTAAATTGAGGGCACTAAAGGAAGTATTAGTAAACAAAGCTTCAATGGCCTGTGTGATTTATAACTTGGAGAAATAAATGGAACCAGGATTTTGAAGTCCCCATGACAGAATGGATTTGATTTTGTGACAGGGAAAGACAGTTCCTCTATCTTGTATTCTTGCTGAGTCCATTTCAGGTTTAACTAGAATTTGATCTCTATGTAGAATACCTTGAAAAACTACCCAACCCTAGTCTAGGAATCTGAGGTCAAAATGCCCCCAGCTAACTTAGTTTGTGTTAAATCACCTGCTGTGGAAACCTTCCCTCCAGTTAACAGCTTCTTTTAGCTTTTGTTAAACTACCTGCTTACACAAACTTCTCCCTCCAGCTAAAAGCTTATCTTAGTTTCTATTAAACTGTCTGCTTGTGTGAACTTCCCCCTCTAGCCAATAGCTTATCTTAGCTTCGGTAAAACTGCTTACTTGTGCAAACTTTCCCTGCAGCTGAGTGAGATAACAATACTGGTTTTTGCCCTTAAAAGCCCTCGGCCTAAATGCTCAGGGCTACCCCTGAGTGTAGTCCTAGCAGGCTGGAATAAGGATTTTCAATTAGCTATAAACTGTGTCTGAGTGGTCATCTCAGGTGGAATCCTTGCAACAATTTCCTTCATTTTGCTGTCCCATGTTCTACTGAATAGACCTGATTAAGAAAAGAGTAACGCGTGTGCTCATGTTCTTGCAGGCTAACCCACGTGCAGTTCATGTTTACACTGTCACCTGGCCTTCATTTCCTAGCTTCCCTTGAGTGCCTCTTGCTGACTGGAAACTACCTGTTGGGAGGGCTTCTGGGAAAGTCTTGTTTTATAATGAAAGGACCAATCTCCTGAACCCATTTCTTTCCCTCTACTTCATGCCAAGTGTAGGGTTGCAACCATCATGTGATCATTAGGTTATGAAGCAGAGGACTCTGGTACAGCTAAGATACTGAACCAAATCCCTAACAGCCAAGAGCTTCAGACACCTTGGTATCTGAGAAAAGCAAAGCCCTGTACCCTAGCAGCCAGGTTTTCTAGACTTGGAAGCCAAATCACTTCTAACTAATACAATGAGGGATATTTTGGCTTTTTAGAATTAAAAAATAAAGAAAAAGCTGGTCATGGTCATACACCCTTGTAATCTCAGCACTCCAGAGGTGGTGGGAGGAGGACCAGAAGTTCAAGATCATTATCAGCTACACAGCAAATTCAAGGCCAGCTTGAGTTACAAGTCTACATCTCAAAAAATTAATTAAAAAATAAAGCAGTGGGGGGAGGGGAGAGGCAGGGAGGGGATCAGAGAAAAATGTAGAGCTCAATAAATATCAGTAAAAAACAAGAAAAGAAATGTAACACTGATCCCCCGCCCCTTTTCATTTTTTTTTTTGTTGGAATGGTGTTGTTCTTTTTTTTTTTTTCTCATGGTTTATTTTTTTTATATTTAAAAATTTCCATCTCCTTCCCTCCTCCTCCCCCCTCCCTCCCCTCCTTCTCCCCCTTCCCTCCCCTCCTTCTCCCCCTTCCCTCCCCTCCCCTCCACCCATACCTCCCCTCCCTCCCTCTCCAGGCCAAGGAGCCATCAGGGTTCCCCACTCTATGCTAAGACCAAGGTCCTCCCAGCTCCCCCCAGGTCCAGGAAGGTGATCGACCAAGCTGAGAAGGCTCCCACAGAGCCCGTCCATGCAGAAAAATCAGAGCCCAGAGCCATTGTCCTTTGCTTCTCAGTCAGCCCCCGCTGTTGGCCACATTCAGAGAGACGGGTTTGGTCGCATGATCCATCAGTCCCATTCCAACTGGAGTTGGTGATCTCCCATTAGTTCTGTCCCACCGTCTCCATGAGAGAACGCACCCCTCTCGTTCCTGACTTTCTCCCTCATGTTCTCGCTCCTTCTGCTCCTCATCAGGACCTTGGGAGCTCAGTCCAGTGCTCCAATGTGGGGCTCAGTCACCTTCCCCATCTGTCGCCTGATGGAGGTTCCCTCACGGTCCTGACTTTCTTTCTCATGTTCTCTCTCCTTCTGCTCCTCATCAGGACCTTGGGAGCTCATTCCGGTGCTCCAATGTGGGGCTCTGTCATTTTCTTCATCTATCGTCAGGTGGAGGTTCTATGGTGATATGCAAGAAATTCATCAGTATGGCTATAGGAACTGGCCTTTTCAGGCTCCCTCTCCTCAGCTGCCCAAGGAACTAACTGGGGGCGTCTCCCTGGAAACCTGGGAACCCCTCTAGGGTCAAGTCTCTTGACAACCCTCAGGTAGCTCCTTAAATTAAGATATATGCTTCCCTGCTCCCATATCCACCCTTCCTATATCCCAAGCACCCCATTCCTCCGAGCTCCCCCCGTTCTCCCCTTCACACTTTTCTCTCTCCATCTTCCCTTGGCCCAGTCTTGCCCAACCCTCAAGTTCCCAATTTTGCCTGGCGACCGTGTCTACTTCCAATATCCAGGAGGATTACTATATCTTTTTTTGGGAGTTCACCTTCTTATTATCTTCTCAAGGATCCCAAATTTATAAGCTCGATGTTCTTTAATTATGGCTAGAAACCGATTATGAGTGAGTACATCCCATGTTCATCTTTTTGGGTCTGGGTTACCTCACTCAGAATAGTGTTTTCTATTTCCATCCATTTGCCTGCAAAATTCAAGATGTCATTGTTTTTTACCGCTGAGTAGTATTCTAGCATGTATATATTCCACAGTTTCTTCATCCATTCTTCCACTGAAGGGCATCTAGGTTGTTTCCAGGATCTGGCTATTACAAATAATGCTGCTATGAACATAGATGAGCATATGCTTTTGTTGTATGATTGGGCATCTCTTGGGTAGATTCCCAATAGTGGAATTGCTGGGTCCTGGGGTAGGTTGATCCCGAATTTCCTGAGAAACCGCCACACTGCTTTCCAACGTGGTTGCACAAGTTTGCATTCCCACCAGCAATGGATGAGTGTACCCCTTACCCCACAACCTCTCCAGCAAAGGTTATTATTGGTGTTTTGGATTTTAGCCAATCTGACAGGTGTAAGATGATATCTCAAAGTTGTTTTGATTTGCATTTCCCTGATAGCTAGGGAGGTTGAGCATGACCTTAAGTGTCTTTTGGCCATTCGAACTTCTTCTGTTGAGAATTCTCTGTTCAGTTCAGCGCCCCATTTTTTAATTGGGTTAATTGGCATTTTACCGTCTAGTCTCTTGAGTTCCTTATATATTTAGAGATCAGACCTTTGTCAGTTGCAGGGTTGGTGAAGATCTTTTCCCAGTCAGTAGGCTGCCTTTGTGTCTTAGTAACAATGTCCTTTGCTTTACAGAAGCTGCTCAACTTCAGGAGGTCCCATTTATTCAATGTTGCCCTTAAAGTCTGTGCAGCTGGGGTTATGCATAGGAAACGGTGCCCTGTGCCCATTTGTTGTAGAGTATTTCCCACTTTCTCCTCTATCAAGCTCAATGTGTTCAAATTAATATTGAGGTCTTTAATCCATTTGGACTTGAGTTTTGTGCATGGTGATAGATATGGATCTACTTTGAAAAATTATCCATTACGATCAAGTAGGCTTCATCCCAGAGATGCAGGGCTGGTTCAACATACGAAAATCTATCAATCTAATCCATCATATAAATAAACTGAAGGAAAAAAACCATATGGTCATCTCATTAGATGCTGAAAAAGCATTTGACAAAATTCAGCACCCTTTTATGATAAAGGTCTTGGAGAGATTAGGGATACAAGGGTCATTCCTAAATATAATAAAAGCTATTTACAGCAAGCCGACAGCTAACATCAAATTAAACGGAGAGAAACTCAAGGCTATCCCACTAAATTCAGGAACACGACAAGGCTGTCCACTCTCTCCTTATCTCTTCAATATAGTGCTTGAAGTTCTAGCAATAGCAATAAGACAACATAAGGGAATCAAGGGGATTCAATTTGGAAAGGAAGAAGTTAAACTTTCATTATTTGCAGATGATATGATAGTATACATAAGCGACCCCAAAAACTCCACCAAAGAACTCCTACAGCTGATAAACTCCTTCAGTAACGTGGCAGGTTACAAGATCAACTCCAAAAAATCAGTCGCCCTTTTATACACAAAGGAGAAGGAAGCAGAGAGGGAAATCAGAGAAGTATCACCTTTCACAATAGCCACAAATAGCATAAGATATCTGGGAGTATCTCTAACCAAGGAAGTGAAGGATCTATTTGACAAGAACTTTAAGTCTTTGAAGAAAGAAATTGAAGAGGATACCAGAAAATGGAAGGATCTCCCCTGCTCGTGGATTGGGAGGATCAACATAGTAAAAATGGCAATTCTACCAAAAGCAATCTATAGATTCAATGCAATCCCAATCAAGGTCCCATTAAAATTCTTCACAGAGATTGAGAGGACAATAATCAACTTTATATGGAAAAACAAGAAACCCAGGATAGCCAAAAAAAATCTTATACAATAAAGGTTCTTCTGGAGGCATTACCATCCCTGACTTCAAACTCTATTACAAAGCTACAGTATTGAAAACAGCTTGGTATTGGCATAAAAACAGAGAAGTTGACCAATGGAATCATATAGAAGACCCGGATCTTAAACCACAAACCTATGAACACCTGATTTTTGATAAAGGAGCCAAAAGTACACAATGGAAGAAAGAGGGCATCTTCAACAAATGGTGCTGGCATAACTGGATGTCAACCTGTAGAAGAATGAAAGTAGACCCCCGCCCCTTTTCAATCAGCATTTGGTGCATAGTTGACCATGGTGATGAACTAGCATGAACTCTTGGTGTTCTTTCTTTTCCAAAGATGATCTGTGGGGAACTATAGAGGGGGGAGGGCATAGCTGCTGTCACTCAGATAGTCAGTTCTGCCACACCACTCTGAATGACTGAGATTGTCATGTGCCATCCCCCACCCCAATAGGTAAACAAAGTCCAGGTTACATGATTTTGCCCTGACTGCTTGATAAGTGGAATCTGATCTCCTGGGACAACTCTCAGGGAGGACAGACTTCTGCCTCCATTTAGTCGTTATTCTTCACAAATATGAAAGGGATTTATGTACTGACCACAAAAAATGATAAAAGTCATTGTACAAAAAAAAAATAAATAAAGCAGTGTTTCACTCAGACTGGGCATCATTTAATTTTGCTTTTCAGAATTCAGAGCCCACTGTGTTAATGACTGAGACACAATCTAATATTTGTCTGAGGTCAGCCTAGGACTAGGCATGTCTATAAATGAGCTGTTACAAGTACATACCAGGGACAGATCAACTAAGGATCAGTGCCACGACTCATCACAACAGGACAGTGCATGGTCTCTTCAATCCATTTATTTGTTCTATCTGTAGACATACTGTGCCGTCAAGATTTAATGCTGAAAAACTAAATCATGACCTGCAATGTCAGACTGATTGAATGCAACATCCATAAAGAGGAACTAACTGGCTTTTATAGATATTCAGCAGGACAGACTGGTACTTTTTGCCAAATATAAGGCAATTTTGTCTAACTTTTCTGCAGGTAGGTGGAGATTCCAAGGGCTGGTAAATGTTGGACCCAATGTCAGGTTTCAAGGTCCAGTTTTATTCCCCTATACTTAGCTATCTTGGTGGCACAAGCCTTTAATAATCTTTGACAACATTAAGAAGAACTAATATATTCTGCCTTCATAAATATCAAAGCAAAACTCAAGTTTGTTTTTTTTTTTTTTTTCGAGACAGGGTTTCTCTGTAGCTTTGGAGCCTGTCCAGAAACTAGTTCTTGTAGACCAGGCTGGCCTGGAACTCGCAGAGATCCGCCTGCTTCTGCCTCCTGAGTGCTGGGATTAAAGGCGTGTGCCACCACCATCCGACTAAAACTCAAGTTTTTAAGACAAGAATGGGGGTTCTACCTATAATCTCAGCACTTGGGAAGTGGAAGCAGAAGTAATACAAAAGCAAGGCCAGCCTGGGCTACCCAGTGAATAGTATATAGTCATTATATAGTCAGTCCAAGGCCAGCTTGGACTATACAATGACAATCTGTCTCAATCCCATCACTGAACAAAGCAATTATAAAACCCAAGTTATAATTTCTATTTTCATCTGGAATATTGCTTCTCTCTAAGGTTTACTTTTAGTTGGGAATTTTGAGTTTTCTTCGATTTTTACTCATTCCATCTTGTTCAAAAAACTGTAGAAAACAAAGAATTGGGCATGGTGGTTTTAATTTGGAGTTTCTTATTTAAAATTTCACATATATTCCTTGTAGAGCTCAAGGAATCCACAGTTGTATCTGAGCCCTTTGTGTTCAGCCTTGCTTTGAGTCTATTACAAAACTGATTCACTTAAATTACACCAGCACCCCAATACTCCCCTAAATTCCACAATCATCCTCTTCTTTGCCTCATTTGGCAGCGTATGGTATGATTCCCATTGTGTGGTCTGTGTTTATGTACGCCATGCATGTGCAGGTACCCACGGAGGTCAGAAGGGGGTTTGTATCCCCTAGAACTGGAGTTATAGATGGTTGTGAGCCACCCCATGTGGGTGATAGGAACTGAACTTCAGTCCTCTATAAAAGTAAGTTCTCTTAACCACTGAGCCATTTCTTCAGACCCATCCCCATAGGATTTATGCTGAAAGATATAATTTCAACAGGTACTTTAGAAAAACAGGTTTTTAAGTCAGCCTGGGAGCAACAGTCACCCAAAGGTGCTGGCTGTTATGTTGCTTTCTAGCTGTAGTGATCCCCTGGGAGAATATTTTCTGTTACCTGTTCAGTTGGCTTTATCTGTGTATCATTCCAGCCTAATGAATGGCTGGGTAAATGTGCACTTTCTTACTCTGAGCTGACTTTTACTTTCTCAGTCATTTCTTTTGGCCAAGAGCCATGAAATTCAGTTCCCAGGACATTGTTTTGTGAAATCCAGATCTACACCACTGAAATCCACTCTCTGGAAGGCCATGTGAACAGTAGAGTCAAGCTTTCCTGCTCCTTTTCTTATAAGAGGAGCTGTTAAGTTTGTGTACAGATGACTGAACAATAGCATTTATGAGATAAGACAACACATTTGAACACTGTAACAGACAAATGCAACATGGTTTGTTACAAATAAGCTTTGTAGTATACTTTTAAAAGAAGTCAAGTGTAGGGCCTGAGAGATGGCTCAGTGGTTAAGAGCACTGCCTGCTCTTCCAAAGGTCCTGAGCTCAATTCCCAGCAACCATGTGGTGGCTCACAACCATCTGTAATGCGGTCTACTGCCCTCTTCTGGCCACACAGACAGAATATTGTATACAAAACATATAAATAAATAAACACTTTAAAAAATAAAAGAAGTCAAGTGTATCTAATTTAAACTGAAATAGACTGTCTTCTGTATTCTGAGAAGTCCCGAGGCCGAGACGGAAGTAACAGCTATAAGAAATTTCCTTATTCCCTATAGCACAATTACCCAGGAAGCTACTTGGTAAACAGACTGGTCTATCACAAACCATCTACACTAAAGGCAGTTGAGTAGGCAATGAATACAAACTCAACCAGTTGCTTACTTATATTTGAGACAAACGACAAGCAAATGTAGTCAGGTGTATTGCTGGCCCCAAGAAGTGATAAAAGCTGCTAAGGACAATATTGAGACTATGGCCAGCCAGGCATGGCAGTGCCTGCCTTTAGTCCCAGCATGTGGGAAGCAGAGGCAGGTTTCCCCGAGGCAGGATATCTGTGAGTCCAAGGCCAGGGTGGTCTACAAAGCCAATTCCAGGACAGCCAGGACTGTTACACAGACAAACTCTGCCAAAAAAGTGAGCATAACCACATACATTATCAGCATTGTTTTACAGAGTCTCACTTTATAGCCCTAGCTGGCCCAGAATTCATTAGGTAGACCTGCTTGCCTCTCAGCAGTAGTGGCGCACGCCTTTAATCCCAGCACTTGGGAGGCAGAGGCAGGCAGATCTTTGTGAATTTGAGGCCAGCCTGGTCTACAAATTAAATTCCAGGATAGTCAGGACTGTTACACAAAACCCTGTCTTGAAAAGCAAAGCAAACAAACAAACAAAAAACCAAATCCAAACCCAACCAACCAACCAAACAAACAAAAGATCTGCTTGCCTCTGTCCCCCTAGTGCTGGGATTAAAGGTATGTTATTATGCCTGGCTATAGTTCTAAAAGGCTCAACAATTTAATACTTAGCCTGGCAAAAAAGGGACCATTTCTTGTGTTTTGAGAGGATGAAATCCGTCCACATTAGGCTGTGGCCCACTGATCCTGTGCCAAGGACATCTTATAACCCAGATATCTGGGTCCAACGAGTAATTGCCCCGAGTATTATTGTTGTGTTAGTTAACAGTACCTGGCAATGACCTTCTCATCATAGCTAGCAGGATGGCTTCCTATAAACTTTTATCCCAGAGGACAAGTGTCTGGTTTTCAATTGTGAAGTGAGTTTCTTTTTTCTCAGCACCATTGGCTTGGAAAAATCAATTAATTCTTTGTTGTAGGAGAGCTGTCCTGTGCACTATGGGAGCTTCTCAGTGCCATTGGCTTCCACCAGCCCCATCCCCATACCTGAAAACTCTAAGTGTCTTCAGAGGTTGTCGAATGTTCCTCAGAGAGCAACTGAACCTTGACTGGACACCACTGCTTTAGAGGATGTGCTAGAAAGTCTTCTCAGGCCTGTGAATAAGAGCAAAGGTGATTTGGGCAGTTAAGAGTTGAGTAAAATGGAACATATTTTCTTTTCCTTTTAAATTGAGACACGGTCTTACTATATAGGTCTGGCTGGTGGGGAACTGTATGTAGACCAGGCTGGCTTCCAACTTGCAGAGATCTGTCTGCTCCCCCATCCCTGCCCTGAGTTCCGGAATAAAATGCTTGTGTGTGTGTGTGTGTGTGTGTGTGTGTGTGTGTGTGTACTACCATGCTTGGCATATCCTTTTCTTTTCTTTCTTTCTTTTTTTTTGTTTTGTTTTTCTAGACAGGGTTTCTCTGTAGCTTTGGAACCTGTCCTGGAACTTATTCTGTAGACCAGGCTGGCCTCAAATTCACAGAGATCCACCTGCCTCTGCCTCCCCAGAGTTGGGATTAAAGGCGTGCACCAATGCCACCCAGCTCATATTTTATTTTCTTGAGATGAGGTCCCCTGCTATAGCCCAGTCTAGCCTTAAGCATGCTATATAGTCCAAACTGTAACGATAAACTAGAAACTGGAGCCAAAGCCTGGGACCTCCTTTATGATTTTTATTTAGTTGCCCCAACTATAAATATGAATGTTTGTCCATTATGTATTTGTTCTGAGCATCAGCAAAGCTTATTAAAAAACAACTTTTACAAAATAAAATAAAAACACAACTTTAACACTTGCAAAAAAAGTTGGTAATATTTTTCTACTATAGCAATGTTGACTTTTCTCTCCAGTGATAGGATACTGACTTCCCTGGAACTTCAGCTAAATATTTCTGAAGATACTACATCTTGATCTGGGGGTAGAACTCAGTTGATAGAGCTCTTGCCTAACATGCACAAAACACCCATCTTCAATCCATATCAACTGGGCACGGTAGTGCATACCTCTAATTCCAATATGTGGGGAAAGGAGAGAGTAGGATAAGAAGTTCCAGGTCATCCTCTCTTGGGATAAACTGCAAGGACTAAAAAGCGCTGGGGAGCAGGAATACGTTACTAACACGAGCATACTGGCAAGTTTCCAGCCTCCTTTTGCCTGTGGAGGCCAAAAGAGAGCTCTGAGTCCTTTAGAGCCGAAGATACAGGCAGTTGTGTGCCTCCTGATGTGGGTGCCGGGAACTGAACTCTTGTCCTTTGGAAAAGCAGCAACCACTCTTAATGGCTGAGCCATCTGTCTTGCCGGCAGCCCCTCCTGCTTCCAATCTTAGAGTATTCCAGCATTGCCTTTCATTGACAAGGGAACTGAAACCTGGAACAGAAGTAACTTTGTAGACAACTACTGTATCAATCTGTGTTCTAGTAGGTGTGCATTTTCTTTCACCTGAAGGTCTGCAATCTCTGACAAGTATTTAAGCTATTTAATTTATATACACGTGACCTACGACGACAGAACTTCTTTGATTAGTTAATCCCATACAGTTTCCTTCCAGCCCCTCCCCACCAAAGTTTGGGGAATAAAAGAACTCTTACAATAGTTTTGAGTTACTTAGGAGAGTTAAGGGCTGAAGCAAATCAAACTAATATTTCTATTTAGCCAAGCTAATATACCTTCCTTTTTAAAACAATTTTAAATTTATTTTTATTTTATGTGCATTGGTGTTTTGCCTGCCTGTATGTTGTGTGGGGGTGTCAGATCCCCTGGAACTGGAGTAACAGACAGGTGTGAGCTGTCATGTGGGTGTTGGTGCTGGGAATTGAGCTTAGGTTCTCTGGAAAAGCAGCTGGTGTTCTTAACTGCTGAGCTATCTCTCCAGCCCATACCTTCCTTTTTATAAGATTAAAGAGCAAATTTTTATTGAGGCCATTTCAGGAAATCAAACATAAAAGTTATCTTAGCAGGGTCTCTCTCTCGGTCTCCCCCTCCCCCCCTACACACACACACACACACACACACACACACACACACACATGAGTATGAGTATGACCAGAGGACCTCAGTGGCTATCCACCATCCACCTTTTTTTTTCTTTTCTGGAAATGTTCTCTAACTGGCTTGGACGTCACCAAACAGGCTAGGCTGATTGGTCACCTAGCCCAAAGGATCCACTATCTGAACTTCCCCAATGCAGAGATTACAAGTGTGTATAAGCATGCCTTTCCCCCCATCAGTTCAGGGGCTCGAACTCAGGTCCTTATGCCTGGGAAGCAAATACTTGACTGACAAAGATATCTCCTCAGTTCTCATAGCAGTTTTGTTGTTTTTAACTTCACATTTAGTATTTGATACAGGAAAGACAAAGTCAAGAACTATCAGAAGGCTCTGTATAATGGTTCTCATCGGTAATCCCTGGAAGCTGAGGCAGAGGGACCACCATGAGTTCAAGGCCAGCTTGGTATACAAAGTGTAATACTTGAGTTACTATTGCTGTGATGAAACACCATAAAGAAAAGCAACTTGGAGAAGAAAGGGTTTTTCAAGTAAGTCTATTACTGAGGGACATCAGAGCAGGAATTCAAACAGGGCAGGAACCTTCAGGAAGGAACTGATGCAAAGACCATGGAGAAATGCTGCATTCTGGCCTACCCTTCCTGGCTTTCTCTGTTTTTTAGACACCCCAGTACCACCTGCCCAGGGGCCGGACTGCCTGCCTGATGGTAGCACCACTCACAATGGGCTGGGCCCTCCCACACCAATTACTAATTAAGAAAATACATGTGGTGGCGCATGGTTTTAATCCCAGCACTTGGGAGGCAGAGTCAAGGGGATCTCTGCATTCCAGGCCAGCTACACAGAGAAACCTTGTTTAGAAAAGGAAAGAAGAGAAAAGACAAGACAGCACGGGCCCGCCCACAGGCCATTGTGGAGGAAGCTTTTTCTCAGTTGAGATTTTAGTGTGTGATAAGTTGCCATAAAATTAGTCAGCACACACAGTGAGCTCCAGGCCAACCTGGACACACTAGAAATTTCCTGGAACACACATGTGACAACTGCTTTTATGACCAACTATCACTAAAATTCCCACATATGGAAAGGCTGGATAGAAAGGGTAGGAGCCCTCTTTGATGATCGCCAGCTATGTTTCTTCCTCCTCCTTCTTTATTAGATTTACTAGCCAGGCAGTGGTGGCACATGCTTTTAATCCCAGCACTCTGGAGGCAGAGGCAGAGGGTCTCTGAGTTTGAGGCCAGGCTGCTCTATAGAGTGAGTTCCAGGACAGCGAGGACTATACAGAGAAACCCTATCTCCAGTCACCCTGAAAAGATTTATTTTTATTTTATGTGTATGAGTGCTTCCTTGCATGTGTGAATGTTCATCATGTGTCTGCCTGGTACACGTGGAAGCCAGAACGGGGTGTTTGGACTCATTGAAACTGTAGTTATAGTTGTGAATCACCATGTGGGTGCTGGGAACTGAACCCAGATTCTCTGAAAGAGTAGCAAGTACTTTTAGGCATGGAGCCATCTCTTCGGCTCCAAAGAAACAGACTACATTAGCCAGGAGTTGAACCAGGTCTCCTGAGTGGGAGATGAGAATTCTAGCACTAAATCATCAATGCTCCACATCTATTCTTTTCCCCCACTGGTCCTGGTACGGAGGAAGCTTGACTGACTTTCTCTTAGGGGTGGCAGTTAGACAACACTAGAAGGTGACTGCAGCCTTTTCTTTCTGTACTACTTGGTTCCATTCTTGAGCCTAGATACCTGCTGATAACAAGGTAATAATTAGCTGGTGAAACCCATGAACCTTTAAAGTATTCCTACAGTAGCCTACTTGGTCAGTGTAATAAGTTATAATCCAAGCATTCGGGAGGTGTAGGCAAGAGAACCAGGTTCAAGAGCAGCTTGGACTATAACACAAGACTTTGTCTAAAAGTCAGATGTTATGTGTTGTTGAAAGTTGTGCCCAGTTTCCATAAGCCTTTAAAAAGCTGAATGGAGGTATGGGATGTTGGGTAAAGGAAGACAGTAGTTGCTGACTTTGGACAAAAAGACAATGTGGCCTTGGAGGAGCAATAACACTGGCACCTAGGGAGAGCATACTTCAGTTCCTAGGAGGTGTGAGGTGTCGGTGTGTGTGTCTGTGTGTGTGTGCATGTGAGTATGTGTGTAGCATTTTAATGTTTTTGTTGTCCCCTAGATTCAGCACTGCAGTATCACAAAACACTTTGTTTACCAGAATCTGGTAGCACCTGATATTAGCAATAGGACCCTGCTGCCAGGTTTGCTGGTCCTCATCCTCCCTCGTGAGACCAGAAATGTTCACAGCAGCATGGCTGGATCAGAACTACTTTTTGATGCTGTGCACTGATGACAGCACAGCTATTCAGCCCACTAATCTCCACAGGACTAGGACAAAAGCAGCAGTGTGAACAGGGGCCTCCCACCTCAGCTACTTCCTCATCTGTAAACCAAGACAGCCTCATTTTAATTTGATTGACAAGAACTGAGGCATGTCAGTTGGAGTATCATTAAAAAAAAAAAAGAATCGAGGCATGGAATTATTGCTGGGGATGGAGCTCATGTGGTGGAGCGATTGCCTGGCACCTAGGAAGCCTTGGACTCCATCCACAGCACCTCGTAAAAGTAAATACTTTGTATGAGGGTACAGGCTTGTAATCTGCAGTCTGGGGAGGGAGTAGAAGAATGATCAGATGTTCAAAGTCATTCATTCTAGGCTACATATAGAGTCTGAGGCTAGCCTGAGCTATATGAAAGCCTATCTCAGAACCAGAACAAAAAGCAGATAAAAAGGGAAACTAACACTAAAAGCACAACAACAAAAAAAGCAATGATGGAGCCCCTGGGTCTTTTAGCTGTGGCTCAACTCGTTGTGCACAGAAGCTCCTGTGACTTGAGGTCACTGTAACTTGGGTATTAGCTATTATGCTGATGATGTTCCTGACGTTTGCTATGCTGAGACTTGTTTGGACCTTTCCTGGGGAGAGACCCTGTGAATCTCCCAGCTTCCCAAGGAGTTTGCTGTATATCCTCAACTTTCTGAGTCTTATGAATCTCTCAAATCCTTCCAGACCTGAATGTTTTAATTCAGATGAAATAAGATGAAACAGAACCACAGCAGGGGAAAAAAATCATCTCTTAAGGAAGAATATAATAAATAGGATTTTTTTTCAAGACAGGGTTTCTCAGTAGTTTTGGAGCCTGTCCTTGAACATGCTCTATAGACCAGACTGGCCTTGAACTCACAAGATCCACCTGGCTCTCTGCCTTCTGAGTGCTAGGATTAAAGGCATGCGCCACCACTGTCCCGCAGATTATTTCTTTTTCTTTTCTTTTCTTTTTTTTTGTTTTGAGACAGGGTTTCTTTGTGTAGACCAGGATGGTCTCTAACTCAGAGGTCTGTCTGCCTCTGCCTCCTGAGTACTAGGATTAAAGGCGTGCGCCACCACACCTGGCTAATAATTAGATTCTCCATTCACAGCTTCCTTTCCTTTAAAAAGTTTCTCTTTTTCTTCTTCTTTTGTTCGCCCACTGGAAAAAAAATGAAATGTATGCCCTGGCAATGCTGAAGCATGCACGGGCAGCCTGTATATGGCGGTTCTTTTGAACTTGTCCATATTGGCTTTCATGGTTTAAGTTGATGAGGATGACTGACCAGGTCTCTTCCTCTTGTTCACCCATTAGCAACCATTTATTTATAGGATATTGAATTTTAGCATAGTTAGAAAAATTATGACTTTCTTTCCTCCCTCCCTCCCTCCCTCCCTCCCTCCGTCCCTTCTTTCTTCTTCTTCCTCCTCCCTTCTCCTCCTTCTTTCTTTTTTTGGTTTTTCGAGATAGGGTTTCTCTGTAGATTTTTGAAGCCTGTTTTCTTGTAGACCAGGTTGACCTTGAACTTACAGAGATCTGCATGCCTCTGCCTCCAGAGTGCTAGGATTAAAGGTCTTTCCCTTCCTTCCTTCCTTCCTTCCTTCCTTCCTTCCTTCCTTCCTTCCTTCCTTCCTTCCTTCCTTCTTTTTTCTTTTTGAGATTAAGACCTCACTGTGTATCCCTAACTAGCTTAGAAATTCCTATGTAGGCCAGCTGGTCCTGCACAGAGATCTGCCTGCCTCCGTGTTCCACCCTGATAGTTTCCTCTTATTGACAAATTGTCGAGACTCTGTCTAGGTAGAATCTTACTGCCTAATAGAAGAAATACCAAAAGGCAAGATTTGTTACTGTGTTTATACAAGAAAACACAACTGAAATCTTCTCAACATCATACAGAAATAGAAAGTGTTAGATAAGAGTTGATGGACCATTTTATACAATCATCTTTTGTTTGTGACAACAAGAATGTCTTAATTGAAGTCAATATTGTTTTTAAAAGAGAGAAAAACTAAGAGAGAGAGAGAGAGAGAGAGAAAGAGAGAGACAGAGGGAGGGAGGGAGGGAGGGAGGGAAACTTCAATAAGACAAGTCAAAACTAGAAAAGAAATGGCCTGATTTTACCTGACACAAATGTTATCTGTCCCACCATGGAAATTAAAAAAAGATAAGACCTTACGTCTGCTAGAATAGCTATAAACAAAAGGAAAAAAAATAGGGAAGATGGGGAGAAAAAAGAAACCTTGTATAGTGTTGGTGAGAATTCAAAATTACTACAACCATTTTGGAAAACAGTATGGAGAGACCTGCAGCTACTAAGAGATTACCAAGTGATCCGGTAATCCAATTTTCTGGGTATACATTAAAAGGAAGTGAAATAACTATGTCAAAAAGATATTTGCATTACTATCTTATTTCAGATTCAGAGTCTCATATAGTCCAGGCTAGCCCAGAACTCGTTATGTAGTTGAGAATGATTCAACTCCTGATCTTCCTGACTCTATTTCCAAAGTTTTGTGATCACAGGAGTACACCACCACACCTGAAAAATATACCAGCATTCATAATAACCAAGATACAGATTTATTTTTTTTTTGAGACTGGGTTTCTCTGTAGCTTTGGTGCCTGTCCCGGAACTAGCTCTTGTAGACCAGGCTGGCTTCGAACTCACAGAAATTCTGCCTGTCTCTGCCTCCCAATTGCTGGGATTAAGGTGTGCGCCACCACTGTCCGGCAGATACAGTTTTTTGTTTTTTTTTTAAGTGCCTATCAACAAATAGATAGAAAGAAAAATTGTGGCTGCAGGGCTGAAGATGCAACTTAGTGGCAGAGAACTTGCTGAACATTCTTGCTTCTTGACCCCCACCCCCAGCACACACACACAAATGTGGCTGGGTAAATAGATGCATTCACAGTAGCCTAGCATTCAGGAGTGAGGCAGGAGGAACTTAGCCTAAGGTAGGTCTGGTTATACTGAGACCTTAGGCATATTAGAAAACTTCTGTACTGTATATAATACACAATGGACTATTACTTCAAGCAAAGACAGCATGGGTGGTTCGAGAGGGCGTTATACCCAGTCAAAAAAGGAGGCACACAAAGCCAGTATCACATCTCACCTTAAGTGGAATCTTAAAATGTCCAATTCATTGAAGCAACAGTAAATAATGTTTAGTAGAGGCTGAGGGCAGGGAAAAGGGAAATGTTACTGAAAAGATACCTTTCAGGCAGCAATATACAATGCAGCAATTTTAGTTAATATCTCCTGTTAATAGCATCTCCTATAGTTAAGAGTGGATTTTAATAGAACATAGAGATCCACACCTATAATCCCAGTTACATGGGAGGTTAAGGCAGGGGATCACAAGTTGAATATCAGTCTAAATTACGAAGCAAGTTTCAGGTAAGCCTATGTCATTTAAGAACCCAACACAACACGAAATGGCTAGGAATATATGGCGGAATGCTTGCCTACTATAGATAGGCAAGGATACAGCAGGAGGTGGTGTGTTAGCTGTTCTCACCTCCAAAGAATAAAGTATCAGAGGTGAGAGGTACATTAATGAATCTGACTTGTTCATTCAGGAGTGTATCCATGCATTGCAATTTAACATCGTACCCCATAAATAGACGATTTCTCAATCTGAAAAGTGGGTGAGGAGTGCAGGAGCTTGTGGTCCCAAGTACTTTGAGCTTAAGAGCCAGAAGACCAGCCCCGACAACACAGTGAGACCAAGAGTCAGAACGAGTACTGCAATTGCACAAGTAGAGAACAAAGAGAATTGTCTAACCTTAGGATCAGCATGAGCATCTGTTACACCTGCGGGAGATGAAGCTGCAAAACGATGTTTAGGTAGGGTCACAGAAACAGACGCTTTTAACAGTAAATTTCTCCGTGCGTTAGAATTGTTAGGTGACTATTAAAAAAAAAAAAAAAAACTCGAAGCCCAGACATCACGTAAGAACAATTGCATCTGAATCTATGGCTATGGAACCCATAGACTCTTTTTTTTTCTTTCCTGAAAGTCTTGTACGTGATTCCAAATAGGAGCCAAGATTAAGAAAACACATACAAAATATATGTGGATTTTTGGAGGAAAAGAGGCAATAGGGAACGATGAAGTAAAAACCTATGCAAGACAGGGCGGCTACTGCAAGGAGAGGGACAAAAGCCAAGAGTGCCAGCGAAGGATTTAAGGACTGCATGTGTTTCACTGTCAGGCTTTGAGTGACAGCAACGAGCTCGGAGCACCCGAGACTGCATTCAATTGATGTTATTGTGCTGTTGCTCCTGTCCTGTTCCATTTTCTCGCCCATTTTCCCACAGTTGACAAAAAAAGAAAAGAGAGAGAGAGAGAGGAGAGAGAGAGAGAGAGAGAGAGAGAGAGAGAGAGAGAGAGAGAGAGAGAGAGAGAGAGAGAGAGAGAGAGAAATAATGACGACAACTTTGTCTCCCACGCGTAGCGCCAGAGACGCCTATGGGCGGAGCGCGCGTGGGAGAGTCACGGCGCGCGGTCACAGGCGACCGCTCGTCAGAGCGCGGGGGGCCCCGAGAATAGATGGATGACCGGCAACTTCTCCACCGCCCCTCCTTCGCCCACCGCCCCTCCTTCGCCCACCGCTCCTCCTTCGCCCACCGCCCCCTGTGGCCGTCTAGGCAGGGGCAAAAAGAACACTCGGGACTGCTGACGTTTCTGTGACGCGACCCTCTCGGCTGGCGGCGCGGCTTCCGGCAGTGCACGTTCACCCACCCCCCTTTTCCGCTTTCCCGCCCACACGCCGCCTCGCCCCGCCCCACTCCCACACACCCCCTCCCGAGTGGCCCCCCTAGCCGGGCACTGCGCGGGGAACCATCACAGGTTGCCAGTGGAAAAGGCCTCTCGCGGGCTCCCCTTCCGTTCTGTCAGGCGACTTCCGCCCCAGGCCCCGCAACATGGACGCAGCAGCCCAACCGTCGGGCGGCCGCTGAACAGTCCCTGAAGCTCGCTCCCTCGAACGGCGGCTGGCCCGCCTCTCCATCCTCCCGTCCCGCGCTTGCCTTCTCGCGGCCCGCCGGCCCGGCCCTACATGGGGGCGGGCCTCCGCAGCCCGGACTCGGTTTCCTGTTCAGCAGAGGCGGCCTGGCGCTAGGCGGCGGCTACTCTGCCCGCTCCCGCCTCGGTGCGGTCACCGAGCCCGGGAGGAGGCTCTAGGGCCGCTTTTCGGGCGGTTGCGCCAAGCCGGGCTCTGCGCCGCCATGGCCCCAGTGCAGCTGGAGAACCACCAGCTGATGCCTCCGGGCGGCGGCAGTAGCGGCAGCGGCGGCAGCGGCTCGGCGGCAGCCCCGGCTCCTCCGCCGCCGGGAGCCGCGGTGGCGGCGGCAACTGCGGCCGCCGCTAGCCCTAGTTACCGGCTTAGCACGCTCATCGAATTTCTTCTGCACCGGGCCTACTCGGAGCTCTTGGTGCTGACGGACTTGTAAGTGCTGCGAACCCGTTCCTGCTTCCCGGCTCTCCACTTGCCCTTCCCGCCCTGTGGGCCGATAGAAGCTTGCGACCGCCGTTTAGTGAGCGCGGCTGTTGAGTGTAGAATTTTGGAATTCTTGGGGTTCAGGTTGCGGGGACGTGGATGAGGTTAGTTAGTATTGGGGATCTGGTTGGCGGTGAAAGCACTGAGACTGGTTGGTTTCGCGTGTTACACTTGCGCTGAAGATTGTCGTTAGGATTTTTGTCTTGCGTTCCCAATAGAACTCTATTGATTTCTTGGTGGAAATCAATTTCTTAGATTTTTAAAACCCTAAGATTGAGAGTAAGCATTTAGGACTATGTAAAATTCTAACTGAACGCGGTTTTCAAAGAAGGGGAATGTTTCACAGCCATTTGACAATGTTTTAAAAGTAGATTGCAGCTGCTTCTCTTTGGGCTCAGGAGATAGATTCTGTTTAAAACATTACATTTTGAATCCCGAGTCTTTCTGAAACATTTGAAAGCGTTCGAAGTCTCTGAATATAGTGAAAGTAAAATACGTTTTGTTAATGAGCCTGCTGGTTTCAGTCACCTAGTTACCTATGGATGCCTTGGGACGTGATTAGGGTGTTAATCCCTTCAGAATACAAACCGAATACACTGGTGGTTCAGTGTGCTAAGAAAAGGTATTACGAAATTTTGAAACTCTGTTTTACATCTTCTAGCTGAGGTTCATAAAAGTTTTCACCTTTTATCTATCTATTGTTAGGCTCCGTCAGGTTTCTAGGAAAATACATTAATATGCAGACATTAGGAAGTATCTTGTGATACTTTGTTATTAGAAAATTAAATATTTCATTGTACACGGCTAAAAGAATTAGAGATGGATTCTCATACTCTTGTAAAACATTCCGTTTAGTTTTGATGTACTATTTATTGAACGAGACAAAGCTTAACCTTGCCAAAAGAGGTGTCTTTTTTTTTTTTTTTTTTTGGAGACGGGGTCTTGTATAGTGAGACTGGCCTCTAACCTTCAGTTATGGTTCAGCCTCTTTCGGGCTGGGATTACTAAATTTGGGCCAGTACGCCTGCTGAGAATTGTTTTTGAACGCGAGATCTCTCATTTCTAAATGTAAGGATTAAAGGTGTTTGGCTCCTCCCCTCCCCATGACTTCTGACTGAGAGAAATAGCTGTCCTGTTTAGGAATTCTTGTTGGGCAAGGAACACTTGCTGGGCGGTGGTGGCTGGTGGCGCACGCCTTTAATCCCAGCATTTGGGAGGCAGAAGCAGAAGCTGGCGGATCTCTGCTTGGTCTACAGAGTGCCGGGACAGCCAGGGCTACAGGGTGTCTCGAAAAACAAAACAAAACAAAAAATCGAGGAGAAAATTTCATATGTCCTGTGCATAGCTGTGGGAAAAAGACTGTGATCATGGATCATGTGATTTGATTTTCTGTAGAGGAGTTGTATAAATTTATTGAGTTGTGTTCTATTTTTAAATTTTTGGACTTGGCTTATGGAGAGGCTTCTGTCTTATTGCTGTAGAATAATATAGTTTTAGTTCTGCACCATTTGTGTGATGATTCCTAAACATATCTCAAGCACAGACCTCAGCTGAATTCCACATTCTGTGTCCAGATCCATACATTTCAATATCTAACGCAGGGGCTGGGCTTGGTGCTGGATATGTGCCTGGGATCTCAGCATTTGGGAAGCTACAGCAAGAGGATCACAAGTTTAGGTCAGCCTCAGGCTACATAGTGAGACCCTATTTCAAAAAAAAATACCCCAGAGCCGGACTTGGTGGTGCATGGCTTTAATTCCAGCAGAGGCGGGTGGGTCTACATAGTCAATTCTAAGACAGCTAGAGTTACATAGTAAAACCCTGTTTTCAAAGCCACAAATACCCGGCCACCACCCTTCCCGCACACACACAAAGAAACCACAAACTCACAAACAAAAACAAAAATAGAAAAACACAGAGAAAAAAGTTCTTAGAATTACTTCTCTATTAGAGCGACCATAAGATTTGTGGTCTAAACCAGAATACCTTTGGACATGAAAAAAAATGCTATAAATATAGTACTGCACACCTGTAGCACCAGCACTTTGGAGGTCAAGGCAGGAGGATCAGAAATTAAAGAACAGCCTGTAGGCAACATGCTGAGGGTGGAGGGGTGGGGGGATTTGCTGTCAACTTGGGCTGCCTGGTATTATGTTTCAACAATAATAGTGCCCAGTGGACTGGGAATGTAGCCTAGAGGTAGAGCATTTGCCAGGTCCTGGCTCCAGCCTTCCTGTACCACACATTAAAAAAAAAAGACAGAAAAAGTAAGTGTACACTATGCTGTGCTTAGGCCCCGAGAGAACTGTGTCTTATCTACTTTACCTTTTTTAGTTAATGTGCTAAGTCTTATTCTGTTCCATCTACCTACCCTAACCTTGATATTTCTTGATAGTTCTTGGCACAATGGCTGATGCTTCTGCCCTTTTTCCAAAAATACATGTCATTTTCTTTCTCATTTTCTTTTGGTCTTGGCTCACATATAACGTAGATCAAAGACTTTATCCAAGCACTCAAATAATAGTACTTTGCCCATTTTTAGTGTTTAACCCCTACAGTGCTTCCTGCTTGAGACATCATTAGTTTACTGTGCTTCCCCCATGGAACAGAAAATCCAGGAAAACAAGGATTTTGATTTGTTTTGGTTTCCCAGTGACAAGAACAATGTCTGGCATGGACTTGGGACTTAACTAAATTTAGTATGTGAATGAATGAATTCTCAGAAATATCTCTTTAAACCATGGGTAATTAAGGGAAAGGCAACTGTCTTTTTGTTGTTTTTTTTTTTTTTTTTTGAGACACGGTTTGTCTGTAACAGCCCTAGCTTGTCTCTGCCTTTCAAGTTCCGGTGCATACTGCTGCAAAAGTAATAATAATAATAATAATAATAATAACAATAATAATGTTTTTCAAGACAGCGTTTCTCTATGTAACCCTGACTTCCCTAGAACTAGCTCTGTAAACCAGTCTGGCATCAAACTCTCAGGGATCCGCCTCTGCCAGCCCAAGTGCTGGGATTTAAGGCATGTGCCGTCCACACCCAGCACTACTTTTATTTTTGATACTTAAGAAAACAAAAAACCCCTTATATGGCAACTAAAATTTCTTGGTTTTGTTTTTGAGACAGTCTTGCTCTTTTGTAGCCCAGATTGACATGGAACTAGCATTCTCCTGTCAGAATTAATGTATTAATGTACATTCATGCAAAAGTCTTGAGGGACATGGTATTTAGTTTCTCTGTTTCTGTTTGAAACATGAAAGATAAAAAGACAGCTTTGACACTTTTAATCTCAGCATTTAGGCAGAGGTAGGTGAATCTCTGAGTTTGAGACCAACCTGATCCACAGAGTGAGTTCCAGGACAGCCAGGGCTACACAGAGAAACCCTATCTTTGTCACACAAAAAAAAAAACTGGGGAAAAAAGTGATTATATCTCTGATATACTACCTGTGTTCCTTGGTTTTGGTTTTTTAGATCAAATCACTAGGGAGGCTTAGAGTATTTATTAGTGGCTTCCTCTCAATTACCAACATCAAATTTGTAGACTTTTACACACACACACATACAAATGGTTTCAATAATTTAGATGATTTGGTTTGAGCCCCAAGTTTCTAGATTTTTTTCTTCTGCTTGTTCACCCCCAACACATATTCATACATTTTAGGGGCATATATTCTATTCTTCGCTTTTTTTCCCCTCCAAGACAGGGTTTCTCTGTGTAGCTTTGGAGCCTGTCCTGGAACTTTCTTTGTAGCCCAGACTGTCCTAGAACTCACAGAGATCCACCTGCCTCTGCCTCCCGAGTGCTGGGATTAAAAGCGTGATCCACCTCTGCCCAGCTATTCTTTGCTTTTTAACCTCTTTGCTAGGGTTATAGCCATATAAACTTTTACTGGTGTGGAATAAATGTGCTCTGTGCCTTCTTTCAATATTTGCATCTTAGGGTTTCCTCCCATGTGGTGAGTTTCATAAAGGAATTTAAAATAGAAGTGGAACCATTGGGAGAAAAGGGAGACAGGCAGCAAATCCTGTCCTTTACCCTAGAAATGGTAGAATTTCTGGTGGGAGCTGATCCTTTAGAGTCTCTGGGGGCAGGTAGGAGCTGGAACAATGGTTCCTGCCTTCCTATTCTACCTCTAAGTGCTTCTGTCTCCCCATCCCTCAATCCTCATTTTTCTCTCTTTTGAGAACAAGGGACAGGGAGTACTCTGAGGAGCTTTTTTTATGTAGAGGAATTTACCAGGGGCTGCTTTTATTTGCAGTCTTTGAGACAGGGTCCTACTCTATCCTAGACTGGCCTTGTGGCAATCCTGTCTCAGCCTCCCAAGTGCTGTGATTACAGGTGTGTGCTACTATACCTAGTTCTTATTTGCAGGCTTCTAATAGGCCTTTAGCTTCTACTTGGCTTTTCGGTAAATAGGCCTTTTCAGCACCTACTTAAACTCCTATGCACACCCTGACCTCTGCCTTGGTGTCCATCATTGTCCCGAACCTCACCTTTCTACTAGGAATTGAGCCCAGGCATGTGCTGTGTAGGTGCTCTACCACTGAACTGTATACCCCAGCTCACTATCTAGTTCCTCTGTCACTCTGATTATACTTGTAGCTTCCATCCATCCCAATGTCTTCTTTGAGAATAAGACAGTGCTTTCCCCTACTTGTACCTTTCTCTGTTTATGAGGCACATGGGGTGGATGTGTGTGCGTGTGGGAAGACCATTAAGCAGCTTGAGTGCATTCTTCAGGATCTGATATTTGCTGGGCAGCCTTGAGAGGCATTCAGGCCATCGTGCTTAGACCATGAGCTGAAAAAGTTACTGGAATGTGGAGGTTAAGAGCTTTCTAAGCATCACTAGAGTAGTAGTATAATTTATCAAGGAGAAAGTTGACATAGGTTACTGGCAGTCAGTACTGGAGAACTAGCAAAAAGAAATCAAGAACACTGATGGTTCTATTTAAAAGTAATATAAATCACGTATGAGAGATGACTCAGTGGTTAAGAACATTGACTGCTCTTCCAGGAGACCCAGGCAGCTCACAAATGTCTATAATTCTAAGACTTCAACACCCTCACACAGACATGCGTACAGGCAAAACACAAATAAGTTTAAAAAATAAAAAACATATAAATCCTTCATCTAACCATTATGCAATGTCATAATTGCCATAAAACCTTGATTGCACCCTTAGCTTCCAGAGTCACCTATTGTAACACAACATAATGGGATTACTTCTAAGAATCAAAGTGCTCACAGAGGTTTAGGTTCAGAGAGGCTGATAACGAACCACTATTCCTACACCTGTAGCCATTTTGGTCTTAAAAGGTACTTTTTCTGACTCTGATACTGGGTGCTGATGTGAGACTTGCGGTATTTACTTATTTATTTTTTTAAGAGTGTTTCTATGTAGTTCTGGTTGTCCTGGAATTCACTGTGTAGGCCAGGCCGGCCTCATACTGAAACAGATCCTCCTGCTTCTGCCTCCTGAGTGTTGGGATCAAAAGGTGTGCACCACCACACTCCAGGCTTGCGGCTTTCTAAGTGTTTAAAGTTTACATAGTATCTTATGAATCATTTTGAGTGGAAAGAAATGTTGCTTTCTTAGCTGGTACTTTATAGTCATATTGTTGCTAATTTATCAGTGTAGGGAGTTAGCAGCCACTTGAGCCTGTGGTTACTGTTTGCTCAGTTTTTCTGAAAGCGTGAAGATAAGAAATAGTGTCAGAGTAAAGGCCATTATCACATTTTCACCAGGCATGCATATATTTAATCAACTTTTTCTTTTTTTTTTTTTTTTAGATTACCAAGGAAATCTGATGTGGAAAGGTAAGTATGAAAAAAATTCTTAAATCTTTCTCCTTATTGACTTTTTTCTTCTAGTCTAGAGTGTGGGTATGGGGCTGTTGATGGTGTAGGGGTGTGGATTAGGAACCTAGGCCCAAAGAGATGTGGAACTGTGTATTTAGTCAGAAGCACCAGGGAATGCAGTTTTCTTATTCTTGGTACTTGAATGTATAGAACCTTTGTTCTTTAAACCTTTGTTGATGATCAAGGCAAATCCTCGGGAGGACTAGGGAAATGTAACTGTATATTTGTAATGAAGTTGAGGAGTAGACTGGCTTTAGTTAGACAGCTGGCTCTTCATTTACCAGCTGTAGTGATGATGCTGTTATGTCTCTAGGTATTGCTATTTTATAGTTGAAAAATTATTGATTCAATTTCAATTTGGGGCTTAAGACAACACTGTTGTTTCCATAGGCCAAAGAAACAAGATAAATTAAAATTTAAAGAGATTATGTTATTGGGGTTTAAATTGGGACTATAATACAAGGCTAACTTGATTATATCTTCCATATTACCAATGTGCCTTGGTATTGGTTTTCAGGACCAAGTCACTAGGGAAGTTTATAGTATTCGTTACTATAAACTCTTTATTACTAGCACCACATGCTCTGTTTGTAGACTTAGACACAAATCAAAAAGATAGTGCTGGAAGACACTACTGAAACTTAACCTATGTTATAACTTGGCTGGTCAGTTTTTTTTAATTGTTGTTGTTTCGAGGCAGGATGTCTCTGTGTATCTTTTGGAGCCTGTCTTAGAACTTGCTGTTGTAGACCAGGCTGGCCTTGAACTCACAGAGATTCACCTGTAGAGTGGCTTTATTTTTTGTTTTTCAGGACAGGGGTTCTCTGTGTAGTCCTGGCTCACAGAAATCTGCCTGCCTCTGCCTCCTGAGTGCTGGGATTAAAATCGTGGGCTACTACAACCAACAGGCTGGCTGGCTGGTCAGTTTTCAAAGAAGGAAATAAGCTAGGTTTGTTCTAGCTGTTGTGGGCTAGGACAGACCACTGGGCTTTTAGAGAACTAACTCATGTGCCCTATCATTTGAGACAATGCGGTGTCAGAAATCCACATTACAGTAGTTTCTAGAGAAGGACATCTTTTTGATAGCGGAGTATATTTAGGCAAAAATATACTAGACAAACCTAGAGAGGAACAGCACTGATGTTATGAGTCCTGTTGTAGGCTGTGTCCAGATGCTTGTATGGTGCTGGGGGTTGAACAGAGCCTTATATTCTGACCTCCAACCCCAGCCCTGTTAGAAGTCAATGTAATTTTAGCACTGTGTTGTGTCTCAGTCTTGCTTGTTTTCTTCTATAATCCTTGACAGACACTGACAAAGAGCCGTAAGTGTGCCTTTGGCTTTTCTTTTTCTGTTTCCAGTAATCATGGTATTGACTGTTCTTTTTTTTTCTTTTTTTTTAAATTTTTCTCATTTTTTTATTCAAGATTTCCATCTCCTCCCCTCCTCCTCCCCCTTCCCTCCCCTCCCTTCCACCCATACCCCCACTCCACCCCTCTCCAAAGACAAAGAGCCATCAGGGTTCCCTTCACTATGTTAAGTCCAAGGTCCTCCCAGCTCCCCCTAAGTCCAGGAAGGTGAGCAACCAAACTGACAAGGCTCACAGTGAGCCCGTCCATGCAGTAGAGTTCATGTTCATTGCCATTGTCCTTGGTTTCTCAGTCCTCCTCCATCGTCAGCCACATTCAGAGAGTCCGGTTTGGTCCCCTGTTCCATCAGTCCCATTCCGACTGGACTTGGTGGTCTCCCGTTAGATCTGTCCCACCGTCTCAATGGGTAAAAGCACTCCTCGCGGTCCTGGCTTCCTTGCTCATGATCTCCCTCCTTTTGCTCCTCATCAGGACCTTGAGAGCTCAGTCTGGTGCTCCTATGTGGGGCTCAGTCATTTTCTCCATCCAATGCCAGGTGAAGATTCTATGGTGATATGCAAGATATTCATGAGTATGACAATAGGATCTGGACATTTCTGGCACCCTCTCCTCAGCTGCCCAAGGAACTAGCTGGGGGCGGTTATTGACTGTTCTTAAAGAAGCTTTTCAGGTTGTGTGTGGTCCTTATACACTCTCAGTAGCAGCTTGACTTTGACACATTCAGTCAGCATTATACTTCAGCAAAAACTTACTTGCATGCATTGTGTCATGGTGATGTTATTGGCAAGATGCAGAGATGTTGGTTGGACTTGTAGTTCATTGCAAAGTCACATTAAAATTAATAAATTAGTTGCACTTGGAGGTAGGTTGGTATTCTGCTGGGTCTTGGCATGTTGAAGTTTTCTTTTTTTCCAGTGTCTTAGACAATGAAAGGTATGATTGTCAGTTGTGTAGTGGTCCTGAAGTAAAGAGCTCTAGCTAACATAGGCAGAGAGTTTTTAATAAAGCTCTTAAAGCTTCATGAGATGATAAAAATATGGATGATTGCTCGGTGAAAAAGCACAGACATGAGTACAGTATTAAAATAGATATGGAAAGATCTATCTTTTCTTTTACTTTCAGTTTGTTGTCTTTAATTTGGCTAAGGTAATGAACTTTGCCATTGAAATTGGTGTGAAGAGTTTCATAGTGAAGTTCTTGTTAAGTTTTTTTTTCGGTTATGCAATTGCAACTTGGGAAATAACCCTTGATTTTGTAGAAAGAACACACTTCCAAGTTTTGGTAAAGAATATATTTCAACTCCTCTAACCAAAATGGTAACTAATTAACAGTAGTTTCAGTTAAGAAATTTATACTTCATAGCTCCTAAATTAGTCTCTTCTGACTCATTTAATGTCCACTACCTCATATCCATGAATTTAGTATATCCTAAGAATCATTATAATAAAAATTAGTTTAAAATGTAGTTTATTGTGGAAAAACTCCTATTGTATCTATTGCGCTGTGGTCAAAGCTACAGACATGAAGGACCCAAAGAAGAGATAAAAATATTTATAAAGATATTTTAGGTTAAGTTTGTTGTGCTTGTAAATAAATACTTTAAAAATTAAGATTTGAAACAAATTGTAAAATATAATGTGCTGGTTTCAGATGAGAATTATTTTATTTTACAGGAAAATAGAAATTGTACAGTTTGCTAGCCGGACACGTCAACTCTTCGTTCGATTATTAGCTTTAGTAAAATGGGCTAATGATGCTGGCAAAGTAGAAAAGTGTGCGGTAAGTTAAACTTGATTTCACTTTATAAAATAACTTTTGAAAGCTGGACATGGTAACACATGCCTGTGATCTTAGCATCCAGGAAACTGTAAAAGACAGTCGTAAATTCTAGGTTAGTGAGACTACTTTGCATGATGCTGTCTTGAAAGAAGCAAAATAACTTTTAAACGTTTTGCATAATTTAGAATTTTAGCTTTAACATCTCTTGATTAAATGTTATTACTGATGTCAATAATCATGTTCCTTTATGAAATTCCTAAATGAATTTCCTCAGAAGCATAGTATTTATTTTTGGACACTTGATGAAAAGGAAGACGGGGAGATACCTAGAAGACATTACTTGAGGAACTAAAAGGGAGAAATGGTTAGTTTCAAAATTGCATGAGTCTTTAGAGCAGGGATTCTCAACCTGTGAGTTGCAAACCCTTTGGTAACCCTCTATCTCCAATAATATTTACATTATGATTCATAGCAGTAACACAATTACAGTTATAAAGTAGCAACAAAATAATTTTATGCTTAGGGGTCACCACAACATGAGGAACTGTATTAAAGGGTTGCAGCCTTAGGTAGTTGGAGAACCACTGAGCTAGAGTTTGGAAGGTTCTCTCAAAGTTTGCTTATTGGTTTCTGATGTCCTGATGAGACTGGAGAACCTGTATTTTCTGTTTTCACAGATGAGATTGATATGATTTCTAGAAAATACATGGCTTCTTCAAGGTCGCAGAACTGATGATGACATGTATCTGTTCAGTTGTTAGTTCATTTACTTATGCTCGGAAACTACTGAACACAGGTTAGAAGAGATAGCAGGGAATGACTTGAATAAAAGCATAGTCCCTGTCTTCAGGAAGCTCATAGTCTTTTGACTGTTGAATTACTCTTAATTCAAGGAAGTGACTTCATAGAGTGAAGTGTAACAAAGACTAAATCTAGCCCTTAAAACTGTTTTAAGGGGCCGGAAATGTAGTTCAATTGGTAGTACTTCTAGAGCATGTACTTGTCTTTTAGAGCTGCATGAACTAGTCATGGTGATGTTTGCCTGTAATCCCAGCACTTGGGAGATGAAGGCAGAAGGATCACAAGTTTAAGATCATCCTTAGCTACATAGTCAGTTGACTCTAGCAACAGATCCTGTTTCCACACAACAATGACAGCAACAACCAATCAAGTTTTAAGCTAAGAAAGTTAAGAGGACAACCTAGGGTCCTTGAATGAGCTTACTGAGCAAACTTGGGGAGGATGATTCAGTGTTCACAGATGAGGAGCACTACCTCTTCTTTTACTTCAATCACTCCTAATGAGTTCATACTGGAAAGGGTAGTTAGATAGTGAATAAAGTACTGAAATGAAGACAGCATTTGCCTACTTTAATTAAGGTTCCCTTTTTAGGTTCAGCTCTACAAGACCAAATGTATGTCTAGATGCTGTCATTTAAATTTATGAATGGAAAGGAAGTGCAGGGCTTAGTATAGCTTCACAATAGAATTCCATTTTTTGTTTTCTTTCTTTTATTTAATGACATTTTTAAAAGGTTATTAGTTTTCTGGCCTGGAGAGATGGCTCAGCAGTTAAGAGCACTGGGTTCCAGGTTCCACTCTCAGGACCCACATGGCAGCTCACAACTGCCTGTAATTTCAGTTCCAGGAGATCTGACAGGCTCACATACATAAAGGCAAAACACCAATACACCTAAAATAAAATCAATTATTTTTTTTAAAAAGGTTATTAGCTTTCATAGGTTAAAGCAGATTAACAAATTGGTACTAGCTAAATTATGTATGAGAACTTCAAAAATTCTCTGAGATTTATCAAGCTTCTTAAATAAAAATGAACAGCTACCTGGCTTGGTGGTCCCATACTATATTTCTTTTCTTAGCATTCTTGTAAGTTGAAAATATATTAATGGAGATTTTTTTTGTAAGTTGATGAAGGTGCTTATTCCACAGAAATCCCACTCTACAAAGAATCTACAGCACAGTTGTGTTTCTTACATTTCCCCTCAGTTTTTAGCCTGTTGTCTTTGCTTAGCCTCTTTCACTCGATTGCTTTATTATAACCAAAACTTATGCAAAAGTCACCAAACTAAAAGGAGGAGAAAGATCATAAAGTTGAGTTTTGAAAAAATTCTAGGATATAAATTTGCTTTTTGAAGCATGTCCAGTTAGTTTTTATTGTCAGCTTGACACGACCTAGAGTCACATGGGAAGAGAAAGCTCACTCCCCCAACTGAATAATTGCCTTGATCAGGTAGGCCTCTGGGCATATATTTGGGGCATTTTCTTGATTAAAAATTGATATGGGAGGTGCAGCCCACTGAGGGTGATCTTCCCTAGATAGTATAAGTTCTGGGCTTTATAGGAAACCTAGATGAACATATGTCAGCAAGCAGAATCTTTCTGTGGTTTCTACTTGAGTTCCCCTCCTGCTCTCCTTCAATGATGAATTAAGGTCTAGAAGTGTCCTGCCCAGTCTCTCAGCTATTCAGTCCCAAATAAACACACAGGCATATATTAATTATAAACTGTTTACTTAGCTCAGGTGTATTATTAACTAGCTCTTGCAACTTAACCCATAATTATTATCTATGTTTAGCCACGTGGCTTGGTACCTTTTCTCAGTAAGGCATTTTCATCTTGCTTCCTCTGCAGCCCTCTTTCAATGATGCATTAAGATCTGGAAGTGTAAGCTCAACAAACTCTCCTCTTAAATTTCTTTTGGTCAGTGTTTATCACAGCTACAAAAAGGAAACTAGGACAGAGGGGGAAATAATTTTTATTGACATTAGTACTTAGTTCTAGTCTTGGCAGCTAAGCCTGTCACAAGGGTAGACCAATTTTGTCAGGTGTGTTTTTCTGTCTGTGAGTAAGCTAATACCCTTCTATGTAATACTGATCAAAAGTGTTTGACTTTAGCTGGGCGGTGGTGGCGCACGCCTTTAATCCCAGCACTCGGGAGGCAGAGGCAGGCGGATCTCTGTAGTTCGAGGCCAGCCTGGTCTACAAGAGCTAGTTCCAGGACAGGCTCTAAAAAAGCTGCAGAGAAACCCTGTCTCGAAAAACCAAAAAAAAAGAAAAAAGAAAAAAAAAGTGTTTGACTTTGCTAGGTAGCCCAGGTTGGCCTTAAACTAGCAATCCTCTTGTATTAGCTCATCGAGTGCTGGGATTATGGATATGTACCATTACCACATTCAGTGTTTGAGGTAGAATGTTTTGTACATATATTTATTAAATTTTCCTTAAGGGTCCAATTCCCTTTTCTGGTCTTTTTGCCTCTTTGGGCATAAGATATACACATGATATATAAACATATATTTAGACAAAACACCCATGCACAAATAAATACATAATTAAGAATTAAAAAAATTCTTTGAGGGGAGAAAAGTTTCCATTGTCTATGTATATGATTGGGAAATTAAAATTTTGTATACTAAACAATATTCAAAGAATAAGTTTGTTGTAAATTGAGCAGGCAATTTTGTTTACCCGAAAGATTAAAATTATATTTTATTGTTTTAGAAGTTCGAGTACTAAGTTTTATTAAATCCATTTAGGCTGAAATAAAAAGTCCAGATTTTTTTCTTTTAATAGTTAAAATAATGTTTTTATTTTTTTTTAAATTTTTATTTATTTATTTATTTTTACTTTCTGTGCATTGGTATTTTGCAAGGGTGTCATGTGGGTGCTGGAAAGTGAACCCAGGTCCTCTGGAAGAACTGCCAGTGCTCTTAACCGTTGAGCCATCTCTCCAGCCCCAGATAGTGTTTTTATTAAAAGCACATTAACTTTTAGTAAAAGGTTAGCTATTACCAACATACATCTAAGCCAAGAGTTTAGTTTCCCTCCATTTATTTCACTTACTTGTTTAGAGATATTTAACTTGGCTTCAATAATATGTCAAGCAAAATTGAAAACCCTTTGCGTATGTTATACTTGTGTTGACTTATTGAGCTCCAAAGTTCCTCTTATCTGTCTCGCCAGTGGTAGAACCACCATTCTCAGCTTTTTAATTGGATGCTGGGAAGCTAAACCCAGGTCCTTATGCTTGTGTCCCAAGCATTTTAATCACTGAGCCAACTCTCCAGTTCCCAGTGGTCTTTTAAATTAATTTCAAAGATTGATATGTCCATCACCATGAACAATTTTAGAATTTTTATCACCACAGAAAGAAAACTTGTGCCATTTATCTATTACTCCTAGCCCTTACCTATAGGCAACCATTAACCTACTTATTTGTTTGAATTTGCCTACTCTAAACATTTCCTATAAATGGATTCATGTGTTTTCTCAAAGGCTTCTTTATAATGTTTTTAGTATGTGTCAGTACTTCATTTATATTGAATTGCACAGAAACCCTCACTTTGTTTTATATCTTCTCTAGTTGGAATCGATAATGTTACAAAGTTTTTTGTGTATGCCTTTCTTTCTTTTGAATACATACCTAAGGTAAAGTGGTTGTATCATAGATAATTCTGTTTTATCAGCTAGACTGTTCTTTAAAATGGCTGTACCGTTTTACAATCCCATCAGCAATGTATGAAGGATCTAATCTTTCCATATCTATAATATTATCTGCTTTGAATTTAGCCATCCTAGTCATATCTCACTAGTGTTTTTACTGTCTACTCATACATCCTGACTGATTTCCCTGTGTTTCTTTTGTGAGGTAGTATTTTACTGTGTTATCCAGACTGGCCTTGTATTTGCTGTGTTGCCTACACTGAAGTCAAGCTTGTGATCTTCCTGCTTCAGTGTACTGAGTGCTGCATTACAGGCATCTATTTCCCTGTTGACTGATGATGAGCATATTTTCATTGGGTATTTGTATTTCTTCCTTAGAGAAATGTCCATTCACTGCTCAAAGTCTAACAATTTTTAAGCAAATTGATAGTTGGTGTGTAAATATGTTTAAAAATCATGATGATTACTAGGTTTACTAATAAGTTGCTCAAAACTAAAGCATTAGTATTAATTTGATTTCTTCCTTCCTTTCTGGTTTTTTGAGATAGAGTTTCTCTGTGTAACAGCCCTGGCTGTTCTGGAACTAGCTCTGTACACCAGGCTGGTCTCTGCTTGCTTCTGCCTCCCGAGTGCTAGGCTCAAAGGCAAAAGCCACCACCTTCTGACTAATTTGCTTTCTAAGTATAGAGTATCTGCACTTCTGTGAGTGTCTGATTACACAGATCTGCAGGCTAGATAAACTGTTATCTCAGTTTATCTCCCATCTTCCCTCCCATCTTCCCAGAGGGAAGTTCTCTGGTTTTCTTTTCCCTTAACTGGCCTTAGGAACCTTTTCTCCTGAGTGATAAGGAACCTTTTCTCCTTAGTGATAAGATTATTTTCCCTAGACAGCGTTTTTTTTTTTTTTTTTTTTTTTTTTTTTTTTTTTTTTTTTTTTTTTTTTTTTTTTTTGTGTTGTCACGCTGGCTATCTGATCTAGAATTTGCTCTGTAACCTGGCTTGGCCTCAAACTCACAGAGATCCAACTGCCTCTGTCTTGCAAGTGCTGGGATTAAAGGTGCACCATCACCACCCAGCAAAGTGACAAGATTTTTTTTGTTTTGTTTTGTTTTCTGAGACAGGCTTTCTCTGTGTAACAGTCCTGGCTGTCCTGGCAGTCTCTTTGTAGTTCAATCTGGCCTCAAACTCACAGATCCGCCTACCTCTTCCTGAGTACTGGTATTAGAAGTGAGCACCACCACCAAAGCGACAAGATTTCTTTTTAAATTTTTTTAAAATATGGATTGGTGTTTTGCCATGATTGTCAGGTCCCCTGGAACTGGAGTTACAGATAGTTGTGAGCTGCCGTATGGGTACAGGGAATTGAACCTGCGTTCTCTGGAAGAGCAGCCCATGCTCTTAACCACCTCCCCATCTCTCCAGTCCTGACAAGATTTTTTAAATGGCCTAAATCCAAGATAAAACGAATTTAGCAGTTGAATGGCTATGAATATGAATTTAGCGTTGGTGGCGTTAATAGACTATTGCACTAGTTACAAAAGGTAGCATTCTTCTGGCTCTAACTAAGAAGAAACCCATTTCTGGTTCTTGCTTCTTTAATATTAAGCTATATTTTTTGGAAAAAGGTCTTTACCTGTGAATCTATTTTTCTCATCTCTAAGGTGATAGTAATTATAGGGTTGTAGAAATTAGATAATAAAATAAGTAGAAATGAAAAGACGATACAGATCACTGTCAGGGTATGATGCCCTATTGCATTAATTCTGGGTTACGGTGTTTTAAGTTGTCTACTAGAAGCTTGTTTGAAGGACAAGAGTGAAAGGAATGCTAGGTATTGATGTAAAACAGAACTAAAAGGTTTGAAAGAGAAAGAATTTCAGTCTTGTGATGACTCTACTAGTATATTGACTAGAGAACTTATAGAAAGAATTTCTATATTGGGCAGAAAGTTGCCTGGATCTCATACTGGCAGTATGTACTTAGTATTTTCTATGTTCTGAAGATTAAGTATGTGGTACTTAATTTTCAGAACAACTTCATGAGGTTGGGAATCTTACCTCCATTTTATTGCTGAAAACCTTAGACATAGAAAGGTTAACCTATTTGTCCAAGTGGACAGGACTAGTAAGCTAGAGTTAAAATTTTGATCAAGGCAATCTAGGAGTCCATGATTTTAACTACTTTATTGCTGCCCAACACTAGAAGTCTATCACATTAAAACCATTTTATTTTACTCTTAATATTTGGTATTATGTATGAGTGGTGTCAAAAGTGGAAAAATGAAAGAAAAGTACTGTTTTAGTGTCATACAAATAAACACTTCTTCAAATAAATGTGGAACCTCTTATTTTAATATCTTTTGAAGCTTGCTTAGGAGTGAGTTAATGATATTTAATGAAGAAAGCAATTTTCAAGGCAGCTTATTTACCCTTTGCTTTAAAGATGATCTCAAGCTTTTTAGATCAGCAAGCTATCTTGTTTGTGGACACCGCTGATCGCTTGGCCTCCTTAGCTAGAGATGCACTGGTCCACGCACGCCTGCCTAGTTTTGCTATCCCATATGCCATTGATGTGCTGACTACTGGCTCTTATCCACGACTTCCAACCTGCATCAGGGTAAGTGCTTTGCTCCTGTACTCGGACAAGTTGAAGACTTTGGGTTTAGATTATGTAGCATAGGAAAAACTATTTTAAAAACTAGTTTATATAGTTGTTTTTTTCTCTATAATAGTAGTTTGAAATAAATTTCGGCTATGATGTGAGTAGATATTGAACTGGGGAATCTTTTCTTTCCTCCTTTCTTTTTTCTTTTTTTTCTCCATTTTCTCCCCTTTCTCTGTCCTTGTTGGGAGTGAGCAGATATACAAATATTATTTAGTGTCTATTTCAGGTGTGAAAATAATTGGCACAGCAGGTACCATTTGGAAGTGCATTCAAATGTTATTATGGTAGTTGAATGAATTGGTGCTATTGTATTCTATACATTTAGGAAATAGAGGACGTCATGTGATATTAATTTGGTGTCATAAATGGAGCACGATGAAGAACATGGTTTTGGCAAGGTGACAGAATTATTTGCCATTCAAATGCATAGTTACTATTATTAGATGTAGATACAGAAATGAGTGTTGTGGTTGTCTTTGAGTAAAGTAAGAAAATATATTGAGACAAGTGCAGGTAAACAATTTCATCTTTCTGTATATTTTTTTTCGTAGGATAAATGTATTCCTCCAGACCCAATTACCAAAATTGAAGAAACAAGCCACACTTCATCAACTTAATCAGATCTTAGACATAGGCTTGTAACAACAGATCTTCCTCCACAGCTAGCAATCTTACAGTGGGTATGTACCTGAAATTTTTTTTTTGTAAGAATATGTTTTTGAGCTCACTGGACAGTGGTGGCGCACACTTTTAATTCCAGCACTTTGGAGGCAGAGGTAGGTGAATCTCTGTGAGTTTGAGTCCAAGCTTGTCTACAGAGCTAGTTCCAGGACAACAAGCCTACACAAAGAAATCCTGTCTCCAAACAAACACAATATTTTCTTGGGCTAGAGAGATGGCTCAGAGGTTAAGAGCACTGGCTGCCTTCCAGAAGCCTTGAGTTTAATTCCAGCAACCACTTGGGGGCTCACAACTATCTGTAATGAGATGTGGTACCCTCTGCAGGGCATATATGCGGGCAGGACACTATATACATAATAAATAAATAAAATTTTTAAAAGAATATTTTCTTAAATGTCCTTTAGGGTTTTGTTCATAGAACAAGTAGATGAAGTTTTAATTTTTGTGGTTTTGAACCTATGATTTGCCATCCATGTTTTTTCTTTTTAGTACCTAAAAATACAGTGCTGGTATTTGCACTGGGGGGAGTTAGTGGGTATTATTTGAGGCTGGAAGAGAAAAGGGGCCCCAAGTTGAGCCTGAAGAGCATACTGTGCTGTTGATTTATATGTAGGAAGCATTGCCTTTAGTTTCTCAATGACCTAGACATTGGTTACTGTCTATGTCTGAACCATTGGCTTTGTTCAACACTTAGGACAAAGCTTACAGTCTATTTAAAATGTCTCATAATGAGATTGAAACTTGAAGATTAGCCAGAAGCTTATTGTTTTAAAGCAATGTCTACTTCTTCCTCTTCTAAAAGCAAATGGCCGTGTGAAGTTTCGAGTTGAAGGAGAATTTGAAGCAACCTTGACAGTAATGGGTGATGATCCAGAAGTTCCATGGCGCCTTCTCAAGCTAGAAATTCTAGTTGAGGATAAGGAACGGGAGGTAAATTGTCTTAGTACTGGTCTTGTCATTCTTCTTTCTTTAATTTTTATTTACATATTTGTTTATTTATGATTTGGCATTTTTATATTGAAGTACTCCTGCAGAAAAATGTGTAGCAATGTATTCTGTAATTTGAAGCAAAATTTGATGAGCATAATTACCTACTGACTGGAGAAATTTCAGTGTTTCCCAATGTATAATGTTCTGTAGTTTTTTCAAGATAATCTTGGTTTCTCTTTTTTTAATTTTAAATTCATTTTAAATTGTAGTTGTACACTTCCTTGGGTAATGTTATAATACTGACCTCTCTTTCCAATTAACTGCCCCCTTTTCTTCTACCAATGGAAGATGGGCCGAGCTTTGGTTCATAGCATGCAAATCGACTTTATCCATCAGTTGGTGCAGTCTAGGCTCTTTGCTGATGAGAAACCTCTTCAGGACATGTACAACTGCCTACGTATCCTTCTGACATTTGAGACATGTACTGTAAGGATTTGTGTCTTCCTCTTTCTTCTACATTTTCTGTTTATCCTTTGTCCTGAAGGTACTAATCTGGTCTCTCCTTCCCATACCTCATCTTTTTTGAATAGAAATAGGCATGGAAAACTAGCCAGTATGAACATTAATGATATATCTATAATAAGACTGATATCAAATTTTACCGCCGACTTTGCAGGCAACTCCTAAAAGTGATTACTTAGAAATAGTATTGTTTGCTGGGCAAGGTGGTACATGCCTATAATCCCAGCACCTGAGAGGCAAGGCTCTGTAGCTAGTTCAAAGCCAACCTGTGTTACATAATGAGAACCTGTCTCAAAAAGGGGTACCATTTTGGTGAAAATGTATTATTTGATCAATTTGTATTTTCTAAACAATGATGAATTAATGGATAAACCTGGACCTAGTTTTGTTTATTTAGACCAAAATTGTCAACCACATATTTTACTACTTCTTATGATTTGTCATTTGAGAATATAATTACAGACAACCACAGGTTTTGTCTTATTTAGGACAAGTCATTAAACAAAGATGATTCCAAAAACTTCCTTCATTTCTAGCTTTTTGGGCATAGATTCCTTGTTAGATGACATTTGCCTGTGATTATTGCCTGCTTGAATAGCATATATATTTGATTTGCTTAACATGATACATCAGATTGTTTCTGCTTATCTCTTCAATTAGAAGTGTTACATTCCCAGACTTTGATGTTAATCCGAGAGAGGTGGGGTGACCTTGTACAAGTGGAAAAGTATCATGCTGGAAAGTGCCTCTCTCTCGCAGTTGGAAGTAAGTAAAATTGGTTCTGGTGTGGTCTGTGTGATTAGGGAAAGCTGTTTTCATTGTTGTTGTTGTTTCTTGGTTTTTATGGTTTCTTTCCCACATAGAACTGATTTACTATACATGAATAGCTATGTGCCCAGAATTATGTGATTTAATTTAGTAAGGTTCCAGTATCATGTAGACCATGTGTACACCCTGTAGTGTTAATCCATGACAGTTTGGGAGAGGTTCTAAGGAATTTGTTTAGATGTAAAGTGGGGAGTAACACTGATAGAGGACAGGTTATATACCACTGCAGTTCTACTTAAGGGTTAGGGGCACCAACAGCAAGCTGCCTGCTCCACTCCTACCATCCTAGTGAGCATGAGCAAAGGCAAGAGACCCTTCGCCCTCAGCTTATCAGTTGTCATTCGCAGACAAGACCAGACCCTAGAGCTTGCTGCCCCAAGTCATTGACTAAATTGATTGAAATCATACAACACTTCCTTTTTTGTATAAATAAGAAGGTTCTAACCTAATACTAAACTATATACAATAGAGCAATTATTAGTATTGCCCAGAAAAAAAGGTAATAACATAAACAAAATAAAACTACAAACAAGAAGGACAATATCAAACAAGAAACATACTAAATGCCCAGGCTATGGTAATAGCAAATAACAGAGAGATTATTCCAGTAGCTGTCCTGTCTTGAGGAGGAACCTATGTCCTTGTACCTAAAATGTCCTTAGCTAAGATATAAGAGGATAGTAAACTGTGACTATCTAGTCTTCAACCCCATCAAGAACCTGAGAAGGAAAATAATATTACCTGAGTAAGCAGGAAGTGCAAGCAAGCGACTTCCAAAATATGTAAGAAATGACAGAACAGCTGGCTGCCTGACAATCACCCCAAAATTTCTCTGTAACACTGGGGCAACCAACTTTGGCTATAGACCTAGAGTATCTGACAGATCATTTTTAGGTTCAGTAGTCACTTTTCCTTGTATCCTACTTGTTCAGATTGGACAGTGTGCCTTAAGTCCGCAGTTTGAGGGCAAGGGCAGTTCTTTGCCCAATAGGCCAGTTTTGCCCTGAAGAAAACAAGCCCATATGGAGTGTTTCCTGTGCCCATCATTCTCTCTGGAGTAAATTGATGCTGCCAGGAGCAGTTATTTCAATGTTAACAGAATTCTAAATTATTAAACATTTAAATGCCATATTCTGTAGGTAGGTCTTTGAAGTGCTTGAAGATTACCTATCTATGGAGAGTATATCTCTGCATCTAGAGAACCTAACAAGTATGACAAACATGGTTGACTATTAACCTGTAATTCTTAATAACCTATATAACTCGAGGACTAAAGCTTCACCTGATAAATATCAACAATCTTCAAACATGTACAGCATGAGACAATGATCTCAAAATGTAACAACATATAAAATATCTTAAGCAGAGGTAAAAATGTAATATGACTAAAATATTCTTAATTGTATCAATATACAAAATATCTTAAGCCGAAGTAGAAACATACATTCATTATGACAAAAAATGACTTTATATTTGTGTGTAAAAACATTGCAACAGAAATAGCAACATATACAACATAACAATTATAATTTTGAATTTATATCAATTACAATTATCTTAGGAATACAAAAATTATTTTACACTTGTATCTGTGCAAGAATCTATACCAATATAAGTTCTCTTAAACTAATGTTGCTAAAATAGTTTATAAATAGATACACTAATCTACTTTATTATCCCTATTCTACCTTTCTTAAGAGTATTTTGCTTTAGATTTGTAGACAATATCTTTACAAGGCTTATTATATATTTATTTTTAAGTTAGATTAGCTTACTGTGGGCTCATGTCAGATTGTTTTCAAAGTCTATTAGGTTGCATCAGGTTTTGGGTGGCATTGGTGATCAAACCCCAGGGCCTTGAGTATGCAAACTGAGCATTCCACCTCTAGAGCTATATCTCTAGTCCCAAAGCTTAGATTGTTGAGTTATCACTTTTTTACTCTTAATTACACCAATAGTTTATTCATACATGCCCAGGAACCCATCCAGAAGCCAAGGGAGATAGGCTGGTCTGGCCAATCTCTCAGTAGTCTATGTGCAGTAATGTTATTCTCCTCTAAGAGAACTTTTAGGGAGAATCTGCAAGTTGCCATCTTAGTTTATGCGTAAACATATTACTATAACTACAGTTCACAATTCATGAAAGAGGCCAAAGAGACCTCGTTCAGCATGTAATGAAGCAGGTGTAGATTCCCAAATACAAACGTTAGACACTCTGGTAGTCCTGTAGAGGAGGGAGAAGAAAGATCGAAAACCAGAGGGTTCAGAGACATCATGAGAATATGACCCACAGAAACAAATGCCTAGGGTCTCATGGGGGCTCTGAGAGTTTAGAGTTTGTATGGGTCTGACATAGATTCTCCACCCTCTCATATATGGCTGAGTATCTTGGTATTCTTGTGGGATTCCTAACAGTAGGATCAGGGGGCTATCTCTGACTTTTTTGGCTGCTGTGGAATATGTTCTTTTTTACTGGATTACATCATAAAGTCCTCATTTATTTATTTATCAAAAATTTCCACCTCCTCCCATTTCCCTCCCACTCCTCCCTCTCCTTTCCCCTCCCTCCCCAGTCCTAAGAGAAGTCAGGGTGCCCTGCCCTTTGGGAAGTCCAAGGCCCTACCCCCTCCATCCAGGTCTAGGAAGGTGTGCATCCAAATAGACTAGTCTCCCAAAAAGCCAGTACATGCAGTAGAAATAAATCCCAGTGCCATTATCATTGGCTTCTCAGCCCCCATTGTCAGCCACATTCAGAGAGTCCGCTTTGATCACAAGCTCATTCAGTCTCAGTCCAGCTGGCCTTGGTGAGCTCCCATTAGATCAGTCACATCGTCTCAGTGGGTGGATGTACCCCTCACGGTCCTGACTTCCTTGCTCATCTTCTTCCTCCTTCTGCTCTTCTGAACTCAGTCCAGTGCTCCAATGTGGGTCTCTGTCTCTATCTCCATCCTTCGCTGGATGAAGGTTCTATGGTGATATGCAAGATACTCATTAGTGTGGCTATAGGACAAGGCCAGTTCAGGCACCCTCTCTTCTGCTGCCCAATGACCTAGCTGGGGACATCCCTTGGAAACCTTGTGAACCCCTCTAGAGCCAAGTCTCTTGCCAACCCTAAAACAGCTCCCTTAATAAAATATCTTCTTCCCTGCTCCCATATCCAACCCTTTCTCCATCTCAACCATCTCACTCCCCCAAGCTCTCCTCATCCTCCCCTTCTCCATTCTCTCTCCCCTCTCCCCCACCCCACCCCCACTCCTGTGCTCCCAACTTTTGCCTGGCGATCTTGTCTACTTCCAATTTCCAGGAGGATAAATATATGTTTTTGGGGGGGATTCACCTTATTTAGCTTCTCTAGGATCATGAACTATAGGCTCAATGTCCTTTGTTTATGCTAGAATCCACTAATGAGTGAGACATACCATATCTTTTTGGGTCTGTGTTATCTCAGTAAAGTATTTTCTATTTCCATCCATTTACATGCAAAATTCAAGATGTCATTGTTTTTTACTGCTGAGTAGAACTCTAATGTGTATATGTGTCACGCCTTCTTTATCCATTCTTCCATGGGGGGGCACCTAGGTTGTTTCCAGATGCTGGCTATTACAAATAGTGCTGCTATGAACATAGTTGAACAAATGCTTTTGTAGTATGATTGGGCATCTCTTGGGTATATTCCCAAGAGAGGAATTGCTGGATCCTGAGGTAGGTTGACTCCCAGTTTCCTGAGAAACCGCCACATTGGTTTCCAAAGTGGTTGTACAAGTTTGCATTCCCACCAGCAATGGATGAGTGTTCCCCTTACTCCACATCCTCTCCAGCATAGGTTATCATTGGTGTTTTTGATTTTAGCCATTCTGACAGGTGTAAGATGGTATCTCAAAGTTGTTTTGATTTGCATTTCCCTGATTGCTAAGGAAGTTGAACATGACCTTAAGTATCTTTTGGCCATTTGAACTTCTGTTGAGAATTCTCTGTTCAGTTTAGTACCTCATTTTTTAATTGGGTTATTCAGAATTTTAATGTCTAGTTTCTTGAGTTCTTTATATATTTTGGAGATCAGACCTTTGTCTGATGAGGGGTTGCTGAAGATCTTCTCCCATTCAGTAGGTTGCCTTTTTGTCTTATTGACTGTGTCCTTTGCTTTACAGAAGCTTCTCAGTTTCAGGAGGTCCCATTTATTCATTGTTGCTCTTATTGTCTGTGCTACTGGGGTTATATGCAGGAAGTGGTCTCTTGTGCCCATGTGTTGCAGACTACTTTCCACTTTTTCTTCTATCAGGTTCAGTGTGGTCAGATTTATATTGAGGTCTTTAATCCATGTTCATGAGTGAGATTGGTTTGTAATTCTCTTTCTTGGTTGAGGTTTTGGTTTTGGTATCAGGGTAACTGTAGCTTCATGAAAGGAGTTTGGCAATGACTCTTCCGTTTCTGTTTTGTGAAGGACATATAAGAGTATAGTTTATTAGCTCTTCTTGGACACTCTGCTATAATTTTGCATTAAAACCATCTTTTCCTGGGCTTTTTTTGGTAGGGAGGTTTTTGATGACAGCTTCTAATTCCTTGTGACTTATAGGTCTATTTAAATTGTTCATCTGGTCTTGATTTAATTTTGATATATGGTACTTATCTAAAAAAATGTCCATTTCTTTTACATTTTCCAATTTTGTGGCATTCAGGCTTTTGTAGTAAGATCTAACAATTCTCTGAATTTCCTCTGTGTCTGTGGTTATGCTCCCCTTTTCATTTCTTTTTTTGCATTTTAATTTTTTTAGTTTTTTAAAATTTCTGCCTCCTCCCTGCCTCCCATTTACCCCCCCCCCCACCTCTACTCCCCCTCCCTCTCCTGTCCAAAGAGCAGTAAGGGTTCCTTGCCCTGTGGGAAGTCCAAGGTCCTCCCCCCTCCATCCAGGTCTAGGAAGGTGAGCATCCAAACAGGCTAGGCCTCCCCAAAGCCAGTATATGTAGTAGGATCAAAATCCAGTACCATTGTCCTTGGCTTCTCAGCTGCCCTCAATATCCACCATGTTCAGGGAGTCTGGTTTTATCCCATGCTTTTTCAGTCCCAGTCCAGCTGGCCTTGGTGAGCTCCGATTAGATCAGCCCCATCATCTCGGTGGGTGGGTGCACCCCTCGTGGTCCTGACTTCCTTGCTCATGATCTCCCTCCTTTTGCTCCTCATTTGGACCTTGGGAGCTCAGTTCGGTGCTCCAATGTGGGGCTCTGTCTCCATCTCCATCCTTCGCCAGATGAAGGTTCTATGGTGATATGCAAGATATATATCAGTATGGCTATAGGATCTGGCCATTTCTGGCTCCCTCTCCTCAGCTGCCCAAGGAACTAGCTGGGGACATCTTCCTGGACACCTGGGAACCCCTTTAGAGTCAAGTCTCTGCCAACCCTAGAATGGCTCCCTTAATTAAGATATATATTTCCCTCTTCCCACATCCACCCTTCCTATATCCCAACCATCCCATTCCCCCAAGCTCTCCCCATCCTCCCCTTCACACTTTTCTCTCCCCATCCTCCCTTACCCCCATCCCACCCCACCCCCAAGTTCCCAAATTTTGCCCGGCAATCTTGTCTACTTCCAATATCCAGGAGGATAACTATATGTTTTTCTTTGGATTCACCTTCTTTTTTAGCTTCTCTAGGATCACGAATTATAGGCTTGATGTCCTTTATTTATGGCTAGAAACCAATTATGAGTGAGTACATCCCATGTTCATCTTTTTGGGTCTGGGTTACCTCACTCAGGATGGTGTTTTCTATTTCCATCCATTTGCATGCAAAATTCAAGATGTTGTTTTTTACTGCTGAGTAGTACTCTAATATGTATATATTCCACACTTTCTTCATCCATTCTTCCATTGAAGGGCATCTAGGTTGTTTCCAGGTTCTGGCTATTATTACAAATAATGCTGCTATGAACATAGTTGAACAAATGCTTTTGTAATATGATAGGGCATCTCTTGGGTATATTCCCAAGAGTGGAATTGCTGGATCCTGAGGTAGGTTGACTCCCAGTTTCCTGAGAAACCGCCACACTGGTTTCCAAAGTGGTTGTACAAGTTTGCATTCCCACCAGCAATGGATGAGTGTACCCCTTATTCCACAACCTCTCCAGCAAAGGCTATCATTGGTGTTTTTGATTTTAGCTAATCTGACAGGTGTAAGATGGTATCTCAAAGTTGTTTTGATTTGCATTCCCTGATCGCTAAGGAGGTAGAGCATGACCTTAAGTGTCTTTTTCCCATTTGAACTTCTTCTGTTGAGAATTCTCTGTTTATTTATATGATGGATTACATTGATAGATTTTCGTATGTTGAACCAGCCCTGCATCTCCGGGATGAAGCCTACTTGATCGTAGTGGATAATTTTTCTAATGTGTCGTTGTATTCGGTTTGCCAGTATTTTATTGAGAATTTTTGCGTCGATGTTCATGAGTGAGATTGCAGACTCAACCAAGAAAGAGAATTACAGGCCAATCTCACTCATGAACATCGACCCCCTTTTCATTTCTGATCTTGTTAATTTGCGTGTTCTCTCTCTGCCGTTTGATTAGTTTGGATAGGGGTTTGTCAATCTTGTTGATTTTTCTCCAGGGACCAGCTTTTTGTTTCATTGATTCTTTGGATTGTTTCTGTGTTTCTGTTTTGTTGATTTCAGCCCCCAGTTTGATTATTTCCAGTCTTCTCCTCCTCCTGACTGAGTCTGCTTCTTTTTTTTCTAGAGCTTTCAGGTGTGCTGTTAAATCTCTAATGTAGCTTTCTCCATTTTCTTTATGTGGGCACTTAGTGCTATGAACTTTCCTCTTAACACTGCTTTCATAGTGTCCCATAGGTTTGGGTATGTTGTGTCTTTATTTTCATTGAATTTATGGAAGACTTTAATTTCTTTCTTTATTTCTTCATTGACCCAGGGGTGGTTCAGTAGTTGACTTTTCAGTTTCCATGATTTTGTAGGCTTTCTGGGGGTAGAATTGTTGAATTCTAACTTATGCCATGGTGATCTGATAGTACAACAGGTAGTTACTATAATTTTTTGTATCTGTGGATGTTTGCTTGTTACCGATTATGTAATCAGTTTTTGAGAAGGTTCCATGACTTCTGAGAAGAGGTATATTTTTTTCTATTTGTGTGGAATGTTCTATAGATGTCTTTAAAGTCCATTTGGTTTCATTACATCTGTTAGTTCTCTTATTTCTCTGTTAAGGTTTCTGTCTGATTGACCTGTCCATTGGTGCGAGAGAATGTTGAAATCACCCACTATTAGAGTGTGGGTTTGATGTGTGCTTTGAGTTCTAGTATGTTTTCTTTTACATATGTGGGTGCTTTTATATAGGGGCGTAGATATTCAGGATTGAGACTTCCTCCTGATGAATTGTTCCTGTGTTATGAGTATAAAGTGTCCTTCTCCATCTCTTCTGATTGATTTTAGTTTGAAATCAATTTTGTTAGATATTAGTATAGCCACACCCGCTTTTTCTTCTTAGGTCCATTTGATTGGAAAAACCTTTCCCGACCCTTTACTCTGAGTAGATGTCTGTCGTTGAGTTTGAGGTGTGTTTCTTATAAACAGCAGAATGTTGGATCCTGTTTTCGTATCCATTCTCTTAACTATGCCTTTTAATAGCTGAATTGACTCCGTTGATATTAAGTGATATTAATGACCAGTGGTTAACTCCAGTAAGGTTTTTGTTTTGCTTTTTTTGGGGGGGTAGTGTTTGTGTGTTTCCCTTCTTTGAGTTGTGCTTGTGGAGGGTTGTCAGATGTTGTGTTATTATGGGTGTTGTTGGTTTCCTTGGTTTGTGGGTTTCCTTCTAGTACTTTCTGTAAGGCTGGGTTGGGGGCTACGTATTGTTTAAATCTGTTTTTTTCCTGGAATATTTTGTTGTTGCTCCATCAATGGGTGAATGTAAGCTTTGCTGGGTATAGTAGTCTGGGCTTGCATCCATGGTCTCATGTCTGCAGCACATCTATCCAAGACCTTCTGTCTTTCATGGTTCCATTGAGAAGTCAGATGTATTCTGATAGATTTCCCTTAATATGTTACTTGACCTTTTTCCTTTGCAGCTCTTAATAGTCTTTCTTCATTCTGTATTTTTGTGTATTATACGGCAAAGAGATTTTTTTTTGATCCAGTCTATTGGGTGTTCTGTATGCTTCTTGTACCTTCATAGGAATATTCTTCTTTAGGTTGGGGAAAGTTTTCTGTTTATAATTTTGTTGAATATATTTTTCTGGGCCTTTGAGCTGTAATTCTTCTCCTTCTTCTACCCCTATTGTTTCTTAGGTTTGGTCTTTTCATGGTGTCCCAGATTTCCTGGATGTTTTGTGTTAAGAGTTTGTTGGATTTGCTATTCTTTAATCAATGAGTTTATTTTCTCTATAGAGATTTCTTTCTTCTATCTCTTGTATTCTGTTGGTTATACTTGTCTCTGTAGTTCCTGTTCATTTCCTCAGATTTTCCATATCCAGCCATCCTTCGGTTTGTGTTTTCTTCATTACATCCATTTTATTTTTCAATCTTGAACTGTTTCCATTACCTGTTTGATTGTTTTTTCTTGGTTTTCTTGGGTATCTTTGAGAGATTTATTCATTTCTTCTAACTTTTTGTTTGTCTTCTCCATTTCTTTAAAGGAGTTCTTTACATCCTGTTTAAGGGCCTCTATTTTCATAATGTTACATTTAAAGTTGATTTCTTTTACTTCTTCTGGAATAGGGTGTTCAAGTCTTCTTGTTGTGTGACACTAGATTCTGGTGTTGTCATGTTGCTATTCAGGTTGTTGGGAATTCTTGCATTGACGCTTGCCCATCTCTCCCTTCAAATGCAGCTAGGAGAGTCTTGGCGTCTTGGTCCAATATTTGCTGTGACTGACTGTGTACTTGGGGAATTTTCTTGGTCTGGCCTTTCTTAGGGCCCCTTGACCCTGGAGCTGGCTGTGCTGGTGGATCTAAGGACCCTGCAGATGGAAAGGAGTGCTCTCTGGCTGGATCTCCTCAGTGCAGGAGCAGGATCTGTTCCTGGGCCAAGGACCTCACCAGACAATAATAGGGCAGGCTGGAGGAGGCAGGGTCGTGTGGAACAAAGAAGCCCCTGCAGCAGGGAGTTGGAGGGGACCCTATACTCCCTTCTGGACCTTCCGGCCTGGTGGGCACACACTTATCCCTCTGGATGGATCCCTTCAGTGCAGGAGCAGGAAACTGTTTCCTGGGCCAAGAACCATGCAGACAATAGCAGTTATCACTTTTTAAAACATACTTGTTTTTCGCAGTTTCCATTTTAAATTGTAACTTATAAAACCTGATTGGAGAAATTGCTTTGATCTAATTTACCTTTAATTCTTGTTTGAACTTGAGTTCTGATTTTCTGTAGATAAATCAGAGGCAGATACTACCTATAAAATGGTTTCTGTTTATAAGTTTTGGGTTTGTTTTTGTGAGTGCAAGTATTTTATTTTTAAAATCAGTATCTATTTAAAAATGTAATAGAGCAAATGCTGAATATGGTTTAGGAATAACTATCTTCTCCATATTAATGTATCCCTGCACAAAAACACACTGAGGGCCTGCTATGTTTAAGGTTCTGACTCAGTAGCATAATGCATGTATCTGTTTGACTATAAAAGTTAAAAAGTTGTGTTGATATGTCATTCTCCCTGCCCTCTTTCAGTCAACAGGTTCTAGGGAGAAAAAACAGGCACAGCATCTGTTCATAAAGTTACAATTAAAATTGATGAAAATGATGTCTCCAGCCTTTACAGATTTTCATGATCCTCCTTTGCCAACTTCTGATTCTAAATTATTAGAAAGAGCTATGAAGGTAAACGGTTCTCAGTGTATTTTAATATTGACTGATTAAATAAATATAATTTAGCACATAGAAAAACTTTTAGCACAAATTCTTTGAAATATGTAATCATTTCTAACCCCTGTATGAAACTAGTTTTAGGGTCAGTTTTATACTTCCGTATTTGTTTTTTGTCTTTTTAACATCTGATACTATATAAAATAATTTTCTATATCTTCTTTTAGTTTAGTATGTAGAGCAATGCTATTGCATCTAAGAATACACTCTTATGCTGAATTATGCCTTCAGCCTAGTTTTAAGTTTTGTAGTTTAAAAATCAGACCATTTTATTTTTTATTTTTTAATGTCTGGCATCTGAGAACTGTGACTACTATATATATATGTCCATGTTGTTGCTTTGAGGTGAAATCTCACTATGAAGCCATGGCAAGCCTGGAACTTTAATATTAGACTAGGATGACCTTAATTCCCATAGATCGAGTTACCTTCGTTTTTCTCCTAAGTGCAAGGAAGGGTCTCATGTCACTTAGGCTGACCTCAATCTTGTTATGTATCTGAAGATGACCTTTGAATTTCTGATCTTCCTGCCTCTACCTCCTGAGTGCTGAGATTGGCACACAGTTTTATGAAATGCTTGGGAATCAAATCAAGAGCTTTCTGCATTCTGAACACTTGCCAACTGAACTATAACCCTAGCCTGTTTGTATGTAGGAAAATAGCAGCTTTAGTTTTGAAGTTTCTAAAGTCATACAAAATAATTAAAAGCTCACACTCATTTACATTATATTTTTACTCTATCTAAATTTGCTTATACTAGTTAATCTCTAGTATGGAAAAGAAGTATCTTAAGGCACAGTTGTGTGCATACTCACACTTTTATAATCAAAATGTTTTAATTGTACATTTGACTTTATTGTTGCTGTTTATGCAGATTGACCACTTATCAATAGAAAAGCTCCTAATTGACAGTGTACATGCAAGAGCCCATCAGAAGCTGCAGGAACTGAAGGCCATTCTTAGAAGCTTCAATGCTAATGAAAATTGTAAGTGTTTTCAATTTTCTTTTATTTAAGGGTTTTCTTATATGACTTTTCTTGATGTATGGTTTTGTTGAGGATGCTGGGTCTTTGTTGCCTTTAACCCTAAATCTACCATACCTGTCTGAATTTTTACCTTATTTATTTATTTCTCTTACTTATCTTGTCTTTATTTTTTGAATTGTTTGCACAGTTTCTCCTAAAAAGTATCCTTAGTAAAATAGAAACATTTTAACAGTGACTCATAATTTAGTGTTTCTTCTCCTAACAAAGCAGCACTGCAATACTTTTATATTGTACTTATAAAATATGGCTGAACAAAGCAGAATTCAGCTCTTGTTTTCAGTTTTATTACAACTCTAAATCCATTAACAGTGTAAAGAATAAGAAATTCAGGGGGCTGGAGAAATGGTGCAGGTGGTTAAAAGAGCATTGGCGTGCTCTTCCCAAGGTCCTGAGTTCAATTCCCAGCAACCACATGGTTGTCTCACAAACCATCTGTAATGAGGTCTGGTGCCCAGAAAGGCAGAGCAACCCATATACATAAAATAAATAAAGAGTAAAAAAAAAAAGAATAAGAAGTTCAGATGTAAAAGAGTAGAAAATCTTCTAAATTTAATTACCTACCTAATATGTTAAGACTTTAGATGTAGCAAATTCTTCATTCCATGTAGTTTCCATTTACTGTCCTTATGTCATTCCAACTTTTTTGGTATATAGGGTCTTGTTATATAACCCAAGCTGCCTTTCAATTTGTGGGCTTGGGCTACTTCAGCTCCACATTGGTTGGGATAACAGGCATTGGCCAACAAATACAAGCTCCCCCCAGTTGTTTTTGATTATAATTCCCTTGTGCTCCGTGTGCAGAGTATAATTAAGATGTTGTAGGTGAAGTGCCTTTAAAGTAGAAACTAGTAGTAGTGAATTACAGACCTCAGATTACTCCATTATACTTACAGAAAAGCGACTTCTTAGGTATGTAATAGTAACGGTGGATTAAAGTCATTTTGATAAGGAGATAAAACACTGCCTGAATCAAAGACAACCTTTGAAAAATGGACAGTACATGTTCATTCAAGAATGTTCTGGTGTTCTGTTCAATAGTAGAGTAGCTAGTTAATAATAGTATACTGTGTAATAGCAACAAAAGAAAGTTTTGGTTGTTCTTATCACAAATGCTTAATGTTACTGGTATAGTAATTACTGACTTGATCATTGCATAATTTATAAATGTATTACAATATCACATGATCTATAAATATATAAATATATAATTATTTTATGTTAATAAAAATATAGTCATTCAGCTGGACAGTGGTGGTGCATGTCTTTAATCCCAGCACTTGGGAGGCAGAGGCAGGTGGATCTCTGAGTTCGAGGCCAGCCTGGTCTACAAGAGCTAGTTCCAGGACAGGCTCCAAAGCCACAGAGAAACCCTGCCTCAAAAACATATATATATATATATACACATTCAACACAAACTAATGAGTAGATGTGAAAAATAGGATTGACAGCAAATCAAAGTATTAAAATATGACTATAATATAAAGTTTTTCTTTCTCTTAGCATACAAAACAATTGGTCTCCTTTTCATCATTTTTAAAGATTGATTTATTTTTATTTTATGTGTATGCGTGTTCTTTCTGCATATATTTCTGGTTCCTGCAGAGGCCAGAGGATAGTGTTGAATTCCCTAGAACTGTTATAGAGTTATATACTGTTAGCTGCCATGTAGGTGCTGGGAATTGAGCAAGGGTCTTCTGAAGGAACAGTCATTTCTTTTAACTGAGCCATCTCTCCAGCTCCCTCCCTCTCCCCCTCCTTCTCTCCCTCCCTCCTTCCATCCCTTCTTTCCTCTCTCCCTTCATTGGCTTTTTAGACAAGACTGGGCTTTGAACTTCCAGCAATGCTCCTTGGTCAGTGCCTCCTCCCCTCAAATTCTGGAACAACTGTATGCACTATGAGTTTCAGCATGATTTCACCATGACATTTTCATGTGTGTATATTGGACTTTGCTCATATCCACTCCCACTGTTGCTATCTCCTGTTCTCGCCTTCCTTCTCTGATTTCTTTCTTCCCTCAAGTAACCCCGCCTTCTGTTTTCAAGTCTTGTGTATTTTGTTAAATATCTCTTTTCATACCACCTATATATTGAATTTGGGGTCTTTTTTGTTTTGTTTGTTTTTCTGTTTCTTTAAGACAGGATTTCTCTGTAGCTTTGTCCTGGAACTAGCTCTTGTAGACCAGGCTGGCCTCAAACTCACAGAGATCCTCCTGCCTCTGCTTACCAAGTGCTGGAATTAAAGGCGTGCGCCACCACCGCCAGGTTGAATTTGGGTTCTTTAAATCAAAGGAAACATACTTGTCTTTGTCTGGTTTATTTTGGTTAACTTGTTCTCCAGTTGCATCCGTTTTCCTGAAAATGCCATAGTTTTGTTGTTCTTTATAGCCAAATGAAATTCCGTTGCACATATATTCCACATTTTAAATATCTGTTCATCTGATGATAGGCATTTAGATTGATTTTCAGACTTGAATGTGGTGATTAGTGCTGCAGTAACACGCATGTGTTTATGTCTTTGTGGCAAGCCAGCTTAGACTTTCACCTAGGACTGATGAAGTTGGGGCATACAATAGTTTGTTTTTTTGAGGAAACTAAATTCTTGCTACTGATTTCTCTACTGATTTGTACTATTTATGGCTCCCACCATTGCTAGCATTTTTAAATTGATTTCTTTCTTTCTTCTTTCTTTTTTTTTTCCAAGACAGGGTTTCTCTGTGTAGCCCTGACTGTCTTGGAACTTGCATCTGTAGACCAGACTGGTCTGTACTCAGAGATCTGCCTATGCCTTCAATTCTGGGAATAAAGGTGTGTATCACCACCATTGGAAAATAAGAATGCTTCACAAATTTGCTTTGTCATCGTTTCACAGAGGCCATGCCAATCTTTCCCTATATGGCTTTAATTTTAGTATATGTATGTTTTGTTGTTGTTGGTTGTTTTGTTTTTGAGGACAGTTTTTTTTCTGTGCAGCCCTGGCTGTCCTGAACATGCTCTATAGACCAGACTGGACTCTGTTACTCTCCCTTGCACCAGTGCTGGGATTGAGGCGTGCACCACCATGCCTGGCTGATTTCTTTTTATATTTTTATTATTATTTATTCAAAGTGATTTATTTGCTCGTGTACAAGGGAATTTATGCCACTAAAAGCAGAGGATATGGATGACTCATATTTCCAGTTGGGTGGGAGGACCCACTTAGTCAGTCTTATAGTAACGAGCCAGCCGGTGAATTCTGCTCTCTATCAGAATCAGGCGGAATTTAGCATCCTGTTCCTCTCAAGATGCTTACTGACAGCGACTGCCTTCTTAATCAAATGGTAGAGATCCTCAGGGAGATCAGGGGCAAGGCCTTTGGACTTAAGGATTCTCAAGATTTTATTACCAGTCACAAAACGGACCTGGGCAACACTGTGCGAGTCCCTCAGGATCACACCTATCTGGGAGCGAGTAAAGCCTTTCTTGGCCAGTTTGTAAATCTGTTCCTTCATGCCGTCAGACGTCAGCTTCAGCCACGTGGGGACGCTACGGCAAGTAAGGGTCAGTGTCGACTGGGACAGGCCCTTCCTGGGGGAGCATGGTGTGCGACCCATGATGGCGGAGGTCTGGCATCAAAGAGAGAACCAAGGGAGGAAACTCCAAAGGAAGCGCTGGCTGATTCTTGGTAGTAGACATTCTCACTGTAGTTCAATGAAATCTCAGTGTAGTTTTGATTTGCATTTTATTAAGAGCCAAGAATGTGAAGATTTCATGTATTCATGGCTCTTTTTCTTTTTTGTGTGAAACTGTTCATTTGTTCATTTATGAATTTGGATGATTTTTCTCTATTTTTTAAAGTTCTTTATAGATTATAGATACTAATTTCCTTTCCAGATTATGTAGCTGTCAAAGATTTTTTTTACATTTATTTATTTGTTATTAAATTTATTTTTTTAAACAATCTTTTCTCATTTTACATACCTATCCAGTTCCTACAACATCCCCTCTTCTTGCTGTCCCCACCTTCCCCCCACTCCAGCTTCCATCCACTACTCAGAGAGAGTAGGCTTCCTAAGGGGAGTTAACAAAGTCTGACACATCACTTTAAGGCAGGACGAGGCCCTCCCCCCTATATCTAGGCTGAGCAAGGTATCCCTCCAAAAAGAATGGACTCCAAAAGCCACTTTAAAGCACTAGGAAATAAATGTTGGTCCCACTGCCAGTGGCCACCACAACTGTCTCCCACACTCAGAGGGCCTAGTTTGGTGCTATGCAGGTTTCCCCTACTATCAGTCCAGAGTCAGCGAGTCTCTAACTCAAGTCAGCTGTTCATGTGGATATCCCCATTATGGTCATGACCTCTTTGCTCATATTAATTGCTTCTCCCTCTCTGGCAGCTCGGCCCAGTATTTAGTTGTGGATCTCTACATCTGCTTCCATCAGTTGCTGGATGAAATTTCTATGATGACAAGTATGGTAGTCATCAGTCAGATTACAAGAGAAGGCTAGTTCATGTACCTTCTCCACTATTGCCTAGGGCTTAGCGGGGTCATCCTGTGGATTCCTGGGAATTCTCTAATGTCAGGTTTCTCGCTAGCCCCATAATGGCTCCCTCAATCAAGATATCTCTTTCCTTGCTCTCCCCTGTCTGTTCTTCACCATCTCAACGATCCTATTCCCCTCATGTTCTCACTCCTCCCTCTCCTTTCCCTTCCCTTCCACCCTCCCTCTGCACCCTCACTCCCAAATTTCTTAGAAGATCTTGTTTAGTTCCCCTTCCCTGGGGGATCCATATATGACTCTCTTAAGGTTCTCCTTGTTACCTAGCTTCTCTGGGGCCGTGGACCCCCAGGCTGGTTATCTTTTTCTTTACTTCTAATATCCACTTATAAGTAAGTACATACCATGTTTGTCTGTCTGGGTCTGGGTACCTCACTCAGGATGTTTTTTTTTTCTAGTTCCATCCATTTGCATTCAAGTTCAAGATGTCATTGTTTTTAATACTTAGTATGTACTCATTGTGTAATGTACTACACTTTTCCTTTTCCATTCTTTGGTTGAGGGGTACTTAGGTTGTTTCAGGTTCTGGCTATTATGAACAATGCTTCTATGAATATAGTTGAGCAAATGTCCTTGTGGTATGAGTGTTTATCCTTTGAGTATATGCCAAGAGTGATATTGCTGGATCTTGTAGTAGATTGATTCCCAATTTTCTGAGAAACCACCATACTGATTTCCAGAAGTGGACTATACAAGTTTGCACTCCCACCAGCAATGCAGGAGTGTTCCCTTTATTCCGCATCCTCTCCAGCATAATCTGTCATCAGTGTTTTTGATCTTAGCCGTTCTTACTGGTATAAGATGGTATCTCAGAGTCATTTTGATTGCATTTCTCTGATGACTAAGGATGTTGAGGAATTCTTTAAGTGTCTTTCAGCCATTTGCAGTTCTTCTGTTGAGAATTCTCTGTTAGATCTGTACCAGTTTTTTTTAACTCCAATTATTGTTGTTTTGATGTCTAGTTTCTTGAGTTCTTTATATATTTTTTGGAGATCAGTCCTCTGTGTGATGTGGAGTTGGGTGAGATCTTTTCCCATTGTGTAGGCTGCCATTTTGTCCTTGACTGTATCCTTTGCCTTACATAACTTTCTCAGTTTCAGGATGGTCCCATTTATTAATTGTTGCTCTTATTGTCTTTGCTACTGGGGTTATATTTAGAAGTAGTATCCGTGTCATGTGCTAAGGCTACTTCCTACTTTCTCTTTTTTTTCATGGTGTTATTTTTTATATTTAAAAATTCCATCTCCTCCCCTCTTCCCTTCCCCCTTCCCTCCCCCTCCCGCCTCCACCCATACCCTCCTCCCCTCCCTCTCCAGGCAAGGAGCCATCAGGGATATCCCACTCCTATGTTAAGACCAAGGTCCTCCCAACTCCCCCCCAGGTCCAGAAAGTGATCAACCAAGCTGAGAAGGCTCCCCACAGAACCCGTCCATGCAGAAGAATCAAAGCCCAGTGCCATTGTCCTTGGCTTCTCAGTCAGCCCCCCACCGTCAGCCACATTCAGGAGAGTCCGGTTGGTCTCATGTTCCATCAGTCCCATTCCAACTGGAGTTGGTGATCTCCCGTTAGTTCTGTCCCACCGTCTCCAAGTTCCAGATGATTCTATACCCCATTGAGAAAAAAACAAAAAAGAGAAAAAGAAAAAGAAAGAGATTGGATATACCAATGCTTAGTTTAGAGATCATTATAAAATCATTCTACTTTTTTTTCCAAGACAGGGTTTCTTTGTGTAACAGTTCTGGAACTGGCCTTGAACTCATAGACATCCATCTGCCCCTGTCTCTAGTGTGCTAGGATTAAAAGCGTGCTCCAACTCTCCCAGCTTAAAATCATCTTATCTTGATGCATTATTTCCTTTACTTTTCTGAATAAGTTTGTCTTAGTATATCTGATTTTGTATTATAGGACATAGGCTACTCACCAGTGGCCATGCGAAAATGTCTCTCATTTTTCCCAGTCATTAACTGCCTGTAGAACCTCTTGAAATTTTTAATAGTTTCTATTTTCAGAACTGGGCATTTAACTATTAGATGTGTAGAGAGGTCACGTATGTTTAGTCTTGAAATGCCTTTTGTGTTTTGGTGTTCTTTTCTTTCCAGAAGAACAAGATTCCTCATAGAATTGTGTTGAACAGGCTTTCTGTGTCTTTTTTAAAAAATATTTATTTATTTATTATGTATACAATATACTGTCTGTGTGTACGTCTGTAGGCCAGAAGAGGGCACCAGACCTCATTACAGATGGTTGTGAGCCACCATGTGGTTGTCAGGAATTGAACTCAGGACCTTTGGAAGAGCAGCCAGTGCTCTTAACTACTGAGCCATCTTTCCAGCCCCTTTCTGTGTCTTTAGTGTTTGATTTCAGCTGCTTTTACGCAGTGGAATTTTTTATTTTAATTAATTAATATTTTAGGCAAGGACTAACATAGCCCTTGAACTCCTAATCCTCCTAAGTTCACTTTTCAAAATCTAGAATCAAAGTGTGTACTATTATGCCTCACACTATCATGTGGATTCATTATTTTCATTTTGTTTTGCTTCCTTTCTTCCTTTGTCTTTTCTTTTTTCCTGCCTTCCTTTTTTGACTTGCTACCAGGGATTGAACCTAGAACCTCAGATATGCTTGGCAAGTGCTCTACCACTAAGCCCTATCCCCAACTCATCCCATGGATTTTTTTTTAAAGTTTTTAAGTTAAATTTATTTTTTACCAGTGAATGTTTTGTCTCCATGTATGTATATGTGTGCCTAGTGCCCAGAGAGGTCAGAAGAAGGTGTCTGATAACCTTGGAACTGGTTGTTATAATCCACGATGTGGGTGTGGGGAATTGAAGCTGCATCCATCCTCTGTAATAGCAACAAGTGCTTTTAACCACTTAGTGATCTCTCTATTCCCTTCTATGGATGCTTTTTGTATTTTTTAATTCATGGATTCTTAATTTGGCTTTTTAGTCATGCTGGTCTACTCATTTAATTCTTTGATGTCTGATAGAATTTCTTGATTCTTGTGTTTTCTGTCTGAGTTTTTGTCCTAATTTTTATTTATTTTTTTTCAAATTTATGTGTATGAATATTTTGCTTTCATGTTTATCATGAGTGCCTCCTGGTGCTTGCAGAGGTCAGATGAAGACCTCGGATCCCTTAGAACTGGGGATAAGGAATAGTTGTGAGCCATCATGTGGGTGTTAGGAACGGGATCTGGTTCCTCTGCAAGAGGAACAAGTGCTTTTAACTACTGAGTCATAGCCAGCTCCTTGATTTTAGTGCATTGATGAAACTTTCCACTGTGGTTTTCAGTTGACTTATTTAGTTTTTTATTTCTACTAGCAGTTTTATTTTTTTCTCCTACTTTCTTTGTTGAGCATCTCATCGGTGTTGCTAATTTCACATCTATCCTCTCAGGCTTTTGAAATCTGGATCCATAATTGACTTCCTTAATTTATCTGCTTAGTAGTTTTTAAAAATAATTTTTACAGACAGACTTTTGAATTATTTGTTCAGTATTGGAGCTACCTCAGTATCTTTGGATTTGCTAATTAAAGAGTTAGGATCTTTTGTCTGTGCCATGTTGCCTTACTTTTCTCAGCGTTCCTTATGCACCCTGTCTGTGTGGGTTATCGTTTACAGTTGTATTGGGGGAATTTCTTACTGAGAAACCTTCTCTTGAGCAGTCAGTCTCAACTATCATTCAGAGATGACAAAACAAGGTGCTATAATATTAAATCAAGCCTGATATGGGAAAACACTTAAAAATAGATTAATGCCAACTAGTATAACACCAGTGACCATAGAGCAGAAAATAACAGAATGATAAACTATCACCTTAAATTTTATTTAAGATAAAAGTAAAAATAGTAAATGGATAAAATAAAGGTCAAAAGAAAATCGAACCAAAATTAAAAAGAAGAAAGGTGAATGTTAAGAAGACAAAAAAGAAAAAGAAGGGAAAATATTGCACATTTAAAGAAAAATGCATAAACAAAATTACATAAATGTAAGACGAATAAAAAAATAAGACTTTTAATGGGAGAGAACTTTTCACTATTACATAGTTTTTGAAATCTGTAGTGTATATATATTTTGTGCTTATTTTACTTTAATAATAAGCAATAAAAATTCAGCAAATATTTACCTATTCTTTGTTTTGTTTTTTTTTTTAAGTCTCAGTATGGCAGTTCACACTTAAAATGCTAGCACTCATAAAGCTGGGGCTGGAGGAGCTGAAGTTCAAAACCAGTCAGACTATATAGTGAACTCAAGGTCATTTGGGTTACATAGCAAGACTCTGTCTCAAGCTCCCCTCCCCCGCCTTACATAAAATAAAAATAATACTGAAATTATCATAAAAGGAAACAGTTGGAGAAAAGGAGAGGGGAACTAAATGGCAAAGTACTAGCACCTTTTTGTCCTGGCTACTCTAATATGGAGTCTTCCAGGTGGAAGGGGTGGTCAATTGAAGTTGGAGTCTCTTCTTTTTCCTTTCGTTTAGGAGGTTGCTGAGCCTGGATGAGTCAGGTGTCTGAACAGAACTGTCTTCATTTTAGGAGCTTCCCTTCTTTGTATACCAGAAACCTCTGCTGGCTATTCTTAGATTTTCAGTCTGTGGGCCATGCAGCTTGTCCCATACTCCAGAGAATCCCCAGTTTGTACACCCTGGATTGACCATGTTCAAGTCAAAGGGTGTCTATTGAATGTAGAGCACTGACATCTATGCTGCAGGACTATGGTGTCGCATTGCTTTGAATACTGCATTGAACACCCTCTGGGAGGGAGGAGGCTGCAGGAGTTGAGAGAGCTCCTCTGGATCTGAGCTTCAGAGTTCTCAGTCCCACCCGCAGAGAACCTTGCAGCAGACAGGTGACTACAGAGGTTAGGCTGCCTGCTGACCTTGGGCTCAGGGCCTGTGAGACTCTATCCTCAGATGATTGGGTCTATTATTAGCATCGACCACCAGAGCTTTCAACACTCAAGCCTCCTGGTGCATGAACTTTGGCTGTCCTGATATCACAACTGCCCTCCACTGCAGTCTCCTACCCAGAGGCTGTGGCATATTGTCCCCCAGACCCTTTGACTTGTGATTGTTCCAGAATAGTGCGTGCCTCATCTCAAAATGGCACCCAATCACAGTCCTTCAAGACATGAGTGAGAAAATGGACCTCATCTCTACTGCAGACTCATCACAGAGGTGGAATCATTCTCTATGCAAATGCCCAGCTGAGAATGCAGTCTTCTGCTGACTGGGTAGAACTGCCAATCACTTTATCAGGGCTTCCTGGCCTTTCTTGATGAGGCTTCTGTGTTGGGTCTTGTCCACACACTCTCACTTCCACACCAGGGCGTCCTAACAATAAGTATAGGGGTAGGGGAACTTAGCAAAAATGGAAATGTGGGCCTTAGGAAGTAAAGGCCAGTGGTCCAGAACTGTGAATGTATTGGTTAAATATTTTTTCTGGGTGTATGTGTCTGTTAATTTTCAGTGTTCAGTAATCTTAATTACAAGATCATAAGAAGCTACTCCCTTTTATCTTTCTCTTTTTAAAAATTACTTATCTTTATTTTACGTGCATTTGTGTTTTGGCTCCTAATGACTGGTGGTGTGGAGAAGCTAATGTCCTTATTTGACAAAATAACACAGAGGAGTGATGCTTCCTGAAAGGCTGGCCTTTTGAGGTGTGTCATTATGGCAGGACTTCTGCGATCCCCAATCTCAGTGGTGCTTACTGTGCTTTGAGTTACTGGGTTTCATTATCCTCGATTGAGGGAATAAAGGACAAGGTAATAGGAAATACCATGAAACTCTTAGACTAAGTGTATTGTCAGCTTTAGAAGTTTGGCTGTCATTGTCTACATTCTCATCTCATCTTGGATTTGAAAATTAGGTATACAAATGAGAACAAAAATTCCATGTAATGCTGAATAGTTGTTAAGTGTTTCTTGAAAAACACAAGTTCTTTGCTATCAGAACAATAACAAAAATCCCCAGTTTTTAACAAAAAATTACATTGGCAGTCTTATAGAGCTATAGATAAAATTTATAGATTAAACTTTCTTGACACTTTTTTTAGATTTATTTTCTTTTATTAAAAATTTCTACCTCTTCCCACTTCCCTCCCTTTCCCCCTCTCCCCGCACTCCCCCCAGTCCAAAGAGCAGTCAGAGTTCCCTACCCTATGGGAAGTCCAAGGTCCTCCCCGCTCCCCCCAGGTCGAGGAAGGTGAGCATCCAAATAGATTAGGCTCACACAAAGCCCATCCATGCAGTAGAATCAAAACCCAGTGCCATTGTCCTTGGCTTCTCAGTCAGCCTCCACCATCAGCCACGTTCAGAGAGTTCGGTTTGATCACATGCTCCATCAGTCCCAGTCCAACTGGCCTTGGTGAGCTCCCATTAGATCAGTCCCACGGGCTCAGTGGGTGGACGCACCCCTTGCGGTCCTGACTTCCTTGCTCATGTTCTCCCTCCTTCTGCTCCTCATTTGGACCTTGGGTCTTGACACTTTTTTAACTAATTAAAATCTCTAAAAGCAAATATATTGAATGGAAGTAAATCAATTAACTGATGAGATTGGTCTTTTATTGGAGTAATTGTTTTTATGGTATTTTGAATTAATTTTTCTGTCTTTCTGTTTTTTTTTTTCCAAATATGTCTTCCACATACTGTGATTCAGTTTCACTCCTAAGATTTAGGTCTTTTCTTCTATATTCAGACTCATTGCGAAATAATTTTGTGAGATATTCAGATTTAAAAATAATTTTTAATTCTCAACTGTTCAGCTTCCATAGGGACTGCACTTCCAGTTCTTATTGTTCCCATATTGGAGCCCTGTGGTAATTCGGAGTGCCTACACATTTTTGTAGATTTGCATTCTGGACTGTTCCAATTGATGCTTTATGGACTTGGTAAGTTATTAAGTTATTATAAATTTAAGAATTTATGTTTGTGTTTATGTGTGTTTTGCCTGCATATATGTATGTGCACCACATGTGTGCCTGGTACTCACAGAGGTCAGAGAGGGCATCAGATCCCCTGGAACTTGTTGTTACCGATGACTTTGAACCACCATGTGGGTCTTGGGAATTGAACCCCTGGGTCCTATGCAAAAGCAACAATTGCTCTTAACTCCGAGTCATCTCTCACCCAAGGAAAAATGTTTTTTTTAGATACAAAATCAACTGCTATAATATGTAGAAAGCGTAGTGTGTGCAGTGTTGAAAGTGAGTGGAAGGAATAATGAACTGCCTTACATCTTTTACTTGGAACTCTTAAGTCTGATTTGAATTTTTATTTGTATCCGAAGTTAAATTTGTTTCTTATATAAAAATTACTTTGATGGTTGATGGTTGTTTGCATTATTTGTCTAGGAATTCAGTTTCTATTTCACTACTAGTAACTGCCATAGAAATGACTGCTAGGATTTGCTAATCTAACTTGTGATTAGAGAGCATGCTCACGACAGTATAACTGTATAATGACTTGGTATGGTGTATGGAGCCCTGGAAGAATTTTTGTCTCTGGCCTTAACTTAGAAATGAAAGTTTGACTTCTAGGCAAGTGTTTGAACTGACTATATTCCCAGCCCTAAAGTTTGTTTTCCTACTTGTTCTGTTGCTGAGTGGGTATTCTCAAATGATATATTTACTAGGAACAAAATCATTTTCTGTGACTTCTAAAACAATGTTCCTGAATATGAAATCATGTTTTCCATTTGCAATTACTAAACAAAAGAAATTGATTAAGGATTTTCTGATTCTGTCATGTATCTATAAAGGCAAACAACTTTGTTATTTATTCGTTTGAGATGGTATGTAGCTCTGGCCTGGAACTTGCTATGTAGACCAGGTATGCTTTGAATTCTTAGAGATCTCTGCTTTCCAAGTTGGGATTAAAGAATTGTATCCAAACCTGGCTAAATAGGTATAGTTTAAAAAAATATTTATCAGCTCATGGAAAAGAGGACTTTGAATCACATATTAGTGAGAGATAATGGCATATGGCAGTAGCTTGTTTAAAGATCTCCCCCCCAACAATTCACATTTGAATAGAAACATCACTTTTGTTTCTCCAGATAGCACAGATAGTTCCACATAACAGCAGCTGATTCCAGAAAAGCACTGCAATTACATCATCTAGTTAATATTCTTCTTCCTTTCCCTCATCATTATCTGCTTCAAAATAATCTTCTCTAGGGTAGCCATTTTCTCATTGACTTACCTTTCTCCATCTCTTCCCTCATACATGAGTGAACAAGGGCACATTTGGTATACATCAGATGAGATATGATTCAAGTAAGCCCAGGCCTCAGCAATGGCTGTGTCAGGCAGCTTCCCCACAGCTTACAACACTTTGGCTAGGTCCACCAACTACCTCAGTAGGAGGCTGCTGACCTTGAAGCTGGTGAGTCACTGCATCCAACTGGATAGTACACTTGGCTCTGAGGCAACAACGACAGTGCTGACGTCTTTGGGAACCATGTTACTGATCTGAGAAGCAGTAAGCTATGTGTTTATCATGCTATGGCTGACCATCTAGTTGTCTGGATTAGAACGATGATAGGGATTTAGGTACAGAAATATCAATGACAAGAAAGTCAATGTGGGATAGGGTACCATGCAATGCCTCCTAAGGGAGACAGTGATCCAAGGCATAACTGGTCAATAAGGCAGCTAAGATTAATTAGTTGATCACCCAGTATTAAAGTTTTTATGACTATTGATGAGAAGGAGGCTGTGACGAGAGCAGGGAGGGGAAACTATAAACTAAATTAATTCATTAAAAAATTATAACTAATGTCATTGAGGTCTTTATTTTTATCATAAAGGCACAAGGTGCTCCACGTTGATACAGGTAGGAACTAGAGACCTAGGTAAATAGAGACCTCTTGCTTAGTTTTTCTTCCATCAGGAAGGAGACAAGCACACAGCCAATTCATCAAAGCCATGGAAAATCCTGTGTATTAGTTAACATATGGCTGTAAATTCCTTGCCATTGATGGGCTGCTAGAGTGGAAGAACCAGTAGTAGGTGCCATCACAAAGTTTATAAATAACCCTGTGTTCCAGATTTTTTGAACACAGCTTTGAGTTCATGCTTGCCACTCCCTATCCTGTATCCACTGAAAAGTAATACCACAATGATCTTATTTCTTGTGCTTGACCAATTACTTGATACCATCATGCAGGCCTAATCATTCTGGCAATTAGCTTGGTCAATGTGGATGGAGATGCATGCATGTGTATGACTTAGCTTCCTATTCCTCAAGAAGTGGACTATAAGGAGTCTCCACTGAGATATTACCAGAGTCACAGGGAGTGCAGTGAAAGATCTGCTGGCTCCGAGGGTGCAATATACTGCACAGCACCTCTGGCTGGGAGGGTGGTCTTTTGGCCCACTACTGACTTTTACCAGCTGGCTGCAGCCATGCCTCAGTCACTGTTGCACCAGCTTACATACCTGTATGTGCCTTTTGCTTCTTGAAACCTTTTCTTTAGCTATTTTCTCAATCATTAATAGTACATATTCAAAAAACACATACAATTGAAAAGAGGCAGAAAAAATTTTGTATGCAAGTCAAGATGCTATAACAAGATACAGTAGAAAGTATTTTCTCACAGTTGTGGGGACTGTACAATATTAACGTAGGTGTTAGTTTTAGTGTGGGCGTCATTCCTGACTCCTAGGCTATTCTCTTCATGTCCTTCCTGGGGGTGTGCACTCTCCTTTCCATTATTCCTTTAGAGCAATAGTTCTCAATTTTCCTAATGCTGTGACCCTTGAATATAGTTCCTCATGTTGTGTTGACCCCCAACCATAAAGTTATTTTTATTACTACTTCATAACTGTCATTTTGCTATTGTTATGAATTGTAATGTAAATTTCTGATATGATATTTCTGATATGACCCCATCTGAAAGAGGGTGTGACCCACAGGTTGAAAACTGCTCCATAGAGATACTAATTGTCTTCGCTTCATGACCCCTAGCTACTTCACAAAGGCTGCCTTTGAACAACACAGCATTGAAGATAAGGACTTCAGTATAAGAATTGAGAGGCGAGGCTGTGGCATAGTACACCACAATGGTTTTTATTTGTCAATTTTTTAATATTTTTATCTAGTTAGTTGAAATCATTTGTGCCTTATTAATATTTCTACTGTCATTAAAAATTTGGATTGGCATTTAGAAAGCCAGTTGTTTGGGCAAGAGGTTTTCCTTATGTATGCTTGATCATTTGTATGGTGTTAAAATCAGTATTTCAGTAGGCTACACTTTTTTAAAATTAAGATTCTAAGTCTAATAATTTTATGAGTTTTAAGTAGATATAAGGTGCAAGTGCTATTTAATTCATAAAATAGTTAAAACTCTCCAAGTTCCAAGCACTATTCATGTGTTTGCTACTTGCTTTTGCCAGTGAAATGTGAAGGAGGAAAAGCAAGTTGATTGACAGCTCCTGATGGATTTAGTTTATTTTCTCACTCAACTACAACATGGGTTTCTGCCTAAAAAATAATTTTCATTTAAATTGTGGCTATACAGATAAGGATTTTGTTTGTCTTATAAGCAGTTAATTAATGAATTCTTTATTCTGTAGACCAGGCCACTCTGGAGGACATGGAAAAATCTGTGAATGATGATATGAATCGGATCATCCCTTGGATTCAGCAACTTAAGTAAGCTTACTTAATGTAGCTCAAGACTGAAAGGGAAACCTATCTTAACAGGATTTATTTTCTTCTCTATCATTAGTCTTAATCTGTCACTGTCCTTAAAGTTTATGACATGAAACTTGAACATCTTTTGGTTCCTTGGACTTTAAATAGCCTTGGACTGCATCCAGGATGGCAGTCTTCATATCAGATCCTCTAGATCCAGTGTTAGTCAGAGGGCTATGGCACTAAGCTATCATTCCTCTCCATATTTTCTCTGAACAAGCACTTCAAACGTCATTTAATTAATATTTGTACCACGTCCTCTAATTGAATGCTATTTGTTCTTATCCAGAATTATTTTGTTTCCTGAGACAAGATTTCTCTGTAGCTTTGGAGCCTGTTCTGGAACTAGCTTTGTAGACCAGGCTGGTCTCGAACTCACAGAGATCCACCTGCCTCTGCCTCTGAGTGCTGGGATTAAAGGTGTGCGCCACCACTGCTTAGCACTTATCCAGAATCTTTGTGGTATTAATCTCTTAGCAAACCCAGCATCAGAACAGTTGTTCCTTTTTTCTCTAACGTTGTCATTTAGTTTCAAAATCATTACCCTGTTAGCAAAACCAAAGATGATTGCACTCTGGTTACACTAAGGTTCCATTATGATAGCTCTAACAAACTTTTTTTTTCTTTCCTTGAGACAGGGTTCTTGTCTTTTCTTTTTTCTTTTTTCTTTTTTTGTTTTTCGAGACAGGATTTCTCTGTAGTTTTGGAGTCTGTCCTAGAACTCTCTTTGTAGACCAGGTTGGCCTCCAACTCACAGAAATCTGCCTGCCTCTGCTTCCCAAATGCTGGAATTAAAGGCGTGCGCCACCATTGTCTGGCCTGGGTGTAGTAAACTGAGTTGTTACCACTTCTTGGCTGATTTGAATAACATTTTGTTCAACTACAGTCCTGTGTGATCTTACATTTTCATTTTTCTTTGATCAAAACTTAACAGTGGAATTGCTGATATAGAGAGTAAAAATTATGTTTGACTTTTGAAAGAAATTTCAAAACTGCTTTCCAAAGTAGCTGTGCCACTTTGCCATTCAGTCAGCATCTGAGGGTTTCTGTTTTTGTTTTTGTTTTTTTTACACTTGTTATTATCTTTGGTGCAAGACGGTACCTCATGACAGTATATCATACCTTTCCTTAATTGTTAATAATATTGAGTATCTGGTCCACAAGATTTTTTTGTATTATACAACAAAACCAGATTCTAATAAAAGAACCAACTGGGCATCATGAGACATGCCTCTAATCCTAGTATTTGGCAGAGGCAGGAATATACTGAATTTGAATTCAACCTGATCTCCATATTGAGTTCCAGGCCAGCCAGACATACATGGGGTGGGGGGCTCTAATCCCCAAAAGACCAAACCAAATCAAAAACCCCAAACAACTCACATACAAAATGTAAACCCCAATTTTTTTAGTATTGAATTGAGAGACAAAGTTACATATACTCCAGTAATATCAAACATACATACCCTAGGAAAATAGTTATAGAAGCTACACATTTTTCATTCAAATTATTTATAGGAAATTAGTATAAAGCTCATGTAGAAATTTTTTGGTCCTCAGAATCATAACAAAAAGTCAAGGATGAAATAATAAGCTTAGGAATGTAAGTAAAAACCTTCTGTCCCAACCCTCAAGATATTGAGATAGGGGGATTATGAATTGGATGCTTAGTAAAACTTTGTTCCAGGGAAAAAAGGAAAAATAAAAAGAAATAATAATTCCACATGTATACGTTGTATAATAATATTAATTTTGTATGTTTTGTTTTTCAAGACAGGGTTTCTCTGTGTATCTCTGACTGTCCTTGAACTCTCTGTAGCTCTGGCTGGCCTTGAACTCAAGGAGATTTACTTGCCTCTGCCTCGAGCACTGGGATTAAAAGTGTGTACCACCACCACTTCGCTATTTAGGATTTTTAATGTAGCAGCAAGCTTGTTTTTCGCTTGTACCATGTGTAGATGAACAGATATAACTAATCAGAGAGAGCGAGTTAATTTGTGGGGAGTATGTGTGCCTTTTATGCTTATTTGTTTTTCTTTTAGTAACATTAGTAGATATAACAGTCTCAAAGAATTTTGAATGGCATGGATATCCATTTGCAACTCTTGCCCAAAGTGAGGCAAATGATAATACATTTTTAAAGTTTATCTTAATTTTTTCGATTGATCCTTTAAAAGTTACGATTAAATGTCAGATGGGTTTTAATGATGAAAAATCATTTTTCGGACTCTGGAATAGAGACATTCTGATCTGTGAATCTGAGACCAATTTAATCTACATAGTGAGTTATAGGCTCACTAGGCTACATGGTCAGAACATGTCTTCAAAACAAACAAACAAAAGAAACCGAAGGAAACCCTCCCTGACCATTTCACCTTCATTTAAGGGCAAACTACCCTTAAGATGCAATATAGTCTTCACTTGATCTCAGCCCCCCGACCCACAAGATGTACTATATTCTGACAGAGTTTCAATGCACATGGATGGTTAGCACACCATTTGTACCACATGTAGTCTTTTAGAGAGCACTTTTTCCCAAACTGACCTCTACCTTACTCAGTAAATGGAGCGAGGTTGCTCTCCATAGTTTGGCCTCTTTGGCATTGCTGTACTGCTGTGAAAATCATTCTTTTGTGTTACTTAGTTCATTGTGGACCAGTAAGGGTTTGAACGAGACCTTTATCGGTTTTTTTGCATATTTGATTATATGTTATCAAAGCTACAAGGGTAGTCACATAAGTATAGAAATACTGCAGTAAACTCATCAAAGTTAAACCCAGTGTCTGACTTGAAAAGGAGGGAGGAAAGAGTGGAGTTAATGCCAGGCACTTTACACACAATTTTTATAAAATATGGGGCTAACATCTACAGTGATGAGAGAAAAAATAGTTTTTATTCTTGTTTCTTGTTTTGTTTTATGAACACTTTAGATTAATTTTTATTTAATTTTTGATATTATAACTCCCTTCAAACCTTCCCATTTATCCTGCCCCAATCCCCTTCAAATTCTTGGCTCCCTTTCCCCACTAATTGTATGAATTTATGTATATACATCTGTATTCCTAAATCTAACGAGTTAAGTCCATATACCTTTACATGTATGTACATTTTCAGGGCTGACTGTTTGACACTAAACATCTGGTGTGTTCTACCCACTTTATAGTATTTTTGTGTGTGGAATTTCTGAGACAGGTTTTCTCTGTGTATTCATGGCTGCCCTAGAACTCACTCTGTAGACCAGGCTGGTCTCAAAACTCACAGAGATCTGCCTGTTTATGCCTCCTGAGTCCTGGGATTAAAGGTGTGTGCCATCATCTCCCAGCTCTCTTCAGGTTTCTTATGAAAGATACTGATTTTAGTTTGAGTTATCTTTAAGCATTGGGAATCTGCCATTCCATAGCTTTTATCTTAGGCTTATACCCCCCATCAAATTACTCACAGTGCTATTTACATTTCTTACTGTATAAGTAGAATTAGCAGCCAAATACAAAACTGATTTGTATTTATAATTTGTAATTTGATTTGATCGTGTGTCCATTGACTGTCATTTTTTTGTTTTATTTGATTTGGAAATTAGTGGTGTACAGTTAACCCAAAAGTTTTGGTTTTATGATGTGGATTATCTTTTAAATTAAGGTTTTGGCTTGGACAACAGCGTTGCAAGCAATCTATAAAACATCTGCCTACAATAACCACTGAAACGTTGCAGCTTTCCAACTATTCAACGCATCCTATTGGAAACCTTTCTAAGAATAAGCTGTTTATTAAACTTACCCGCCTTCCACAGTACTACATTGTAAGTATGTCAAGCATGTTTGGTAGTGAACAAGTTTAATATGTCTGGATGTATTCAGAAAACTGTCTTGTTTAATTTCATTTGTAAATGAATTTTACTTAGTGTCTGATGTTCATATTGGGGATTTCAACCCAGGGGATACGAATGAAGGCAGAAAAGTAGTCAAGACTCTGCTGGGAAATGTAAGATAGCCTCTGTCTCTCACCCTACTGCCTCTGCCATTGTAAGGCCTAAGTTGTTGGGGAGGCTTTGTTCACGATAGACAAGGAAGTCTTAGTTTTTGATTGGAATTAAGCATCTCTTTGGTTAAATGCAAGCATTTGAGTGCAATTAACTATAACTATTATGAAGATTTGGAGGAGTTTGGTATCAGACATACTTGCTTGGTTTTAGATAAATATGAGTTTGTATAAATATAGACTGGCTAAAGTAGCTTTATTTTATCCTTTATTGATGGTGTACTGCATTTTGTTGATGGCATCTTCCTTCCTTTTCATTTTTTCATTCTTCCTAAATTTTTTTGAGAACTTGGAGTTTTCATGTCATTTTCTAATTTTTTGAGTTTTTTGAATTTAAGAATTATTTTTTTAAGAATTTACCATAAATACATTTTCACACTTAAGTTTCTGTGTACAACAAATAAGTATTTATGATAAAACTAAGGTGTTTGAAAATATTAATCTAAGATTTCTTAAAGAATAGGAATGAATTTTTAAAGTTTTCCATTGTACCTTTTAAATATACCTTCTTAAATTGATACCAGGTACTGGCTGAGCTATTGATGTAGTAGGTTAAGGAGTCTACTGTTGACATGAATTTTATCATTTTATGAATTTTAAAACCTTGTGTATAGAAGTAGATTTGACATGTACTGAAAGGCTATCTGTGGTTTCAGTTTTGTTGAGTTGCTTGTGCTGCATGTCTACATAGTGATGATGAATAACCAAACTGTAAAATATACATAGAGCTTTGGGCCCAGCCACACCCATAATAAAATTGAAGTAGGTGCATATTGTTAAGTTTCTGGCCTTATTTTGTAAGCATCGATGAATAGCTAGCGTTTAGTGTCAGTGTCCCAGTAGCAAAACAAAAAATTTGGTTTAGATCAAACCTGATTGCAGGTTACTCTACTTCCTTTAGATTTGTCACTTAAGTAGAAAAAAATTAACTGCTACTGTGACCATTAAAAATAGGAAAGGACTGGTAGTGGTGGTGGCACAGGTCTCTAATCCTAGCACTCGGGAGGATGAGGCAGGCAGATCTCTGGGAGTTCGAGGCTGGTCTGGTCTACAGAGTGAGTGCCAGGGCAGCCAGGGATACCTAGAGAAACCCTGTCTTGAAAAAATAAAAAAACAAAACAAAAAAATAATTTTTTCCCCTTTCTATTTGTTGGTCACCTCTGTTGTGATCTAATTATATACTATGAAAATCTGCGCTTTATAGTATATGAGGTTTATTATTAAGTAGGTGCTGCTGGGGATTGACTCCATGGTTCACACATGATTTACCATGGAACCCCTCTTTCTTACTTTCTCTTTCTTTTTTTGAGACAAGGCTTCACTAACTTGTACAAGTTAGCCTTGAACACAACCTTTCTATGCTTGTATGTTTGTGTACTATGTGTGAATAGAAACCAGAAGAGGAGGTATGATAGCTAGGTCTGGAGTTATAGACAGTTGTGAGCTGCCATATAGGTGCTGTGAATTGGAACCAGTGCTCTTAACCTTGAGTTATCTCTCGATCCTCATTTGTAATCTTCCTGCCCTAACTTCCCAACTACTTTGGATTAAAGGCCTGACCCACCAACGCTGTCTTAGACTTGAGATTTGTAAGGTACTGGTTTTGGTTAAGTGGATAGTTGAACCCTCTATCTCAGTAAGGGTATATAGATTTATCATGCCGCTTAATGTCCTCATACTCTTTTTTTAGGTAGATAATGACATTTCTAAGCTGCCATAGTGACCTGTCTCAAAAAACAAAAAACAAACAAAAAAAAAAAAAGAGGAAGGCTTAAACAAACAGTTTAACTTCTAGGAAAAAATACCAAAGTGTGTGACCTTGGACAGGAAACTCCATTTTTCAGTGTCTTTATTACTTCTTCACAAAAATAAAGACAACCCATGACTCCTCACTGGTACTCTGAGGAGGCATTTAGGATAGCACTGGCATGGTTAATTCCATTTCAGCACTGCTTCTTTATGTTGTCCCCAGAGCAAACAACATTTTTCAGTTCAAAACTTGGGGTTTAGCTGGGTGTGGTGGCAACACGTCTTTAATTCTAGCACTTAGGAGTTGGAGGCAGTTCAAGGCCAGCATGGGCTACACTGAGACCCTGCCTCACATACAAAAGTGAAAATTTATTTTTGCATGTTTCCCAGTGAGATGTAGTTGATGTTTTTTTTTCTCTGATTTGTCTTGGCCACAGTAATTGAATTTTTAGGGTCTTTTCACAGATAAGAAAGGTAAAAGGGATATTGAAAATAGATACCATTCTAGAAGACCTACTTGGTTTAGGTATATTTTTATTTCAGCTTATAATAAGAAATATAAATGCCATCTGTGAGGTGGTGATGCATGCCTTTAATCCCAGCAATTGGGAGGCAGAGACAGGTAAATCTCCATGAGTTCGAGGCCAACCTGGTCTACAGAGTGAGTTCCAGTACAGCTCCAAAGTTACAGTGAAACCCTGTCTCGAAAAACAAAATAAAACAAAACTAGCATCAATAATTTATCTCATTTCTTGTGTTCATTGTTACTTTTACTCTTATACATTCTTTTTTATCACTGCTAATATTTAGAAGACACATTGTTTACTTACGAAGAATGGTTTTTAAAAATACATTTTTTCTTAATTTTTTTAAAATAATTCCAAACTACACTTGATATAAGATGGAGAATGTACTCTGGTTCTTATTCTATTAGGGCTTACTTACTTCTGATTTGGATCATTTTAGGTTGTGGAAATGCTTGAGGTTCCCAATAAACCCACTCAACTATCGTACAAGTACTACTTCATGTCTGTGAGTACTCCAGATCGTGAAGACAGCCCTGTCATGGCACTGCTGCTGCAGCAATTCAAGGACAACATCCAGGACTTGATTTCCTATACAAAGACTGGGAAACAGACCGGAACGGGTACCAAGCACAAGGTATGGTCACATAGAAGTTAGAAGTCATTTATATTAATGTTTTTGCAACCACCCCCCAACTCATTTCATCCGTCCATCTATTTACTTACTTATTTTTGTTTTTTTGGGACAGGGATTTTTCTGTAGCTTTTGAGCTTGTCCTGGAACTAGCTCTTGTATACTAGGCTGGCCTTGAACTCACAGAAATCTGCCTGCCTTTGCCTCCTGAGTGCTGGAATGAAAGACGTGTGCCACCAATGCCTGGCTTCATTTTATTTTAGTTTTAAAATTTTTTATTATTATTGTTTTGTTTTTTTTGAGACAGTTTCTCGGTATAGCACCAGCTGTCTGGGAGAGCTGGCTCTGTAGACCAGGCTAGGCTCCAATTTCAAAGATATGCCTGTCTCTGTCTCCTGAGTGCTGGAATTAAAGGAATACACCATCATTATTTTTGAGATATGATCTTCCTGTGTAGATTTGGCTGGTCTGTGATGTCTTACGTTACTAATTCTTGCTTCTAAATTGACACCCTCCAGCCTCTGCCTCAGTTACTAAGTGTACTACACTTAGTTTCATTATTCTTAAACAGAGGTATAGGGCAGCAGTGAAACAGTTACCCACATTTTCTTAAAAATATTTCTTCTTTTTTGAGGGTAAGGTGGTGGTGTTAGAAATTGAGGGCTTTGTGTACTCTAGGTAAGCACTCTTCCTCTGAGCTACTTTTCCACCACCCCCCTTTTTTCAGATACGTTTCTTTCATTTTATTTTTCTTTTTGTTTTTCATTTTACTTTTCTTTGTAACCCTGGACTGGCCTCAAATTCAAAATCCTTCTGTTTCCAGAGTACCAGAATTATAGGTGCATACTACTAAATTTGACCAAATGCTTTTCTTTTAATTCTTAATTTAATTGATAATTTCATACAAAACAACTTGCTAAACATAAAATATTTATTAACTACTATGTTACTTGTGTCTGGGTTATGATTTGCTCAATGTGCCTTTGTTGACAGGTCTTGTTTTTGGGTTAACTCTGAGCTTTGTTGTAGAGCTTTATTTGCCTTGGTGAATTGTAATTTTGTACACAGTTAAAAATAATTTTTAATTTCTAGTTGTCTGATGACCCATGTCCAGTAGAATGCAAGAAAGCCAAACGAACAGGAGAAATGTGTGCCTTCAATAAAGTTCTAGCTCATTTTGTCGCTATGTGTGACACCAACATGCCATTTGTAGGACTTCGATTGGAGGTAAGTTCAGAATTTTCAAGTTGTGTTTCCAGCTGGAGAATTGGTCTTGGGTACACACAAGCTCTTTTGTCTCCCAATCCATCAGCTCATATTCTTCTCCTTAGATAATGGAAATTAAATTTTTCCCAATTAAAGAAAATAGATAACTTAACTTGTATTTATTTATTTATTTATTTATTTATTTATTTATTTTTATTTTTCGAGACAGGGTTTCTCTTTGTAACAGCCCTAACTGTCCTAGAACTAGCTCTTGTAGACCAGGCTGGCCTTGAACTCACAGAGTGCTAGGAGTAAAGGTGTGTGCCACCACTGCCCAGCTGAAAGTAGACAACTTTTAAGAATTAATGTCTTCTACTTCATAGTAGGAACATTGTTTAAGTCTACCAGAAATGACTATTTAATAAAGCATGTCTTTGTTGAGTTTGTAAAGTAATATGTGCTATTTGAATACTAATGATACTAGACTTATTTTTGAGAAGTAAGTTGGAAAAATATTAGGATAAATGTTTACTTTGGTATTATGGAAGAAGCAGTTGGCTGATGCAGAGTCAATTTCCTTTACTAATGTGGTATTGTAGGGATTGAAGAGATGGCTCAGCTGTTAATTGCACTGGCTACTCTTCTAGAGGACCTGAGTTTGATTCCCAGCCCCCACATGGCAGCTTACCACTGTTTGTGACTTCAGCTTCTGGGTACCTGACACCTTCACATAGACATGCCTGCAGGCAAAATACCAGTAAATAAAATATAGTTTCGTGATACCTACCATGATCCCCAAATATGAATGTAAAGGGAGGTAACCAGTCTGTTTGCTTTCTCTTGTTTTTTGAAGGGTCTCATGTTCTCTAGGCTGTCCTTGAACTTGCTATGTAGCTAAGGATAAACTCATAATTTCTTGTATTTGTGCTTCTACTTTCCTGTACTAGGATTACAATCATATACCATTATGCCTGCTGCAACCTCTGTTTTTTATTATCGCTTGTATGTGTATGTTTGTACATTGGTGTTTTGCCTGCATGTATGTCTGTGTGAGGGTGCTTTATCCCCTAACTGCCATGTGGTGCTGGGAATTGAGCTTGTATTCCTTGAAAAAGCAACCAGTGCTCTTTTTTTAATTTCTTTTTTTAGTTGTTTTTATTGAGCTATATATTTTTCCTCACTTCCCTCCTTTCTTCTCCCCTCCCTGTCTACCTTCTCCCATGGTCCCCATGCTTCCAATTTACTCAGGAGATCTTATCTTTTTCTACTTACCATGTAGATTAATGTATGTCTCTTTCTTTTTTTAAAAAAATTATTTATTATGTATACAGTATTCTGTCTGTGTGTATGCTTGCAGGCCAGAAGAGGGCACCAGACCCCATTACAGATGGTTGTGAGCCACCATGTGGTTGCTGGGAATTGAACTCAGCAGGCAATGCTCTTAACCTCTGAGCCATCTCTCCAACCCCCGTATGTCTCTCTTTAGGGTCCTCTTTGTTGTCTAGGTTCTCTGGAATTGTGAATTGTAGTCTGGTTTTTCTTTGCTTTCTTCTAAAAGCCACTTATGAGTGAGTACATATGATATTTGTCTTTCTGGGGTTTGGGTTACCTCACTCAACATGATGCTTTCTAGATCCATCCATTTGTCTGCAAATTTCAAGATGTCGTTATTTTTTTTTCTGCTGTGTAGTACTCCATTGTGTAAACGTACCACATTTTCCTTATCCATTCTTCAGTTGAGGGACATTTAGGTTTTTTCCAGGTTCTGGCTATGACAAACAATGCTGCTATGAATGTAGTTGAGCACATGTCCTTGTGGTACGATTGAGCATCCTTTGGATATATACCCAAAAGTGGTATTGCTGGTACTTGAAGTAGGTTGTTTCCTAATTTTCTTAGAAATCTCCGTACTGAAATCTAAAGCGGAAGTACTAGTTTGCACTCCCACCAGCGATGGAGGTGTGTTCCTTTTACCCCACATCCTTCCCAGCATAAGTTGTCATCAGTGTTTTTGATCTTGGCCATTCTTACAGGTGTAAGATAGAATCTCAGAGTTGTTTTGATTTGTATTACTCTGATGGCTAAGGATGTTGAACATTTCCTTAAGTGTCTTTCAGCCATTTTCGATTCCTCTGTTGAGAGTTCTCTGTTTAGGTCTGTACCCCATTTTTTATTGGATTATTTGTTCTTTTGATGTCCAATTTCTTGAGTTCTTTGTATATTTTGGAGATCAACACTCTGTCCGATGTGGAGTTGGTGAAATTCTTTCCCCATTCTGTCAGCTGCTGTTTTGTCTTGTTGACTGTGTCCTTTGATTTATAGAAGCGTCTCAGTTTCAAGAGGTTCCAGTTATTATTTGTTTCTCTCAGTGTCTGTGCTACTAGGGTTATATTTAGGAAGTGATCTCCTGTGCCAATGAGTTCAAGTGTGCTTCCCACTTTCTCTTCTGTGAGAAGGGCATTATAATAATGTACCCTGTGCTGTGAATAGCTTATTTGCAGTGTTTCTCTCTTTATTGATAACAAGTCATTGTTTGAGCTTTTATTTTTGAGTCTGAACTTCTCTTATTTATTTGGTCATCAGCTAGTTTCTATACTTATGTTCTTCCTGGTCCTCAAAGTAGGGCTAGACAAACATTTAAATCATTGTTGAAATATGGTATGTAAAACTTCCATCATAGAAGACTTACCTTTATTTGCTGAGGTCAAGCATTTCTTTGCTCGATCAGAGGACGTTCTGACATGCCTTCCTATCTTTCACTGAATGAGTTTCAGCCTACATTTGCCTGACTTAAGTTTCTTTTTGATCAAACAGTAGAATTGCAAATAAAACCAGTCTTAGTTCTTTTTTTTTTTTTTTTTTTTTTTTTTTTTTTTTTTTTTTTTGGTTTTTCGAGACAGGGTTTCTCTGTGGCTTTGGAGCCTGTCCTGGAACTAGCTCTTGTAGACCAGGCTGGTCTTGAACTCACAGAGATCCGCCTGCCTCTGCCTCCCGAGTGCTGGGATTAAAGGCGTGCGCCACTACCGCCCGGCTTCTTGTGCTTTCTGTTGGTTGCCATGTCCAACTTCTATATGATAGTTTGTGTTTGATGTTATTATATTTTATTTTGCTAGAGAATCTCAAGCTCCTTTGCCTTGCAGTTGCCTTACTATAAGTTCCACAGAAGTCTAATGATAACAGTGCTCGTTACTTATAACTTGTCAATTTGAGAAAAGCTGCCTTACAACAGATGGGATGAAAATAGATTAAGATGTAGAGAAAAGCTACTTTCTTTTGTAAAATGAACAGTTTAATACTACTGTCCTTTTTCTCTTTCCAGTTGTCCAACCTGGAGATACCACATCAAGGAGTGCAAGTGGAAGGTGATGGCTTCAGTCATGCAATTCGCTTACTAAAGTAAGCCCCTGTTCTGTATCTAACATGGTGCCACACATGCAGCCATGCTGAAGGACAGTTTGTCTCCTTTGAAAGCACGTAGAACGTACCTCACACCTGTGTGTGTACGTGATAGATTTCTTTGTAGAATTGCTAAGGTCCAGGGGATGTTCTCTTCTACCTGTTGAGTGGCAAGTCAGCACCATTTGCATTTTAGGGCATCTTTCTCTGCATCTCTTTCATTTGTTATTCATAATTTTTGAATATTATTGTGCTTCAGGCTTGATTTTTTTTTTGTAAGGTCCTGCAGGAGGCTTTGAATTCACATAGCAGGGAGATATGGCCTAGTTCGCAAGTCAAGATGGAAATTCCCAAGACTGAGAGCAGTGAGAATTAGCCAGAGCACAGGGACATGTAATTAGAGTAGAAGGTTCTAACCAGAGGAGATAACTGCTAATGTGAATGGTTGGAAGTAAGAGAAAGCTCCCCATGTCTGACCTGAATGTTCAGCAAGGCAGGAGATAAGGAGAGCTGAACATGGAGGTGTAAGCCGAACGGGTTAGCACCCATAGAGTTTTGTGTCTTTTATCAATATAGAACTTATTTCAATGGTACTAAGAAACTATCTGAAACTGGAAGATGTAGCACTTTTTTTTTTTCACTTCTGGCAGGGACACATTTATTTGATTCATTAGTAATTTTTTTTTCCTCATGGTTTATTTTTTTTATATTTAAAAATTTCCATCTCCTTCCCTCCTCCTCCCCCCTCCCTCCCCTCCTCCTCCCCCTTCCCTCCCCTCCTTCTCCCCCTTCCCTCCCCTCCCCTCCACCCATACCTCCCCTCCCTCCCTCTCAAGGCCAAGGAGCCATCAGGGTTCCCCACTCTATGCTAAGACCAAGGTCCTCCCAACTCCCCCCAGGTCCAGGAAGGTGATCGACCAAGCTGAGAAGGCTCCCACAGAGCCCGTCCATGAAGAACAATCAGAGCCCAGAGCCATTGTCCTTTGCTTCTCAGTCAGCCCCCGCTGTTGGCCACACTCAGAGAGACGGGTTTGGTCGCATGATCCATCAGTCCCATTCCAACTGGAGTTGGTGATCTCCCATTAGTTCTGTCCCACCGTTTCCATGCGTGAACGCACCCCTCTCGTTCCTGACTTTCTCCCTCATGTTCTCGCTCCTTCTGCTCCTCATCGGGACCTTGGGAGCTCAGTCCAGTGCTCCAATGTGGGGCTCAGTCACCTTCCCCATCTGTCGCCAGCTGGAGGTTCCTTCCCGGTCCTGACTTTCTTTCTCATGTTCTCTCTCCTTCTGCTCCTCATCAGGACCTTGGGAGCTCATTCCGGTGCTCCAATGTGGGGCTCTGTCATTTTCTTCATCTATCGTCAGGTGGAGGTTCTATGGTGATATGCAAGAAATTCATCAGTATGGCTATAGGAACTGGCCTTTTCAGGCTCCCTCTCCTCAGCTGCCCAAGGAACTAACTGGGGGCGTCTCCCTGGAAACCTGGGAACCCCTCTAGGGTCAAGTCTCTTGACAACCCTCAGGTAGCTCCTTAAATTAAGATATATGCTTCCCTGCTCTCATATCCACCCTTCCTATATCCCAAGCACCCCATTCCTCTGAGCTCCCCCCGCTCTCCCCTTCACACTTTTCTCTCTCCATCTTCCCTTGGCCCAGTCTTGCCCAACCCTCAAGTTCCCAATTTTGCCTGGCGATCGTGTCTACTTCCAATATCCAGGAGGATTACTATATCTTTTTTTGGGAGTTCACCTTCTTATTATCTTCTCAAGGATCCCAAATTTATAGGCTCGATGTCCTTTAATTATGGCTAGAAACCGAATATGAGTGAGTACATCCCATGTTCATCTTTATGGGTCTGGGTTACCTCACTCAGAATAGTGTTTTCTATTTCCATCCATTTGCCTGCAAAATTCAAGATGTCATTGTTTTTTACCGCTGAGTAGTATTCTAGCATGTATATATTCCACAGTTTCTTCATCCATTCTTCCACTGAAGGGCAGCTAGGTTGTTTCCAGGATCTGGCTATTACAAATAATGCTGCTATGAACATAGTTGAGCATATGCTTTTGTTGTATGATTGGGCATCTCTTGGGTAGATTCAGAGGCTGAGCTCAGAGGATCCATACTAGTGTGGACCTCATAGTGAGATGATCATCTCAAGAAACAAAAACATGTGCCATAGGTAACTTTAGCCTAATTTCTCAAGTTGTTGAATAATAGAGAAACATCACCCAGGGAATAACTGTTTAAATTACACTTTTTGACGTTTTTAGATGTGGTTCACCCTCTTTGTTCATGAAATGTTTTCCTCACTTTGTATATTATTTAAAAAATTTTATGTATATGGCTACTTCATCTTCATGGATCTCTATGCACTGTGTGTGAGCGACAGAAGAAGACATTGAGTTCTTCTGGAACTGGAGTTACAGGCAGTCGTGAATTGCCATGTGGAAGAGTAAACAGTGCTGTTAACTACTGAGCCATCTCTCTTTGTCCCCTGCTTCTTTAATCTTGTATAGTTTACAGTAGTAGCTTTATCAGATTCCCTTTGGAGGGATCTGGTTTTATTTTCTCTACTCATGTAATCATACTGGCATGATCAAAGTTGATCCTGTCTCAAAAATCTTAACACTAGCAGCAAAAACTAAAAATGACATGGGATGTACTGAAATATGCAGGCATGTTATGTGCTTTCATTTTCCAACCAGATGGATCTGATGAAAAGATTAATCTACCTAATATAAAAAGAAGATATGTCTGCATTTATATTCTCAAACTCAAGGTGAAATGTCCATGTTAATTGGCTGCTTTAGAACTTCCCCAAGAATGGCTGTGTTATGAGGGGAAAGGTTGGGCAAGTCCTCAGTACTCAAGTTGAAGATCATTTATCCAACATTGGCAGTTTCTTCTTTCTTACTTCTTAGGGCAATAGTATGAGACAGATTGTCACTCTGTAGTCCAGGGTAGTTTTGAACATGGTGATCCTCCTCCTCCTCACTAAACTTCCCAATTCCTTGGATTATAGACAGGATCCATTATGCCCAGGTAGCATGTGCCCTTTCTATAATTATCTAAAAAAATATATAATTATAAAAGTCATTATGCTAGTAATAAAAGATATATGGTAATACGAAAGTAATTCATGTGTGATACTAGGGATTTAACCTAAGGCCTCCTGCATGCTATACAAGATTTCTGCTGTCCAGGTTACATCTTTAGTTCCAACTAAAAATTCTTTTTTTTATTTTATTTATTTTTATTAAAAATTTCCATCTCCTCCCCTCCTCCTCCCCCTTCCCTCCCCTCCCTTCCACCCATACCCCCCACTCCCTCCCTCTCCAGGCCAAAGAGCCATCAGGGTTCCCTTCACTATGTTAAGTCCAAGGTCCTCCCAACTCCCCCTAAGTCCAGGAAGGTGAGCAACCAAACTGACAAGGCTCACAGTGAGCCCGTCCATGCTGTAGAGTTCATGCTCATCGCCATTGTTCTTGGTTTCTCAGTCCTCCTCCACCGTCAGCCACATTCAGAGAGTCCGGTTTGGTCACCTGTTCCATCAGTCCCATTCCAACTGGACTTGGTGGTCTCCCGTTAGTTCTGTCCGACCTTGAACCTCATTCTCCTGAGAAACTTGAACCATTTTTATTGTTAAATAGCATTGCTAACATTTTATTGTTATTTAAAATGGAAAGTTCCTTTGCTTGGTACACCAAATAGGTAGGGTAAAGCAGTATCATGACAGATACGCACTTTGAATGTGGGTGGTGCATGCTTAGAATCCCTGTATTTACTAGGCTGAGACAAATGGAAAGGAGTTCGGTGTCTTTTTTATTTTCTTCTCTCTTTTAAGACAGAGACTTTAGTATCCCAAGGTGGCCACAAATTTGCTTTGTAGCTGAGGATGGCCTTGAATTGATCCTCCTGCTCCTACTTTGCAATTGCTGGGATTGCAGATTTGTACATATGCTGAGCTGAAAGTAAAGATTCAAGTTATCTTTGCCTCCACAGTGAGCGTAAACTCAGTCTGGACTGCACCAGACCCTGTCTTCAAAAAGAAACAAATACAAATGTACAGAAATATGTAGATAACGTTAAAAGGTAGTTTAGCTTATTTGAAGAGAAATTGATTTGTCATAACAACACCCAAGATGAATCACTTTGACAGTTACTTACACATTTCAGTAAGATAAAGTCAGCTTGTAGAATTTTCTTTTAATATAAAGTTCTAGTTGTAGTATTCCATGCCAGGAAAACACTATACCTAAAATTTCCAAATGAACAAAAACAAGGAATGAAGCAGTTAATTACGGTTGTTGTTGTTTTTTGTTTTTAATTTGGATAGTTCAGAAGAAACTAGTTACTACAAATAAAGAATGATCCATGACATGATGCACTCAGTTTCAGTCTCAACTTGTGTACTAAAGCACTCATCATTAGTATTAATGACAAGACACATCATAACTTAATAGAGAATCATACAGCTGTGTTGTGTCGCCCCCCCTTCACCCATTTGTGTCCCTACATTCATCCTTATATATTAAACACTAAGTGTACATTAACCTACAAAGTTTTTTCTGGGAGGAATTTACAGGAAGTAGTTTGGGATCTGCCAGATGACATAAGGCTCTCCACAGCAATGTGCTGGACCAAACTCAAGAGATGTCTCGGGGTAAAGTTATCTGCTGCTAAGCTTGTCTACCTTAGTTTACTCTCCAGAATCCACTTGGTGGAAGGAGAGAACTGACTTAACACATGTGGCATGGCGTATGGGTGTTTGTTTCGTTTTTTTTTTTTTTTTTTTTTTTGAGATAGGCTTTTATCTGTTGCTTTGGAGCCTGTCCTGGAACTCACTCTAGACCAGGCTGGCGTTGTTCTCACAAGAGAGGCAGAGGCTGCCTCTGCCTCCTGAGTGCTGGAATTAAAGGTGTGTGCCACCATGCCCGCCCAAATAAATAAATTAAAAAAAATTTTAAAGTGTCATCTAATTCTGTGGTAGCAATCTGTTCCCACAACAATATCAGTAACTGGGTGAAAGCAATAACTACATTCTGATTTGGCACCAACAGTATCCCTCCATTATAAACAGTTGAGCATAAGAAACTAGTATGAAACGATTGGTAAGGTTAAATATTTCAATGATAGCTTATGCAAATACCAGGTGATCAAATACCCCATTCACTATGATTGTCTGGGTCTAATTGTACCAGATTATACATTGGGTCCTTGTGTGGCTTCTCCCTGACTTAACATGGAGAGAGAATATCTTGTCTATCTACCAAATATGTGGAAGGTAAATCTTCAAAATATTTCCAAACATTGATATTTCAATGTTTATATAGACTGATCATGAAAGCCACACATACCTGGATAATTTGTCTCTGTCACAATTACCTTTCAACATTGCTATGCATTCTGCACCCACCCCGCTTTTGACAGTGTTTTCTGTAGCATAGCCTTGTCTTGAAATTAAGTAGCAAGTTCAACTCCTGATTCTCTTGTCTCTACCTCCTTAGTCAGCGATTGTCTGTCTCCCTTGTGCTACCATTATAAACATGTTACCAAGACCAACTTTTGTAATGCATTTTGGATGGAACAACTTTTTTGATGCATTTTCTCCACCATTATGCTACATACACTGTTAACTTCCTAGATTTTGCTCTCTAATGGATATAGGGACTATGTAAATTATAGTTGCTTAGGCTGGCTTTGAATTTGAGATTGATTCCTCTCAGACTTGAAGAGCTGTGATTACAGACATGGGTTACCTGCTCTCTAGGGAATAATAGGCTACCCTACACTGTTGCCTATAAATAGCTAGATAGCTTGTATCTTGATTTTTCCCACCAAATTCTAGAGTTTCATAAAGATGTGGAATGGCTCATTGCATCTCCACTAATGCTAGAAAGATAACACATATTTGATTCTTTTGTTAAAATTCTCCAGCCTTTTCAGGGTTTCAGTACTAGGTGATGCTTCAACTGTTTACTATCTTTCAGCTGTATGGCCCATAGATTTTCCTCAGTGCTGAAGCGGCTTTTCATGGCAGTGTTTATTATAGGTTTATGGTTTCCACTCCTCCCACCTAATTCCTTACCTGCTCTCCTCTCCTGGGGCTACTTGCAGTGCATCTGCCTCAGTGGAGAGCTCTAAGCAGAGGGAGCTCAGAGAGCCTGGTGCCTGGTCCCCAGCCTTTTCACTGCTGGCGGTCCATTTCTGAGGCTGGCATGCAGGCCCACTAGGGTGTTGCCCAAGCTGTGCCTCTGGGAAGTCAGCAAAGATGACCACCAAGGGCCAATTTCGCACAAAGTACAGCCACAGTCTGGCACACTCTGCCTCACCCCTGCCCTCATCTTTCTGATCCTTTTCTTCTTGGCTAGCTTTTTATACAAACTTTTTTTATGACAAAAGAGATTTATAAAAAATAGTCATATCAGTGGGATATGTAAACAGGCAGTAGAGACTAGAATGATCCAGTTGTTACTTCTAGGCTTGAGCTGAAGAGTGTTAATCAGCTCAAGAAGATGGAAAATATAAGGAATTGGAATCTCACCTAGATCCTCTAGATAATCGAGTCCTGCTGGCACATGCTGTAGTAGATCCTCTGAAGGAGTGGAGTCCTACAGGCACCATGCTCTAGTAGATCTTCTGGAGAATCAAGTACTATTAATATACAAACTTTTAACAGATGCATGTTGTATGTTTTTTGTTCCCACCACTAATTTCAAAATTCATTTGGCTAAGGCATGAGGATTGCTGCCAAGTTCCAGGTCATCCTGGACTATATAGAAAAAATAAAGCAAAGCAAAAAGTTGAATGTTGAAGAGAATCTGTTATGTAAGCTTTAGTTGGAAACATTGCGATACTATATTGTTTCTGTGCAATGTATTGGACCTTTGCCCTACCTATATATACCACATGCAAAAAAAAACTGTCTCTTGATGTTTTTAAATTTTAGGCCAATGGTTTTCAACTTGGAGGTGGGGCAGTTTTGCCTTTTTTTTTTCTCTTCTTTTTTTTTTATATTTAAAAATTTCCATCTCCTTCCCTCCTCCTCCCCCCTCCCTCCCCTCCTCCTCCCCCTTCCCTCCCCTCCTTCTTCCCCTTCCCTCCCCTCCTCTCCACCTATACCTCCCCTCCCTCCCTCTCAAGGCCAAGGAGCCATCAGGGTTCCCCACTCTATGCTAAGACCAAGGTCCTCCCAACTCCCCCCAGGTCCAGGAAGGTGATCGACCAAGCTGAGAAGGCTCCCACAGAGCCCGTCCATGCAGAGGAATCAGAGCCCAGAGCCATTGTCCTTTGCTTCTCAGTCAGCCCCCGCTGTTGGCCACATTCAGAGAGACGGGTTTGGTCGCATGATCCATCAGTCCCATTCCAACTGGAGTTGGTGATCTCCCATTAGTTCTGTCCCACCGTCTCCATGAGTGAACGCACCCCTCTCGTTCCTGACTTTCTCCCTCATGTTCTCGCTCCTTCTGCTCCTCATCAGGACTTTGGGAGCTCAGTCCAGTGCTCCAATGTGGGGCTCAGTCACCTTCCCCATCTGTCGCCAGCATGGAAATAGAAAACACTATTCTGAGTGAGGTAACCCAGACCCAAAAAGATGAATATGGGATGTACTCACTCATAATCGGTTTCTAGCCATAATTAAAGGACATTGAGCCTATAAATTTGGGATCCTTGAGAAGATAATAAGAAGGTGAACTCCCAAAAAAAGATATAGTAATCCTCCTGGATATTGGAAGTAGACACGATCGCCAGGCAAAATTGGGAACTTGAGGGTTGGGCAAGACTGGGCCAAGGGAAGATGGGGAGAGAACAGTTTTGCCTTTTAAAGAACATAAGGCTCATCATTAAGAAATGGAGGTCAGAGGTGCTACTGGCATCTACTTGAGGCCACAGTGACCCAAGATAGCCCTCCACAACAAAAAATTCCCTGTCAAAAATATCAATGTTGCCAAAATGAGAAGCCCTTTTCTAGGTACTCTAAATAAAAGAACTGAAACAGATTTCTGTATTTCTTGTTACATACATTTTAGTGTTTTTGTCTTGATATGAATGGTTATGAAATCTGATACTCGAATTGAGAGATACTATGTAATTAATATAGTACCTTGTTTTTCATCTAATACTGAAATGACAGCTAAAATATATTGCTTCATAATGTATGATAAATAGTCTATAAAGCTGTAGAAGAAAAATGCATAGGTAGGTGTTTTTAAGATGCCAAACTACTACATTCCTTTTGTGTATCTTACAGCATGTATGTTAAGTGAGTTAATACAAATCAAACTTTATCACATAGGACAATTCTGAAAAGGAGGAAGATGCAAAGAACAACCCATATTTTTATTTTATTAATTTTTTATTGAACTATATATTTTTCTCCCCTCACCTTCTACCCTCTCCCAAGGTCCTGATGCTCCTAATGTACTCAGGAGATTTTGTCTTTTTCTACTTCCCATGTAGATTAGATCCTTTTATTTCTCTCTTAGGATCCTCTTGGTTGTCTAGGTTCTCTGGGATTGTGAAACCCATATTTTTTTAAAAAATTTATTTATTTATTATGTATACAGTATTTTGCCTGCATGTGTTCCTGCAGGCCAGTAGACACCAGATCTCATTATAGATTATTTTGAACTACCACGTGGTTGTTGGGAATTGAACTCAGGACCTCTGGAAGAACACCCAATGCTGTTAACCTCTGAGCCATCGCTACAGCCCAAATAACCCATAATTTTGTTAGGACATTGAAGGCTATGATCAAAATTTGCTTTTGCAGTGTTAGGGGTTTATCTCAAAAGGTCCTGGGTTCAGTTTTGAGTTCAGTTCCCAGCAACCATATGGTGGCTCACAACCATCCATAATGAGATCTGGTGCCCTTTTCTGGCCTGTAGGCAGATATGCAGGCAAAATACTGTATACACAATTTGAAGTAAATAAATAAAATCTGAAAAAAAAAGATTTTGCTCCAAGTGGGAGTTAACATTCGCATGTTTTAGTCACATATGTATGTATTCTTTTTTAATGAGTGATCCATAAGAGAAACTCTTCTATTGATTTTATAGTTGGGTAATTGAGTCAGTTAAATATGACTATTAGAATTATTGCATATCCCTCACTCTAGAGTCCTTATTATTTGTACTATGCCATCCTGTTTTCAAAAATGAATTTACAAGTGTTTTTGTCCCCTTAGCTTTTCTTTTTTTTCTCATTTTTTTTATTAAAAATTTCCATCTCCTCCCCTCCTCCTCCCCCTTCCCTCCCCTCCTTTCCACCCATACCCCCACTCCGCCCCTCTCCAAGCCAAAGAGCCATCAGGGTTCCCTTCACTATGTTAAGTCCAAGGTCCTCCCAGCTCCCCCTAAGTCCAGGAAGGTGAGCAACCAAACTGACAAGGCTCACAGTGAGCCCGTCCATGCTGTAGAGTTCATGCTCATTGCCGTTGTCCTTGGTTTCTCAGTCATCCTCCACCGTCAGCCACATTCAGAAAGTCCAGGAAGACGCCCCCAACTAGTTCCTTGGGCAGCTGAGGAGAGGGTGCCAGAAATGTCCAGATCCTATTGCCATACTCATGAATATCTTGCATATCACCATAGAACCTTCACCTGGCATTGGATGGAGAAAATGACAGAGCCCCACATAGGAGCACCGGACTGAGCTCCCAAGGTCCTGATGAGGAGCAAAAGGAGGGAGATCATGAGCAAGGAAGTCAGGACCGTGAGGAGTGCGTTTACCCATTGAGATGGTGGGACAGATCTAATGGGAGACCACCAAGTCCAGTTGGAATGGGACTGATGGAACAGGGGACCAAACCCTTAGCTTTTCTTGAGGATGTTCTAGATAGATATTCATTCTCTAGAATTAGAACCCCTTGTAAGCAACAAGATTGTGAACAAAGACAAACCGCACTTTAAAATTTAAAAGGAGCCACACAGTGATGTTGCACACCTTTAATTCCAGCACTTGGGTGTCAGAAACAGGCAGATCTGAGTTTAAGGCCAGCCTGATCTACAGAGTGAATTCCAGGATATCCAGGGCTACACAGGAAAATCCTGTCATGTAGAAGGGGGAAAAAAACCTTAAAATGAGAGTTCTCATATAGGTTAATGTGAAGTGATAGGGCTTAAATATTATCAATTACTAGGAATTACTTCCTTTCTTTGTAGAAGGAATCTAGAAGTATGGTTGAACCTGAAGCTATGATGTCATATCTTATCTGTCATTCATACATTGTTCTTTGTCTTTGTGTGTAATGTACATTTCATGTATTGTCTTTCATCACTAGAATTCCTCCCTGTAAGGGAGTAAATGAGGAAACCCAAAAGGCCCTGGACCGCTCTCTTCTTGATTGCACTTTCCGATTACAAGGTAGAAATAACCGCACATGGGTGGCAGAATTAGTGTTTGCAAACTGTCCGCTTAATGGCACTTCTACCAGGGATCAAGGTACGATTTTTTTCATATACTGTTTATGCATATTTCTAGATTTTTAAGGTGTTGATTACTATTAATCTTCTCTTTTGAATCCTTTAGGACCATCCCGGCATGTTTACCTAACGTATGAAAATATGTTGTCTGAACCTGTTGGTGGTAGAAAAGTAGTTGAAATGTTTCTTAATGACTGGAGTAGCATTGCCCGATTATATGAGTGTGTGTTGGAGTTTGCACGCTCTCTACCAGGTATGTGTAATCTTCCTTTTAAATTAAAAGTACCTTTTTCTGTAACAGAAATAAAACCTGAACATTGCTTTAAAAAGTGAATAGCAAAAAGTATATCTAAGCAGAGGCAGGCGGATCTCTGTGAGTTCGAGGCCAGCCTGGTCTATAAGAGCTAGTTTCCAGGACAGGCTCCAAAGCTACAGAGAAACCCTGTCTCAAAAAAAACCAAAAAAATGTATATCTAAGAAAAATTGTCTCCTTTACCTCAGCCTATAATTTTTTTTTCTCCAGAGAATATAACTGTTAAGTTTCTACTATTTCTAGAAATTTGGGCATATAAATAGACTTGTGAGAAATCCACTTCTGGTTACCACAATATTCTACTCATTTACTCTGTACACGCTATCTAATAAACACGCTAGAGGTGGTGGGACCCCGGAGAATGGAGCCAATAAATGAGGCAGACTAAAGTCTCCTGTAATAGCCAACTTTATTCAGAGTACCAGGCAATTTATACTTTGAGTGTTAAGAATGGTCAGCCTGAGCCGGGCGGTGGTGGCGCACGCCTTTAATCCCAGCACTCGGGAGGCAGAGGCAGGCGGATCTCTGTGAGTTCGAGGCCAGCCTGGTCTACAAGAGCTAGTTCCGGGACAGGCTCTAAAAAAAGCTGCAGAGAAACCCTGTCTCGAAAAACCAAAAAAAAAAAGAAAAAAAAAAAAGAATGGTCAGCCTGTTCTACAGAGTGAATTCCTGGACAGGCAGGGCTATGTAGAGAGATACTATCTCAGAAAAAAAAGTAAATATACAGTAATAAAGACACATAGTGGACAAGCTACATATGGCAAAACATGTTTTTCCATAAAGGCATATAAGCTGATAACAATAACAGTTGTAATGAATAATCTGAAGTAAACTCACTCCTATCTGCTGCACCTGGGAGGGCCACAGAAGCACATTCCAAGAACATTTCTGTGTTTTTGAAGAAACCGAGGACATAAGACTCTTGTTTTCTTGGAGTTTTCTCACAAGCACTCAGAATTCTCACACGACTCCATTTTTGGACCGTGTTCTAACACCAGCATATTTAAGTTGTACCGTCACTTAGGAAATGGGCATCCCTACTTTACAGATGACAGAAACATGTTGCAGAGACTTTAAAACGTTGCTGAAATTTGTAGAGCTAATAAGTTGGAGAGCTGTTATTGGCATAAATTGATTACATGGGAGGCCAGGACAAAGAAGGTAAGATGCTATACTGGCCACTATGCTAGACTTTTTCAGTATCTTTCTTCACTTCTCTGTTCTGGCCTCCATTCCTTTTAATTTATGCCTTTTACAAAAGAATTAGACCAGGCATGGTGATGTTTGCCTGTAATCAAAACACTTAACAGGATCAGGAGCACATTGTCACCCTCAGCTAAATAGGGAATTTGAGACAAAGTATGGGCTTAAAGGAGATCTTATCATAAGAAAACTAGGCATATATGCCAAATGCCCTCTTTTTCCAATCTACTTTTAAAAACTTTATGTGTGCTAATAATGCTTTTTGGTTTGTTTCTGCATAGACATACCTGCTCATCTGAATATTTTCTCAGAAGTTCGTGTTTATAATTATCGAAAACTTATCTTGTGTTATGGAACCACCAAAGGAAGCTCAGTAAGTCTATGGATTAAAACATCTTATGTATCTTTAAAAAATTAAGAACCTAAGTTGGGAGGCAGAGGCAGGTGGATCTTTGTGAGTTCGAGGCCAACCTGGTCTACAAGACCTAGTTCCAGGACAGGCTCAGAAAACTACAGAGAACCCTGTCTCAAAAAAAAAAAAAAAAAAAACAAAAACCAAACAAAAAAAGAATCTAAAACAAATGAAAGCTACCAGGCATGGTGGTATATACCTGTAAGCTGGCACTCTGGAGGCTGGGTCAGGAGGATCTTGGTTTCAAGACTTTCCTAGGTTACTTATTGACACTGTCTCAAGAAGGAAGAAAAGGAAAGGAAATTGCCTTAAATAAGGGCTCAAGTCAAACCATAGATAAAATGGTAAATTTTAAATGCTTTGCTGAAATAAAAGTATGATATGCTTAATCCTTTGAAATTGAGAAAAAATTATATCTTTAGTGTATATATGTTCTTGATTTTAAAACGAGTACTTTTGGTGATTTTTTTTCCTTCACTGATTTCAAATTAGTTGGATTTCATAACTATTGCTAGGAAGAGTATTTATAGGTGGCTGTGTGTGTGTGTGTGTGTGTGTGTGTGTGTGTGTGTGTGTATTGCTTTGGTTTGACTTCTGAATATAGTCATTGTTTGCTCCTATCTTCTCTTTTTAAAGATTTATGTATTTAATGTGCTTTGGAGTTTTGCCTGCATGTATGCCTCTATGAAGGTGTCAGATCTTCTGGAACTGGAGTTACAATTGTGAACGGCCATGTGGGTTCTGGGCATTGAACCTGGGTCCTCTGGAAGAGCAGCCAGTGCTACCTCTGAGCCATCTTTCCAGCCCCTCTTAACCCTAAATGTACTCTCTGTAATCTATACTTTCTTCTTTTCCTTAAAAATGAAATCAACTGGGGCTAAAGAGAAGACTCAGTAATTGAGAACATATACTGCTCTCAGAGCCAATCCTGCTTGGTTCCCAACACCCACATGGCAGTTCACAACCATCTGTAAATCCAAGTCCAGGGAACCCAGTCCCCTCTTCTGGCCTCCTTGAACACTAGGCACACATGGGGTACACGTAGAGACTTGTAGGAGAACACTCAGTACACACTAAATAAACAAATAGATAAACAAACACTTCTTCTTCTAGTAATATCAGAAATTACTTGTGTTTTAAAATGTAGTAATTGAATGAAACTGTGTTTGAGGTAGCTTCCTTCTCTTTTATGACAGTGCTCCTTTATTGGTAGCACTGAGAATAGGAGTCGGCAGTTGAAGAGAAAAAGAAACACCTGAGGAAGATGTGTGATAATTACTAAAGTTTAATGATTTTTTTTCTTGGAATTTGGGTCTAAATTTTACCACGTTACTTATTTTCAGAAAAGATCTCATTTAGATATTTGGCAACTTTTAACATTTTGTTCTTCATCTCAAATCTCAAATCAACTTTTCAGTTTTCTTAAATGTGCTCTCTCTGATTTAGATTAGTATCCAGTGGAATTCTATTCATCAGAAATTTCACATTTCTTTGGGAACAGTTGGCCCAAACTCAGGTTGCAGTAACTGTCACAATACCATTCTTCATCAACTTCAAGAAATGTTCAACAAAACACCAAATGTGGTTCAGTTGTTACAGGTAATTAAGTTCCCTATTCTGTCTAAAAATAAGACTTATTAGTGATAGTGTTTCATGCAAAATGTCTCAAAAGATCATCTGCATTTGTCTTTAATATCTAAGATGGATGCTTTTGTCTTATGTGATTTTTTTTAATATCGTCTTAAGAATTTGATTAAACTTCAAGTGAAAACTTTATAGGATGTGCCTAGAATGCTCATTTGTGACAGTGATACATAGAATATTCTAAGTTTTTTGTAGTTGCCTGGCAACTGGATGACTTCTTTGTGTTTGTTTCTTCTAGGTGTTATTTGATACTCAGGCACCATTAAATGCCATCAACAAACTCCCTACTGTGCCAATGTTGGGCTTGACTCAGAGAACTAATACTGCCTACCAGTGTTTCTCCATTCTACCGCAGTCATCTACCCACATCAGACTGGCCTTCAGGAACATGTACTGCATTGATATATACTGCCGTAGCCGTGGTGTTGTGGCAATACGGGATGGTGCCTATAGTCTTTTTGATAACAGCAAGTTAGTTGAAGGTTTCTATCCTGCACCAGGATTGAAGGTAATAAACTTCAGTGTTACAGAATGATAGACTAACATAATCTTGAAAACAGTTGCTCTGAGAGAGAAATGCTATCCCATTAGAATTTAATGAGTAGTAAAGTGTGTCTTCTCTCTGACTTCCTTCTGGATGATCTAGAATTTGCATCAAGTGCTGTTCTATGTACATGAACTGTTAGGTGGCCTCTTGTTTCCTCACTCTCTTATGAATAAGCATTTTCTCTTTGGGCTTGTCTGTCTGTCTGTCTGTCTGTCTGTCTGTCTATCTATCTATCTATCTATCTATCTATCTATCTATCTATCTATCTATCTATCTTTACATGCCAATCCCAGTTCCCGTCCCCTCTTCCTCCTGTTCCTTTACTTTTCCTCCACCCCCATCCTCTCCTCAGAGGTTAAGGCCTCCCCTGGGAAGTCAGCTAAGTCTGCTCCATCGCCTCGTTAAGGCAGGACCCAACCCCACACCCCCCCCACCCTGCCTAGGTTGAGCAAGGTATCTCTTCATAGAGAATGAACTCCACAATGTCAGTTAATCCATTAGAGTTAGATCTAATGGATCTAGTGGCCCCATATTTGGGGGACTTTAATGGAACAGTTTATTGCTGGAGAACCTTATGAGAGTCAGATGCCTGTGTTCATATTTGGGATTCTAATAGTTCCAAATGCTGGTCTTGAAAACTTCCATTCCTTGTATGTTCCCACTCTCATATAATCTGTTTTTACTTGTTAGCTAGCAGTGCTTCTCTTGGTATTTATATAACCATATATCTAAGTAACAAGAAACACTATCACTTGTTGAATTTTTGCTTAATGGCATATGATTCTCACCTGAAAGTGGAGGATTTACTACTTTGGAAATTTGATTTTATGTACTCTTTCCTCCTTCAGGCTGTACCTAGTGTATAAATAAATACATTTGCTTTTCTCCAGTTTTGCAATATGGTTAGGTAGCAGTTGTGATTGGGTAGGGTTTTTTTTTAGTATTTTTGTTACTATAGAGATACTTGGTGTCCCCTTTGGGCCTACACATGCATGCACTCGTATGTACCTATACACATTACACATATACATGCAAACAAACAAAAAAAGGAGTCAAAGCATGGCAGGGAATGCATGGCAGCAGAAGTCTGAGGTGCACTGTTATAGTGTGCTCATAGTCAAGAAGCAGAACAAATCGAATGCAGGTATTACACTTGCCTTCTGTCTCCTTTATTCAGTTCAGTACTTCAGATGTCCAGCCCATGGAAGGATGCAGCCCACATTCAGGATCCAGCTCAGTTAAACCTCTCTGGAACCAGCCATATAGGCACACCTAGAACTTTGTCCTCTGTGCGACTCTAGATTCCTCCAGCTAACATTCCAGACTAGCCCTTACAGACCTCATGTATTTTTCTTACTTTACTATTTTGGTAGTAGTATGGTACTACTATGTACTGCAGTAGCTGCTTGGGAGAAGGCAGGAGATTGAGTGCAGACCATGGAAGGTGTCTGAGACCTTCTTGTGTGTTTGACAGTGTTTTTTTGTTTACTAATCTGAGAGTGCCTAAGTATAGAATTCTAGGCTGTGATCATCTTTTTGTTGTTTGTTTTGTTTTGTTTTTTCGTGACATGATTTCTCTGTATAACAGCCCTAGCTGTCCTGGAACTCACTCTGTAAACCAGGCTGCCCTTGAACTCACAGAGATCTGTCTGCCCCTGCCTCCTGAGTTCTGGGATTAAAGGCGTATGCTACTACTCCGCGGCTATGATCATCTTTATAAAATGTTTGAAGACCTGTTTTCCTTGTTTGCTACATTGGATTGTGACTAACTTGAACCTTGTATTACTAAGTTGACTCTTCACATCTGAAAGCTCTGGGAAAGTTCTTTGTAAGATGCTTTAATTCTACCTTGTTTTCTGTTAGATGTTACCACCTGGCCGGTAAATGTTTATATACAGTGTTCTACCTGCATGCCAAAAAAGGGTACCAGATCTCATTATAGATGGCTGTGAGCCACGATATGGTTGCTGGGAATTGAACTCAGGACCTCTGGAAGAGCAGGTTTGAAGACTCTGGTGTTCATTGCAGGACAATCTTCTTGGCCATACTCCCAAAGTCAGTAGTTTTAGGTCTTTTTGTTAGGCCTCTTGTGAATTTGCAGAGATTCTGTACATCTGATTCCCCAATTACAGGAGGTCAAAAGAGAAGAGAAAGAAAAACCTTCTCTACTTTAAATATATGGTTTTTAATGCCCGGGTTAAGTATGGTACCCTTTTAATTTTTATCTTGTTTAACATGGATGGATGTTTGGTTTGCATGTGTGTCTGTCACCACTTGTGTGCCTGCATGCCCTGAAACGAGTTACAGACAGGTGTGAGGTGCCATGTGAAAGAGGTATCTGGCACTGCTACTTCCAACATGTCTTGAGAATCTGGATGGAAATAGCGTTGCCTCTTGGCTTTCCCCGTGGCCTGCTTAGGATAGGACTCTTCTTGTCAGGCGGTCCAGGCATCTGCTTTAGCATCTTCCAGAGCGCATCACTACTTTTTTGCTTTTTGCCTCTGACTTTCTATTTTAAAATTTTTTTCATTAATTTTAGTGTATCTTGCAAATCTCTCTGAAAGACTTTGTTCTGACATGCTTATTTGAAGACTGGGAAAGGGGTATTAAAAGGAAACTCAGGAACTGGGGATGTATCTCAGTGGATAAGAACACTTGCTATGATAAAAAGAAAGTTTGAGTTTAAATTCCTAGCACCTGTATGAAAAAAGAACAAGCCAAGCATGGCTGAATATAATTGTAACCCCATTGTTGAGTGGAAACAGGCAGATCACTGGAATGTACTGGCCAGCCTCGATAGCTTCAGATTCAGTGAGACACTAAGAGGAAGACACCCAGTGCCCCTCCTGACCTCTTACTGCACATACATACATACACACACACACACACACACACACACACACACAGAGAGAGAGAGAGAGAGAGAGAGAGAGAGAGAGAGAGATTTGTGTATTTGCTTGAGACAAACTATTATCCTTGCTTAAGTTTTTGATTACATCTTATTTAGAAAGACTGTTTCACTTAGAATGGTTCAAGATTAAAATTATGCAATTTAAAGAAGTGCCAACATTAACTGGCTGGAGGGAATGTACATGTTTGTTTTTCAGAAATGCATGTATATACATAGGTCATAGGTTGATGTCAGCTATTTTAATTCTTTATCTTCCTTTTTGTTGTTATCTGTTTTTTTTATTTTGTTTATTCAATACAGGGTTTCTCTGTGCATACGGCTCCACGCCCTGCTGTTTGTTTGTGAGATGGAGCCTTTCACTGATTCAACAAGATTAGTTTAGTCAGCAAGCTACAGGGAGCCTCCTATCTGCATCTACCCAGCGCTGAGATTAAACTTGCTCAGTGCCATATCTGGCTTTTTAACATGGGTTCTGGGCATCAAAACTGAAATCTTTGCCAGGCAGTGGTGGTGCACCCTTTAATCCCAGCACTCAGGAGGCAGAGGCAGGCGGATCTCTGTGAGTTTGAGGCCAGCCTGGTCTACAGAGCGAGTTCCAGGACAACCAAAGCTACACAGAGAAACCCTGTCTCAAAAAATGCAAAGAAACAAACAAAAAACCAAAAAGTAAAAAACTGAAATCCTCATGTTTCTGTAGCAATCGCTTTACCAAGTACACCTTCTCCCTGGCCTACTTCTTTCACTTAGTTTCTTTTTTAATCTTGTCGTATGTTCCTGGCTAGGCTCTAACCCAGCACTCCTTCTATTCCTGACTGTTACGTGCTGTGATTTCAGGCATGTGACACCATGTAGTGGTAATACACTTAACTCTTACCCAGTTTTTCAGTCACATTTTCTAGATTAAGAAACAGTTAACAACAAAAACTGCTAAGTAATAGCCAGGTGGAGGTGGTGGTGCACACCTTTAATCCCAGCACTCAGGAGGCAGAGGCAGGTGAATGTCTGTGAGTTGGAGCCCAGCCTGGTCTATAAAATGAGTTCCAGGACTGCCAGGGCTGTTACTCAGAGAAGCCCTATCTCAAAACAAAAACAAACAAAAAAGGTGATACCCTGTGCCAGTCATGGTTGCCACATGCTTTTAGTTCCAACACATTAAGGTAGATCTCTGTGTTCAATTACCAGTTTGGTCTTAAATACATAATGAGTTCTGTGTTAGCCAGGACTACATGGTGAGATCCTGTCTCACACCACGACCACCACCAAAAAAGAAGAAAAAGAAACCTTTTAATAATAGGAGATTTTATGGTTACTTATATGGCTTGTATTTCTGGGTCTGAGTATGCCAGGTCTCACAATATACTAATTTTTCTTAGGTTTTCTTGTTTGTTTGTTTGTTTTGAGACAGGGTTTCTGTGTTTAGCCCTGGCTTTCCTGGAACTCACTCTGTAGACCAAGCTAACCTCAAACTCTCAGACATCTTCCTGCCTCTGCCTCTGCCTCTACGCTGGGATTAAAGGCATACTTCTGGCTATTACTTAGGTGTTTTTATTGTTAGCAGCTTTCCTTAATTTCATCTCTTTGTCCAAAATTTGTCATAAATCTTTTAGCTTGTCCTTATATTGTTTTCAGGGACATACTTAATATGTTACTGTTACAATATTCTCCATGATCAAACATGCTTTACTTTAGTTGGCAAGATGGCTCAACATGTAAGGCATTTGCCATAAAGCCTGACAACCTGAGTCCTATTTGCGAAACCCCCATAGTGGTAGGAAAGAATTGACTCTGGCAAGGTGTTTTTTACCCACCACAGAAATGCTATGGTACACGCATGCACATATGCACACACACATACACAAACACATGTAAGAAAATACTTTAAAATGTTTTTACTAATTTTCGCTCATTTATGTCCTTAGACATTCCTGAACATGTTTGTTGACAGCAATCAGGATGCTCGGAGAAGATCTATAAATGAGGATGATAACCCCCCTTCTCCTATAGGAGGTGATATGATGGACTCTTTAATATCACAGCTCCAGCCACCTCAGCAGCAGGTAACGTCTCCCTGAAATTCCACTCTTCCATCCTTAGGGAATCCTTAGGGAAAACAAAAATAGTGATGGAGACAATAAGACCTCCAAGGATAGGAAATGAGCAGTAATGAAAAAGACATTGGCCTCAGGTCCTCGGATCACACATGTACTTAAAGCAAAGGAGTCTAGATGAAAAAAAATAGTTATTTGTTGTATATGAAGTAGCCTGCTGTGGAGCAACCTCACTGTGTCCTAAAAGACAGCTGTTTTAAGTCTACTGATGTTCACTAAGGGCTCTGCAGAGCCAGAGTATCATTTCAAGGGTTCTTCCACAGACAGCTTCACCAAGCCATACGATCACATCTCCAAAACTTTCAGCTCTTTTCTGACTCCTTCCTGTGTCTGCGAGTTGAGCAGCCCTCGAGCCAGCCTTTGTTTTCACTCTGACTCTCTTGAAATGGAAGGTAGTCAGTGATGTTGTACCCCTAAACCAGTCCTGTATGATTCGCTAGCCTGGAAGAGGCTACTGCCCATGCGTAATACAATATAATATGATATAATATAATATAATATAATATAATATAGGGCTGGAAGCCCTTTAGCAACTCTGATTTTAGTTGTATGTGAACACGTGAGCTGTTTGGCTGTGTTCTGAGACACATCTTTCAGCCATAATTTTTATACAGTACCTCATGGCTTCTCACCCAGATCTTTTCAGAACATCAGTGAATACCCTTAGGTTGCCTTGCTTCTGGCCTGGCTACTTATGCTTAGTAAATGCAACTTGCTGGTGCTTGTGTCTTTCAAAGAGTACAAGACTCCTACAGCAGGAGAGTTTGTGTATTGTTCTGCGCAGCTTTTTAGGTTCTTTCCTTCTCTGTTTTTTGTTCTCTTTCTGTTCTTTTTGAACATACAGGGCAGCCCAGTAAAACCACATACGAATAACTCTGTAGCCAGAGTGGGGCTGTGCCAGATGTTGACTCAGATGAAGTTGTTATGCCACCATTGCAGAGGAGGACCTTGTACTGTAGATGCCACAGGAGTGCTTAGTAGTAGTAGTAGTAGTAGTAGTAACGCTTATTGTAGGGCCTTTTTTGTTACATTGTAGATCTTTTTTTGGACTTGACATTGGGTAAAGAGTGAACCACATATTCTTGAAAACAAATGATTGAGTTGGGCTGGATGTTGGCCACAGAGATAGCAGGACTAAGGTCATACTGACAATTGCTGGAGATGTGATCTATTATTATTATGTTCATCCTAAATAAATCATTCATTGGCTGATTCTCCAAGGATTGTTTTGGTCACTGAAAAATCATGTGACAGAGTAGTTTCTTAAACCTTCTGATTTTGCTGAGAGTTCTATCTACCTGTAACATTTCACACTAGATATGAGATTTCCATTTGGGAGAGTAGTCAGAGGCTAGGGCAAAAGGATTAGATGTAGCGTGTTCTAGGAGCATTAGAACAGTTTATCACTTTGTAAAAACTCTAGGAATTCTTTGCTTTTTATTGTTGGTGTTGTTTATTTCTAAATCAAATGTCTGACAATGCCACTCAGAATTCTTGGGGAGTCAAAAAAGTTTTGAGACAAATTGGCCTTGACTGTCCTCATCTCCCTGTATACAACAAGTTGGCCTCAAACTCATGCCTGCCTGTGTCTTCCAAGTCCTGGGATTAAAGGTGTGCGCCACCCCGCCCTAAACTTTTTCACCACTTACTTATTTTGTGTGCTTGTAAGTGTCATACACATGTGAAGGGCAGAGGACAACTTGCTGGAGTCAGTTTTTCTTTTACCACATGGGTCCTGGAAATTGAACTCAGGCTATCAGTCTTGCTATCTTAAGAAGACTGGTTTGGAATGATGGGAATCAGAACAGTTGCAGATCTATGAGGAGGCGCTAAAGACTTGGAAAGACTGATATGCTGGTAGTTACTCTGCAATTTATTCATTTACTTTATTTTTTTGAGACAGGGTTTTTCTAACTAGCTCTGTCTGGCTTGGAGTTCATATGTAGACCAGTTTGTCTTTAAACTTATAGAAAGCCACCTGCCTCTGCCTCCTCAGTGCTGGCATTAAAGGTATGTACCACCATATCTGGCTAGTTAAACTTTTAAACATTCATCAAATTGTGCATTTAGATTTTTTTATTTTTATTTTTCTAGGAATGGTGCTTGGATGCACTCACTCATAATGGTCCAACATTTGACAAACTGTTGTGAGCTTTCCTCCAATAGTCTTTAACAAAAAACTAGGCTATCTTGATCCTCTGGCAATAGAATGTATTACCTTTATATACCAAGAATGCTTTGAAAGCACCAAATTCTGCATGTGGTTCTCTGCAAGAGGTTCATTGGTGCTGTAAGATTAAAATTCTTATGAGAGATATTATCTAAATCAAAGCTGGGCCTGTGGCAATTCCATGTGTGCAGTGAATGTGACAGGATAGTGCATGCTTTCTTTATCGAGGAGCCATACATTGTTGTGGAATTGTACAAGCAGAGTCAGAAAGTTAATCAATATGAAGCTTTTTATTTAAGTAATTAATTTTTTTATATTTTACTATATGAGCTGAACACCTCAATTAATTTGTTAGTTTTTTTTGAGACATGGTTTCCCAGTAGCTATGGAGCCAGTCCTGGGAACTTATTCTATATACCAGGCTGACCTCAAACCCTGCCTTTGCCTTCTGAATGCTGGGATTAAAGGAGTGCACCACCACTGCCTGGCCAATAACTAGGAAACTTTTTCACTCTTGTGTGTATGCATGCACACATGTGTGGGTGTCTGTATGTTGCTGAAGATTGGACCAGGAAGAGGTGTGCTGCCATAGAAGCTATCTCACCAACTACATGCACCACTTTTTATCTGCTGCTAAAGAAGGTAGAGGTTAGAAATGAAAAGATTCACTGTGATTTCACAGATGTTAACATAAAAGGGTTCAAATAAAGCTGTGCCATTTAAAATGAGCACAGTATACGGTGAAAGATAGAAGCAGTGATGTTGGGGCAGGTGAAAAATGAGGGTTGTATTGTTTTTCAAACCCTTGCAAGTCAGCATTCTTCCTGACCTTGTATTTTGCATGATTGATGTGGAATTTGAACAGTTCCATATGTAAATAGTTCCTATTTGCCAATTAAAGTAGCAAACCCTAATGTCTGTTTACTGACAGACAGCCACACTTACACTCTCTGTGCTTGACCACCATGCCAACATTTTCTTTTTGTTTCCAGCCATTTCCAAAGCAGCCAGGAAGTTCAGGCGCTTATCCTCTTACTTCACCTCCTGCGTCCTATCACAGCACAGTGAATCAGTCCCCCTCTATGATTCACACCCAGTCTCCAGGTAAGGTATAACTTACTCTCTTGTCCTGTTCATCTTGTGAATCCAAAACATACATACCCAAGAGGAAGCACTATACAGGTGGCCCCAGGCTTCCAACAGATTCTTTTTCTGTTCTCTGACTAGATAATTGCCTGCTTTCATTGAAGTAGTGTTGGGAAATTCACATTTATGGTATTTTAGGAGCACTTTATAACACGTATTTCAGGTGTCCAGAGTGGGACTCGTGGTACCACTCCCAGGGTTGCTACTAATCTCATGGTCTGCATTAGAGGTTGACAGTTGTTCGCTTGGGGCCAAATCTTACCCACTGCCTATCTGCTTCAGTAAATGAACAAATTGGAACAAAGCCTTATCAGCCTATGCCCCTTTTCACTCTTTTTGTTTTCTTTTGTTTTATTTTTTGAAATGGACTAATGTTGCTCAGGTTGGCTTTAAACTCAATTTGTAGCACAAGATAGTCTTGAGGCCATGATCCTTCTGCCTCCTCCTCCCTATTGCTGGGGTTACAGGGATAACCACCATGTCTGACTCCTATGTGATTTCTATCCTTCTGCTCTTGCTTAAGCTTTGCTGGATGTGGCAGTGATCTATTCTCCAGTTCCCGGAGTCAGGCCCTTCACACCTTATTTTTCCTGACAAAATGACTTTTCTGGGCCATCCTATGCACTGTAAAATGTGGGTGGCATGCCAAATTTTTACTTTTGACTGAATGATTTTCTGGATTTTTTTTTTTGATACAGTGTTTCCCTATAGCTTTGGAGCCTGTCCTGGAACTCACTCTGTGGATTACGCTGGCCTCGAACTCACAAAGATCTACCTGCCTCTGCCTCCTGAGTGCTGGGATTAAAGGTGTGTGCCACCACCGCTCAGCGGTAACAGATTTCTTAAGGGGTAAAAAAACCTCTTACTTTCCAGCTCTCATAGTTAAATTAAAGTAAAAACTGTTTTATCAAAAGATTTATTTGTGATATTGCATGTAACATATAAGAAAATAAATAATTTGCCAGGCCTGGTGGTGTAAACTTGTAATCTTAGCTACTTGGCAGGCTGGAACTACAGGATCAAAAAGTTCAGGACCTCATAAGCAGAAAAATACAGAATGGGATGGGGCATAGTTTAGTGTTTGAGTGCTTGTATAGCATACATGAGGCCCTAGGTTCAGCTCTTAGTAGTACAAGAAGAAGAAAAAGAAATAATTTTAAAAATTGTATAGTAAAAGCCTTTGATTTAATAAATTAGTCAACTAAAGGATGTTTTTATCATTCGAGGATGCTCAACATATTAACTAGATTTTGTGTGTTTGTGTCTATGATATAAGGATGGAACCCAAGGCCTCATACATGCTAGACAAATGCTTTACTAATAAGCAAGATCCCTAAGTACTGAGTTTTAATAATAAATTCAACAAACATGTTTACAATTTTCACTTTGTAAAGCACAATTGCTAGCATGTGAGTTTTTTCCTTTATAAATTGCTCTTCCAAAATCCCTTAATACAGATATGTATGTATAAGTGTGCATACATATAAGAAATGTGCATGATCCTGCAGAACCTGTTAATCTGATGAGAGATGAAGTGGTCTGACTTGTTTAATTTGTTCATTTCCATTTGTATCTGAGAATATCATAAAAATACTTTCATTAGAGATATAGTAAGAATTTACTGCAATAAATCCCTTGAAGTGTTTAGTCTGTAACCTGGCTGTACATGTACTTCTCTGATCAACCTGTTGTAATCTGCCTTGGTCCCAGATTAGACTACTTGATACTCCAAATGCCCTTGGTCCCAGATTAGACTACTTGATACTCCAAAAGCCCTTGCTCAGCCAGTCTCATCTTGGCAGCTTCTTCCTCTGCTGCATGCCTCTCACAGCCACTCAGATTATTCTTCAATTTATTACAGTAACACGTGGTTTTTTTGTTTTAAAGGAGGTCCTAAGAGAAGAAACCAGGCAGCCAAATCTTTGAGGTTTTTTTGTTTTTGTTTTGTATTGTTTAGGAAATTCAATTTCCTGGATTTTGGAGGCTGTGTGTATGGTTTCTGTTTAGACTCCCTAACAGTCGCCACCTGTAATGCCTCAGGTTTTCAGCCTTATAAAGGGGCCATCCAGGCTTTTGAAAGACTGTTTGTTAGAGGACCAGCCATTTCTGCTCTGGAGATGCTTCTTTGCCTGTCTTCTTCACCTTGATATGGGTCAAGATGAGACCTGAAGGGTGGCTTAGAGCAGGCCAGATGCAAGGACACAGACAATGTGGGTATTCCAGGCAGCCCACACCATGTGTGTGGGAACCTGAGGTCCCAGAGGACATTGTCCTGAATGGCCAGCATATGAAGAAGCAGGGCCTTTTCTAAAAGCTTGGTCTTTATTGTATCAGCCATCCATATTTGGACTATACTAGGGCCACAAAAGGGCTCAGTTTTCTTAACAGAGAGGAACTAGTTTCAATGCTACAGAGGGAAGGAAGTTTTCTTAACTTTATGATTGTGAAAGTCCTGAAGATTTCCAAATCTAAGTGTGTGGTAGCCAGTTGGCTCTATGGAGGCCTGCAGCTTACCAGAGTTTCTTGGACCATAGCTTGAAGATTTGCCCAGGGTCATTAGAACCTTAGTGGGTGGGAGAGCTTAGGCCCTGTGAATACCAGAGATGCACAGCTGGGGAGGAGGTAGGCAATTAGAGACCCAGAACCCTAGGGGAGTGTGTCTCTAGGAAGGGGGAGATTGTTGCATAGGAGGAAGGGGAAAATAAATTTTGATTGATTATAGTAGTAGACAGGTATACAGTACTTGCTGCGAATATGCCAAGCCCTATTCTAAGCACTTTACTCATTTAATCCTCACAGCAAATTTATGGAGTAGGTCCCATTATTATCCCCATTTTAGGGAGAAAAACCAAGGCATGGAGAAGTTGTTACTTGTCAGATCATGCAGCTAAATAGGTAAATATAACACATAAAGGTTAATTAAGTTGACTGACGTATTTATTGAGTATGAGATAGTATTATACAACATAAAATGAAATCATCTTATATTACCATAGTTTGAAACCTGCTAATAATGAGTGATAATATAGCAAGTATTTATATGTTGAGTTTTTCATAGTTTTAATAGTTATAGTTCTCCCTTTCAGATCCCTCAAAGTTAAAAATCAGTCCCATGGCTTTAAGTGCCTCTCTCCCAGCTTTTGTATGTATTTTAGACCTCATCCTGGAACTGTTCACTTGCACCTAATATTTAGTTGATTGCCACAACTCTCTATGGCTGAAACTAAGTTCGTGGTTTCCTAGACCTGAGTCATGATCCTTGCATAGGCACCCTAGTTCAAGAAGGGGCAACCCCTTCTTCATCATGTTAGCCAGGCTGTAGCTATCAGAGACATGTAGAACACTCTTTGCTTTTATACCCACATTGAGTTATTTACCAAATACAGTTGACTACCCTTTGTGTTCAACCCCAAATTCAAGCACCTTGCAGTACCTCAGCCATCCTTCAGTCACCTTTGCAGCTAGTTCCAGTCAGAGTGATCCTCCTGGAACAGAGGTTAGTTAATGGCTTCTACTCCAAATGCTATTGGTTATCCAGCATCTGAGGCAAACCAAATATCTTTAGAGTGGCCTACAAGTCCATATGTGGTCTGGAACAGAACTTACCCCTAAACTGCCCCCCTTCTCTCACGTGTGTGGCGCTCTCTCTCTCTCTCTCTCTCTCTCTCTCTCTCTCTCTCTCTCTCTCTCTTTCTCTCTTGCTCTCGCTCTCACTGTCTGGCCTGTCATCTCCTCTTATGCCACCCTTGTTTACTCTTTTCTAGCATCCTGGTCCCTCCCCTATCGCACAAACTATCCTTTCTTTGGGGCCTTTAGAATGGCTCATCTGTTTTGCCTGGATTATCTTATTCCTTGTGCTATGTCCTGCATTTTCTTCCTGTCTGGTTCTCGTGTCCCTTTAGAGTCTTGACCTCTGCCACCATAAAGAATTGTACATTTCCTTTGCACTGGTTTTCTCCACAGCACTTGCCGTTACCTTTATAGATTTATCATGCTAATTTTACTCCATGAGGGCAGAAATTGTCTCTTATGTTCACTATGTCTTCCATGCCTAGAATACTGTTTGGCAAAAAGCTGATAAACTCACCTACTTGTTGACTAAGTGCATGACTAAAAATTGTGTTTGACACAATTTCTTTTCAGTTAGTGAGTATGAGAGTTATAACATGGACCCATGGACTTGAAATTTCTTGCAATAGTGAAGTCTTTCCAATTTTCCTTCATGCTATTTATGGGACCTTTTCTGCTTGTCTCTATAGTCTCTAGGGAGATTTTTTTAACCTGTGGTCCTTGGACAGGACACAATATGTGTCCTGTGAGATCATCTGTAATTATTTTCCTTTATTAGGAAATCTGCATGCTGCCAGCTCCCCCAGTGGGGCTTTGCGAGCCCCATCACCAGCGTCATTTGTTCCAACTCCTCCCCCATCCTCGCATGGAATCTCAATAGGACCAGGGGCCAGTTTTGCTAGTCCACATGGTGAGTCCATACACAGAAATCGCTGTAGCGTTTAGAGCTTGATATAAAAGTAATTTTTGTTAAATCAGATTTCTTATTGAAAAATTAGTATTTATTTATTGAGAAATAGCAAAATGACGTGGACAAAAATAGACATTTTTCTTAGTTTTTCCACACACAGGCACTGACTGGTTGGTCTGTGACTGTCTCTTTCCTTGCTCTGCCCTTCCTGTCACCTGCTGCCTACCTATTGGACTTTCTATATCTTTCTGTGCTTGCTCTCTAGCTATTTTGGCTTGTCCTCCTCTCGGATAGTTTCCCCTATCTGGTTACCTTACCATATGAATTGTTTTGAAACTTGAATTTTCAACCTGAAAAAAATTTATTTTGAATGGATGCAAATAAAGATCAGGTGGAGCTAGTCAGTGAAATGTTCCCTTTGTGTCTGTTGTCATTTTGTTTGTTATACAAGATCTCACTGTATAGCCCAGGCTGACCTTTAAATCACAGCAACACCCCCATCCCACTGCTACCCCCAACCCCATTTGTCTCCCAAGTGCTGTGATTGAAAGCATAGGACAGGACATCTGACTCAAATGTTCTCATTTCACCAGCCATCTTGTCTCCTTTCTCAGAGGCATGTAGACCATAGCTAACTATTGTCCTACGTTATATCTAGTTTGTGTTTCTATCTTTTCTCAGAGGCATATAGACCATAGCTAACTATTGTCCTACATTATATCTAGTTTGTGTTTCTATTTTTCCCACAATTTAAAATGGTGCCATATGTACTCACATCCATGATGATTGCCTTAGGTAAGTTCCTAAACATGTCATTGAGATTGTAGCACATTTGAGAAATTCTAAAGCTTTTGCAACATAGGGCTAATTGCTCACCTGAAAGGCTATACCAATTTCCTCTAGTATTGTTGGGGCAGTGTCTGTTGTCCTGCGGACATTACCAACATGGTATATTAAGATTTTCTAAAAATTTTGCCATTTGCTAGGTGAAAAAGCGGTGTTTTATTATTGGATATACATTTCTTGACTGTTAGTTAAATTTTACTTACTTGACTCACTTTTCAAATTCCCATTTGTCTTTAGTGTCTCTTATTTTATTCCCACCAATTTATATACCCCTTGCCTACTTTCTTGTGCTGTCTTACTTATTTGTAAGACTTCCTTTTTTATAAGTCAAGATTATTTATTTTATCAGTGTATCATTTGGTGACAAAAGAATATAAACAGTATGTCAAAGGTGTTTTTGGTATAGTTTAAAATATCAAATTGCTAAGGAATCCACTGCTTTCAAAACTTGATTCTCAGTTCTTTTTCTTAGTCAGTGTGGCCTTTGCTGAATAAAGAAATTGTGTAGTTTCCCTCTCTCATCCTTTTCTCAGTAGAATGGAAACATAATTTGCCAGGGCTGGTCTTCCTTTCAGTGGAACTTGGTTTTTCTTGGTGTTCGGAAGCTCGTCTGAAACTAATTTATCCTTTTCATTATTCCAACTCTTTAATCCAGTTTGAAAATACACAAACTCTAGCTGATATCGTGCTGCATGCTTTAATTTTGGCACTTGGGAGGCAGAGGCAGGTGGCTTTCTGTGAGTTCAAGACCATCCTGGTCTATATAGTGAATTCCAGTCTAGCCAGGGCTATGCAAAGAGAACTGTGTCTCAAAAAACAAACACACAGAAAGTACACAAACACCACAAAATCGAGACTTAGGTGTAATGTGTTTAGAGACATCAAGCTTTAGTGAAAGATAATGGCTCACTATTTGAGGCTATGACTGTTGTCACATACTTTGAGGACATTAAAATACATATTTTGAGAATCATCTGTTTGCTTTTTTCTCTAGGAACCCTTGACCCTAGTTCTCCGTACACTATGGTGTCACCAAGTGGACGAGCAGGAAACTGGCCTGGGTCTCCTCAAGTGTCTGGACCCTCACCAGCAACCCGTTTGCCTGGAATGTCACCAGCCAACCCCTCTCTACATTCTCCTGTTCCAGATGTTTCTCATTCCCCCAGAGCTGGCACAAGTGAGTGTTGCCAGCATTATGTTCTTCTAAAGCATTACCAATAGATGATTTCTGTCATTTTGCCCTGGCATAAAGTCACAGTGTATTTCTCAAATGAGGATTTCCAAACCTTAAACTTTGTTCCTTTGTAAATCAGTTCACAGTATTAATTAGCAAAATGAGGGAAAATGTAGTAAGAAAAAAGGTTGTCTCCAGAAGTCTTAGGAGGTGAGTCCCAGCAACTCTGTCATGACTGTTAATTTTTGTCTACACTATTGAACCATAAAAGATACCTTGTTAACCAATAAAACTATAGAAATTAAGAGAATTTTACAAATATATATGTTTACTTTTGTTACATAATTTTAGTGCTTAAAAAACAATGCTTCATTGGCTTATGATTCTGTACTTTGAGACTCTACTCAGCTTGTGTGTCTGCAGTAGGAGACCTAACATAGCCTCAGTTGACATGACTTCTCTGTGCTCCTTGTGGCCTCACACTTGATCATGTTTTTTTTTTTTTTTACACAGTGGGTATAAGTTAGAGGAAAAGCACATGAAGTCCTGTACCTAGTCGAGCATCCCTTCCATGGTGATCTGTTTGGCCAAATGCAGGTTATTAAGGCCAAGCACATTCCAGGTTGAGAAGCAGATCCCACTTCTTTGAAAGAGTTCCTGCAGGGTAATGTTGTAAGGAACCTGGAAACAATCAGGAGAATCATGGCAGCTGATTGTTATCTGATGACTGACATAAGATTCCTTGGTGACCAGAAGTAATTACAAGAGTCCCAGTTACATCATCTGTGATGAAGACAAAACAGACAATAATGGGATAGTGTGCATTTGCAAATGAAATTATTTGTTTTCCTTTCCAAAAGGTTCCCAGACAATGCCAACCAACATGCCTCCACCTCGCAAACTACCTCAGCGCTCCTGGGCAGCATCCATACCCACCATCCTCACTCATAGTGCCTTGAACATCTTACTATTACCCTCTCCAACTCCGGGCCTTGTGCCTGGCCTGGCAGGCAGTTACCTTTGTTCCCCACTTGAGAGATTCCTTGGATCTGTCATCATGAGACGACACCTTCAAAGAATTATTCAACAGGAAACGGTACGAGTGCTATGTGACTTTCTAAGTGGTCCTTTTCAAAGGGAGAATAAAGTCTTTGTGAAGGACACTTTGTCACTTTCTTAACCATTTTGTTAGTATTATATATACTTCACTTCGTTACCTAGCATTAAAGATGAACCCCATCATTTTCTATTCTTAGCTTAGAGAGTTTTCCAGTTTACTGTTCTGTGTTTTCTAGATAATGTGGCTAACCCTGATCTGGGAATAGGTTATTACATTGCAAGGAACCAGTGCACACAGGGTCTGACCTTGCACATACAAATGACTATTTGATCTCTGGAGTACCTTTGCAGGCAGATTGACTTTGAAGCTGAGTCTTCATCAAAATCAACATGTTGGTCATAGATGTTAGGGATCAGTTTTAAAAAGTACATGAGCAATTAGATTTGTTTAAAAGCCTGTAGAAACAGACATGGTGATGTTTTTCATATGTGGACATGATCTACTTTGATTAAACTCTCTCTCTCTCTCTTTGCCTTCTCTTGTTACTGTATCCCTTCTCAATATTAAGATACATTGAATAAATTAACATTCATTTTAGTGATGATGCGAGCTGTGTTGCAGCCTGAGTTCTGCTACTTATGGTCCCTCTAATGTTGGGCTCTGTGACTCTTATCTGGCTAGCCTGGACCAACTTATTTGGTTTTCTATTGTGATAATTCTGTCAACAATATGCTTGTCTTTCCCTGTTGATTTGCTTCATCCTTGTTTTGCAGTTGCAACTGATCAATTCCAATGAACCTGGTGTAATCATGTTCAAGACAGATGCCCTGAAATGCAGAGTAGCTCTTAGTCCCAAAACCAACCAGACCCTTCAGCTAAAAGTAACACCTGAAAATGCAGGACAGTGGAAACCTGATGAGCTTCAAGTTTTGGAGAAATTCTTCGAAACAAGAGTATGTGTTTTCTTTTTTAAAAAATTTATTTGTTTTATGTATATGAGTGCTCTATCAGTATGTATGTCTTTATGCCAGAAGAAGGCATCAGATCCTGTTATAGATGGTTGTGAGCCACCATGTGGTTGCTGAGAATTGAACTCAGAACCTATGGAAGAGCAACCAGTGCTCTTAACCACTGAGTCATCTGTCCAGCCGTGAGTATGTGGGTTTTTTTGTTTTTTGTTTTTGTTTTGTTTTGTTTTTTTCAAGACCGGGTTTCTCTGTAGTTTTGGGAGCCTGTCCTGGAACTAGCTCTTGTAGACCAGGCTGGCCTTGAACTCACATAGATACGCTTGCCTCCCGAGTGCTGGCATTAAAGGCGTGCGCCGCCATCCCCCAGCCCGAGTATGTTTTTTAATGCATGCTTGTAATTTAGTCAGTGAACCAGAAAAGTCAAAGTAGAATGAAAAGTAAGGTGATTTCTTTTTTCCCCCTCATAGGTTGCAGGACCACCATTTAAAGCCAACACACTTATAGCTTTCACCAAGCTGTTGGGAGCACCAACACACATCCTCCGTGACTGTGTGCATATTATGAAGTTGGAGCTGGTGAGTTACTGGGAAACAAAAGCTTTTCTGATGCAGAGAAGTGTTTATTCTTGCTCACTTATTTTGTTTCTTTTTGATTTTTTTTCTCTTAAAATGTTTTTTTAATAGACTGACTTCAAACTCATAGTTATTCACCGGATGCTAAAAAGGTTGTTAAAGGCTTAAATTGAATTAAATTCTTAATTTTGACTTAAAATTTGGCTGTGACAAGATGACACAATTCTGCTGTGTCTTTTGAATTTAGGACAAGGTGATAGATTGATGAATTACCCAGTAACCACTCTCCATCCATTCTCTGTTCAAGCAGAGTTCTCAGTAACTAACTCTTCTTGCAGAGATGGTCTTATGAGAAGTGGAAATGTCTTGCTCCTATATTGTTATGTACTTGTGTCTATTTTTATTATAAAATATTTTATATTTAATAGCTGTGAAATATAGATATACATATATAGATGTCACTTTGATAGATCCTAGTAAATTTTCCTCTGTAGAGGTTCACCAGTTTCTAGTCCCACAAGCACACCAAGCTCTGTTATCAGTCTTTTTTTTCTTCTCTTTTTATATTTCTACCTTTGGTAGTCTCAGCTATTTTTTCTATTATTTTATTTTTCTATTTTGAAAATGTACTTATTTTTATGGGATATTGTTTGCATGTGTGTCTGTGTGCTACATAAGTGCCCTAGGATGCCTGAAAGGAATATCAGATTCCCTGGGACTAGAGTTATAGATGATTGTGACCCAAAGCCAGGTCCTCTGAAGAGGAGCCAATTCTTTTAATCACTGACCCCACCACCATTATTTATTTTTTAAAACTTATTTATTTTTTGAAATCTCAATTGTGTGTGTGTTGGTCTGCATCTGGGTTTGTGCATATTAGAGCAGTGCCCATTGAAGCCAAAAGAGATCATTCAATTCCCTGGATTTGGTTGTGAGTTGTGACATGGGTGCTGGGCGATAAACTTGGTTCCTCTGCAAGAACAACAAGCTCGGGCTGGAGAGATGGCTCAGAGGTTAAGAGCATTGCCTGCTCTTCCAAAGGTCCTGAGTTCAATTCCTGGCAACCACATGGTAGCTCACAACCATCTGTAAACGAGGTCTTGTGCCTTCTTCTGGCCTTCAGACATACACACAGACAGAATATTGTATGCATAATAAATAAATAAACATTAAAAAAAGAACAACAAGCTCTCTTAACCTCTGAGCCATCTCTCTACCCCAAGATTTATTTTCATTTGATTTTGTATGGGTATATATGTGTATCTATATATATGCCATATGTGTGTGGGTGTGGGTGTGGGCAGGGGCCAAAAGAGAGGGCATTGGATCCCTTTACGCTGGAGTTAAAGTTAGTTTGATCCACCCCACATAAGTGCTAGGAACTGAACTTGCTTCCTCTGGAAGAGCAGTATACACTCTTACCTGCTGAGCCATCTTTCTAGCCCCATACTGTGGGTATTTCTTAAAATTATTTAGTTTGAACCCTGGTGATAGTTGATTAATTATTCTCTCAATCTTCCAGTCTTTTGATCTTGATATTTATTTCTGGTGATTTGATTAGCCTAATGCCTCCCTCATTTCTGTTCACATTTTACTATCAGGATTGGGGAGGAAGGTTTTTTTTGTTTTTGCTTTTTTATTTTTGTATTAACATTTGCCTTTTGATGTGGTAGTCTGTAACAGACCTTGTATGTCAGAAAGATGTCTGAGATTTTGAAGGAGTAATATTTGTCTGCAAAAGCACCAATGAATTATTCTTCTAAACCATTGACACTCTTTGCCTAGTTTGTTTAAGGAAGCAGTTAGAAACAGGACTTGGAAATCTAATGGACCCCAGTCAATGAGAGCCTTAAGTGTCATGTGTTAGACTTTAATTGTGGGAGGGAGCAGCATTAAGTCATAGCGTCCTCAGCATTTGTGAGCATGATTAGAGCCTCACTCAAGATGTGGAACTGATAGAAGCTGAAGTATTGGCCTTGGGGATAGTAATAAAGCATTCAGGAACGAATGAGAACTGAGCACACAAATTTACCCCCAAGTTTTCGTTAGTGACTTCATGTATATTCTTTTAAGAAAGTGCATGCTATCTGAATGATTGAATAGAATGTGGAAGTCTTACCTCCTTAGACTCCGGACCAGATGTGATTTTAATGTTAACAGGAGTTTTGTCATAATTTCTCCCCTTTCACAACAGTTCCCAGACCAAGCAACCCAGCTAAAATGGAATGTTCAGTTTTGCCTCACCATCCCTCCCAGCGCACCACCAATTGCACCTCCTGGGACACCAGCTGTGGTGTTGAAATCCAAAATGCTGTTTTTTGTAAGTAACACCTGACATCATCTGTGCATGTGCAGAGTTTCTGAGGAAACAGCCATGTGAGAGTAATAAAACAATTTGCTGTGTTAGCGGTTATTGCCCGCTATAAGACCATATTCCCTCACTGTTCCCTTAGTAACAACAGAAATGTATTCAAGTTAGTAATTGTGAGACAATCGTAATACTCAGTTGTTTGTCACTTTTTTATTTTATTTAATTTTCTTGTATTTGCTGTATCTTAATCTGAAAGTAAATGATAGTACCTCGTACCAATTGAGACAAATATTTGATTTTCTGTTTTTTATTTTCTTTGTGTGTCTACAGCTTCAGCTAACTCAGAAAACATCAGTCCCTCCCCAAGAACCTGTTAGTATAATAGTTCCAATCATTTATGACATGGCTTCAGGTACCACCCAGCAGGCAGACATTCCCAGACAGCAGAACTCTTCTGTTGCTGCGCCCATGATGGTCAGCAACATTCTGAAGAGGTTTGCAGAGATGAACGCACCACGACAAGGTACATGAGCAGTAGATGGTATTTTATTGCGTATATGTTATAAGGATTCCTTTGAGAGAGACCTGCCTCCGCTTTCCTCCTCTTTTCCCTCCTTCCCTCTGCACCCCAATCCTAGTACTAGCGCTCTGTTGCCATGGCCCTCTTAGTGTCTGCTTGTCGCTTTCTTTCTTTCTCACTGGTTTTTCATTTTTGTCCATTTCTTTGCTGCCTGGACTTCATTTTTGTTAGCAATTTACTATTGGGACTGAGCCGCTTGCTATGCCAGAAGCTTGTATTTATAGCACACATTGCCACAAAGCCCTAGGTTAGGATGATAGAATTTCTGTGGCTGTGAATTCCTGCCTTGCCATCAATACCTGCCACTCTGTACAACACAAAGTTGAAATGCATGTTGATTTCTCATACTTCATGGTTCGGTCATGAACAGAATACGATTATTGAAAGTTGTGTATCTTCTAAATGTCTTGTGAAGAATAAAGCTGATACAAATGGCATCGCTGCTTTTTGGGCTTCTTATGTAAGTGTCAGGTGGGTGCAAGTGAGCCTTCTCCCTGAGTGTACAGTGAAGCTCTGAGACTGGACATTTCCGAAAACAACCAGAGTGCTTCTTGAAAGATAAATAAGGTTGCTTCAATGCTGGAGTAGCCCACACTTAACATGTGACTCCTGGCAATACCTAATTTGGGGTTCTAAAACATGAAGCTCAGCAAAGAGAACTTTTATTTTTTTTAATTTCTAATACTTAGAAAATTTAAATGGATGTTCACTCATGTCTAATGCTAAGGAAGTCCTCTTTATCTCTTGCTAACACAATTATGGTAAACAAGGACAAAGCTGTTCTCTGAAACATTTTTAGGCATCACAGTATGAAAAGTTTTAGGGATCCTGAGGAAAATGAGGCGTTTTTTAAAATCTGTTTGTTCCCCACATCATACCTGGGTAAGTTCTTGCTTCAGTTTCTAAGGAATAACTGGGCAATAGAGAGCAGTATGCTTCATTTGTTATAGTACTTTTACTTCTGACACTTCACTGCTTTCATTCCTTGACCTATCTCAGCTGAAAATAAGTCCTCCGGAATCAAAATTTAAAACTACCAGAATTCTCAAAGTAGCAGTCTAGTAGAACTCTGATAAGCACAATTCCTTCATATAGACATGACTATTATCATTTTTATATATCTTCTGGAATTTAAAAATTTTAAGGGAAATGTTTTGATCCTACTAAGATCAAGCAGATTTTTTGGCTTATCAATGAAAGTGTCAAAGAAGTGTGTATGTATGTGCCTGTGCACACACACACACACACACGCATCCATGCACACACATGCGCACACACGCACCTACCTCAGTTCTTTAAGAAGTTGGTAAGGTATTGTGGGAGTGCTTTCTTTTTTTCTTCTGTTCCTTTTTTGGCTGGACAAACCTTTGGATTTCTTTTGTCCTTTTGTTCTGTACCTTCATTTTCCAGTGCTTGGAGCAAAGGCTCTCAGTGACTTGCATAGAGTCAATGTGTCCTGCCCCTTGACAGAAGGCCATCATTCATACAAGGGCTTCTTCGGTTTTCCCCTTTTCAGCTGTGGTAGTGTTAAAAACATGTTCTAGTGGGAAAGATCCAGTTTGTTTTATAATATTTAAGTATTTGCAGTATTTCATAAGAACAAAGAAGCAGATAGGAAGTTAAGAGGATGAGGTATCAGTGGTAACTCTACAAATCGAATATTTAGATTTTTGGTATGTGATACTTAGGCTTCCTTGCCCATCTCACATTGAAGAGCTTTGAATAAAAATCCCAGCTTCGTCCAGTGCTTTACACCTATAATCTCAGCACTTGGAGGCTGAAACAGGAGGATTTTGAGTTCCAAGCCGGTCTGGGTTACATAGTGAGACTATTGTCTCATAGCAACCAAAAAGGAAAGAAAGGAAAAAAATAACTTTAAGTATAAATAGACCTTTTCTCCCTTTAAAAAATAAAACAAAACAAAAAACCAACTTTATTTTTTTATTTAATTGACTTCAGTCTTAATCTATAACTTTAGAAAATGAAAATGTTCAGTTTCATAGCCAGAGGAGTACATAGTAACCACAAAGCACATGTTCCCATTGTCACAGAATGTTCTATTGGACAATATTCCTATTACCTATTGGAGGCATTCTCATCTGGCCTCTCATGCAGTATTAGGAGGACATCACCGAAGTTATAAGCAATGCATAAATATAATTTAGAACTTGTCATTAAATCCAAAACACATAAGCATTCTACAGTGTTCAATTTTAAAGTCTTATCCACTGTAACACTGTTTCTATGCACTGGGGGCATCTCTTTCTCTCTGTTTAAACTTGACACTTGCCCCAGATTTCTTCCTGAGACAAAAGCAAAACCCCACTCAAATATAATATGCTAGTCCACACCAGATCTCATCGCCTAAAAATCTGAATAGTTTGAAATACATAGTCCTTTATTTCAAATTCGTAACTGATTTTAATCAACCCTCCCCTCACCGGTGTGTTAACGTCTCTCCTGTACTGCGAATACCTAATGACCATTTTTCTCTGTTGCAGGTGAATGCACAATATTTGCAGCTGTTCGTGATTTAATGGCTAATCTTACACTGCCCCCTGGTGGGCGTCCATAGACACTATTTTTAAACCAGGAAGGCTGACAAATGAAAAACAACACACACACAAAAAAGGCTGACTTCAGCCTTCAATTTTTAAAAGGAAAAGGACTTTTAAAAAAATAAATACATAAATAAATAAAAACCTTAAGAGCTAAATATTCTAAACTGGCAAAACTTTTCAGGGTGCACTTCTTTCATCAAAAAGACCATCAATCTTTTGTATAGTGAACTTGTATAGTATGTTTAAATGCGACACATTTCAAACTAGGTAACAAATCAGTGTCCGCTTGCCAGTAATAGATTTAATATTCTGTTTTATACTATAAAGTAATGAAAATGCCAAACCTGTTTATTTAATTGTTTTCTTATGTTTTGGGTATAATGGTCTTTTTTGGTTTTTGAGGTTTTTTGTTTTTGTTTTTTGTTTTTTTTTTTTTAAGGCAGGTCTGTCATTTTTGAATACTGTAAAACTGTGACAAACTTTCTATTGAAGTTGTATTTTAATATGACCGCTTTGAATCCTTACACAGAAATGTTTTGGGAGCTGTTAAACATATCCCAAGGAAGCAATATTTAATAAAACTAGGATATAAAAGTTGCACTCACTTGTGTGTGTATAAGCTCTCTAGAGTTCTTAGGGCCTCCCTTCATCTTTAACCTGGTGGGGCCAGTCAGTTTTTAAATTACACATGTCTGAAATTTCACCAAAAACATGTTTTGTTTTAAGGTTAATGTAGTTTCTGCAGACATTCCTAACTGGCGGTAACATTTAGTCCCTCGGTTGTTTTTCAGTATAGGATTTGTGTAAAATGAAAGAACTTTGTTTTTGAAAAGAGACAGTAAGTGAGTTATAATGATCAATGATCCCAAATAATGCAGTTATTCTCATGTGTGAAGAAATGGGTCCCTTTTGTTAGGAAAATATCATGTAAAGGATACTTCTGCATACAGCATTAACTAGGAAGCAAAGAACTTGAATGCTCTAGTCTGCATGAAGTTTCAGTGACATTTCTTTATCTTATTTAACTTCTTACCTTCCCCAACACAATTGGGGTTCTTCTGAGCAATCTCAATTTAATTAATTGTCAGCAAAGCAATAGGATACTTTGCTGGACACAACCTGGTCCAGTCATTTGAAAAGTCCACAGTGCAGGGCCTGTCTAGGGTCCAGTGGAGTTTCTGGCACTGGTACCTCTCAATAGGATTTCTTTCTAGAGTACTATACTGTCTCTTACAGCCAGTCAGGGACTTTTTAAGCTTTGATGAATATGATCTGATTCAAATGTCTTCTGATAACTTGATGCTATTTGGAGCAGTTTTTTTTTTGTTTTGTTCTATGTTTTTTAATGATAATCATGCTGAGTTATATCTAGCCAATGTAATATGGTCCTCGATGAAATTTTAGATGTTTGTCTGATTCCATTTTAAGATGATTAATTGAGATTCTATAACTACAACCACCAGATTCTGGTTTTAAGCATCTCACTGCAACTGTATCATATGTTGTCACCTTTGCTTGAATCTCCGTTTCCAGTCAGAGTTGAGGCCTTCTTTGTCTTCTGTGTTTCATTTTTGCCTTCACCTCCTGCTTTCCCCAGCTCTGACTTCTCCAGAGTGGGTGCCTACACTCTTCTTCTTCCTCTAGCCCTTCCTCCTTCTGTTTCAGTTCTCTTCGCAGTGCTCACCACATGGGTTTGGCAATCTAAGATGTCTTGATCAGAGTCGGCCCTTTTTTATTGGGAGCTGAATCCTATCTTTCATGTAGAAATCTACATGTATATACAAGAAATGTATTTTTATCTGCAGGATATTGTTTCAAATAATTTTATTAATAGAATTAACTTTTCAGGTATTTTCTCTTTTAAGTGTGGTTTTGAAATGTTAATTGCATTTTTATACATGATGCATTCAATGGCTACTTTTTCTTAATTATAACACCTTTGAATGCATTGTGTAAATCAAGTAAGATAGGATTCAATGAACAGAATTTGATTTTGATTTGAGAGTAAACCAATGAATTTGAATTTTGATATCATGCTTGGTACTTGGAATTGGTATATACTTTATTAAAGCTTGGAAATACTTAGCATTTGAATCGTAACTTTCATCACAAACCATGTCTTTTGCCTCTTTTGTTAACCAGGTTCAATCAAAGAAACTGGATTCCGTAGTGGTTTTTCTCTAGTAGGTGGTTTGACTTTAAGGTGTTTTCAATGTGATTTTAGTATTTACAGTAATAAATAAAATTTCTACAAGTTTCGGAGAACTACCAACTCTCTGGTTAATTTTGGTGAAGATATTTTGGGTTGTAGTTTGGTTTAGTGTTAGTTTGGCCCTGATCCGCCTTTTACTTTTTACATATGCAGAATGCCATTTTGAAATGTGTAGAAAGCCTTTTAGAGTTTGGAGGAAGGCAGTAACTCGATCAGAGCATGGCCAGTTATTAACTTTTTATTATCTTATTATTAATATTATTTATTATGGCAGGAGTTGAACCTTGTTTAAAGATTAGCCAGGGGGTAGGCATAAACTTTTCTCTGCCACGTTTTGTTTTTTCTCCAAAAGAAATACCAGTTACATTATTTTCGTTTTCTTCTTCTTTTTTTCCATTACAAAAAACAAACAAACAAAAAACAAGACAGGGTTGTTTCCATGTTGCTCAGGCTCACCTTGAACTTTCACCTCTGAGTGCTGGGAAGACGGGCATGTCCCACCCTTACTTTCAAATGTACTTAATACGAAATTTATACTTTAAAATGTTTAAGAAAACTTATGAAAAAGCAGAAACGGATAAATGTCAATGTAGATTTCATAGGATTTTGTTGACATTTTCATTTGCTTTGATGGGATGGCATATTTGGATTTGCTCTTGATGGGTTTAATATTGAGGTTAGTAAGACCAAATTAAGAGATACCTGCCTGCGCTGTATTTTGAGTCTTCAGATCACCAGATCTGGTCTCTGTGTTTTGTAAATTGTCCCCACTTCCAACTGGCCAGTGATTTGATAAAATTCTTTGTTCAATAATGTAAGCTGATGGATAAAAGGGTATATTTATGTCACTATAACGGGAGAGCTAGCACTTACCAAGAGCTTACTAGGCATCATACTGTTTCCATGTGTATAAATGCCCCTTGTCACACTGTGAGGTAAGTATTAATAACCTCTTACAGATGATAAACAGAGGCACAAAGAAGTAATTTATTAGGATTAAAACTAGAATTAGCTAAGATCAAACCAGAAAAACTTGGTAGTTTGAACCCAGAACTAGTGCACCTTAACACTACCTGTGCTGTGTGTCTTAGAAAGGCTTCTCTGTGTACAGCCTTCATTCAAGGTCTTTTGATTACACACAATTTCAACACTTATTCCAAGCTAAAGAACTTTCACTAAAAGCATCTAAAACAGTGACTTTTCTCACATTATATTGATAATCTAATGTATTCTGACAGCTGAAATACCGTGGTGTACATTTTCTGAAGGCTTAAGCTTGTGACTGTGCAGCCCTCCTCCAAATCCAGAAGACACTTATCTACGTTTGTCTCGCCAGGTGCTCCAATTATGGAGATTCTGGCCCTAGTGTCCACTTTAGCACATGCCGGGGAGCACACAACAGAAGTGACCTGCGCATCAGTCAGATGGCAGGGCACCGTCTATTGATGTCCTGGGATTTTCTCTGCGGTTGTTCTATGGCGTTAGGAACTAGTTGATTTTCTAGAATTGCATAATGCAAGGAAATATGTCATTCAAGAAATGTGCCATGAGTATTCCCATCGTTACAATTTAAGGAGTCAAGCAGGAATCCACACATCAGGAGTGGTTAGAGGGGCTAGCAGTATTTGGGGAAATGAGAAGTCTAAGGGCTTTAATCACAGAGGCTGCATCTGAATGTTTCAAGTCCACAAACCTTAGGTGGTTTCCTTTAAGAGTAGAGGAGCTTCAGCTTCCCGGATGTGGAAGAATGGCCTGCCTCTACCCTCTATCACAATGTGGTACTCAGTGACGCTAAGCACACCAATGGTGGGGGATAGTTTCTGGGTTGGGGCTGCGCCTGCGCCGCCTGGAAGCTCCGCCAACGCTTGCGCTGTAGGAACTTCCCAGGGTCCTGCGCATGCGTACCTCCGCCCTGGCCGCCACCTTTCACTGCTCGGGGGCTGAGACATGTGGCTGTCGGAACTGGCGGTACGCCTCAATTGCGCTGAGTACAAAAAGGACTGGGTGAAGGCAGGACACTGCCTTGCCCTGGCTGTTGCTGCGCAGGCTGTCTGCAGGGCTTCATCCGCCGCGAGGTCCTCTCCTTCCATCGCGGACTGCTCGCTGCAGTACCTGGCCTTGGTCCCCATGCTATCTGTCGCGGTGGTTCCCGGTGCAGCCCGCGCGCCCGCCAGGTAAGCTGCTGGCCCCGGAGCTGGGACAGTTATTCCCAGCCTTTCCCCAGTTCCTTGAACTTGTCTTTTTCTTCGAGGGCGGGGCTGCTTCTAGGGTGTTCCTATTTCCGCTGCCCAGCTCGCATGGGTCTTGTCTCATGTCTGCCCCCCTGTAGTTTCAGCCTCAGTGTGTGGTGTGCACTGAGTGGAAACGTGAGATCTTGAGGCATCATGTCAACAGAAATGGAGATGTGCACTGGGGAAACTGCCGGCCTGGCCTCTGGCCCGTGGACGCTTGGGAGGTAGCCAAGGTAAGCACTTGCAGCCTGGAGGAAAGCCGAAGGCAGGTCACCTGTTGCCCCAGGGCAGAGAATGGTTTGTGAGTGAAAGCTGAGACTTTAGAAACTACAGGTACAAAGAGATTAGTTCTAGTGGCTAAAGGCTGTTAGAGGACCCATCCCAGTGCACTAAAATAGAATCTTTTAGCTCTTCCTGCAGGCCTTTGAGCTTTGCTTCTTGGAAGCTATAGTAAAGATTTCAATAAGAGATGCTGGTGCAAGACGTATAGTGAAGCCAAGTGCAGTGGCTCATGCCTGTAATTCAACCACTACAGAGGCCGAGGCAGGGTTGCTCAAGTTTGGGGATATCCTAGGCTATGTTGTTTAAGACCTTGTCTCGAAAGAAGGTACAGACCAGGGGGCATGGAAGAAGAGATAAGGTGTGCCTTACGGCAGGATCATTAAAAGGCTCATTTTGGCCACAGAGTGCCTAGCTAAGGTATAAAATTTTAGAAGGTAGAACTGGTGAGTTATGAGGTAGATGTTGTTAGGCCTGTCTTTAGATTTTGGCACTGTGACTTACTGCCTGGGCTGATTGGGAATTTGTTTTGATTTCTTGATGTTTCCTGGAAGCTCAGTAGTGAGTGGAGGGATGGGTCAGAAGTAGCTTCCTAACACAAGTTGACTTTAGGAGTTAGTATATGGACAAGCACACAATTGCCAGGTGGAAGGGGGGGCGTTGCTGGGACTGTAGTTAACATGTGAGTCTACCTCTGTTCTCATCCCTGTCTTTTCCAGTTTATTAAGACAAGGTCTCATGTAACCCGGCTGGCCTTGAACTCCTAACCATCCTGCTTCCATCTCCCAAGTGTTTTTGAATTACATATATGTACTACTATACCCAACAGTCCTTCAAAAAATAGATTAGAAGGTTCTATTGGGGGCTAGAGAGATGGATCAGCGATTAAGAGCGGTGGCTGTTCTTCCAGAGGACCTGGATTCAATTCGCAGCATTCAAATAGCAGCTCACAAATGTTTGTAACTCCAGTTCCAGAGTACATGACACCCTCATACAGTTATACATGTAGGCAAAACACCAGTGCACATGAGTAAAACTTTAAAAGAAAAGTTTCTATTGGGCTGGACTCGGTGGTGCCCTGCCCGAAATCCCAGCACTGGGGAAGTAGAGGCAGACAGATCTATTGAGTTTAAGATCAGTCTGGTCTACATGGCTAGACTACATAGGGAGAACGCTGTTTCAAAAAAAAACCAGGAAAAGTTTTAATTATGTTAATGTGTGAGTGTGTGCCACCTGCATTCTGGTGCTTACTAGAGCCAGAAGAAGAAATTGAGTCAACTGGAGCTGGTGTAAGAGGTGGTTGTGAGTCTTCCAACATGGGTAACTATTCTTCCTCTGGCCTTCTGTTCCTGGAGCTCTCTATTCCTGTCCTTCTTCTGGAAGAACAGTAATTCCACTTAACCACTGAGCCATCTCTCCAGCCCCACCCACCACCATTCACTTTTTATTGGCTGCAATCGTGTTTCCAATTTCTGCCTTTCCCTCGAGCATATGGGGAAAAACACCTTTGCCTAGAGAAATAAAACCCTTCCCTTTATTGTGACTGGCTTGGACCCATTTGGTCTCTATTATGGCTTTCATAGCTTTGGAGCCCTTCTGAAACCTGTGCCACCTCTCTTGCCAGCCTTTCCTCCCCTTGGTTGCTGGCCACTTGCAAACCACTTAGTTCAACCTTGTGTATACATTCCCTTTCTAACTCCATCGTCCTGGGTTCCCTGACTTATCATCCTTTATCTATTCTACCTCAGCACCCCATTGTGTACCCTCACACAATCCCTGTCCACACAGAAAGGCTAAGAATCTAACTTGGGCTTGCTTTTGCCATTCCTCCTCAAACACTTGACCCTGCTCTTTTGTCTTCCACTGCTTCTAGGTACTGGGCAGTCTCTCTTCTGCTTGACTTTATCACAGTTGCCTAGTTCTCACTGCCCATTGTTATGATAACTCCTTTGCAGTTATTTTCATTGTTTTCGTTCTCTAAATCTGCCTGGTCTAACTCAGTCCCAAATGACTCTGGCGCTCCCTGTGCTTACTGCCAGCCTTTGGAATACCAGTATGCACATCCTGCAGGAAGCTTTGTGACTGCTTCCTGACTGGATTGGTTTTCCTTTGCAGTGGAACATATCTTTTATTTTAGAGCTCTGATTGAGAATAACTTTTCTTTGAGACAGGGGTCCTCTGTTGTATCCTTAGTTGGCCTAGAGTTCTATGTATATCAGCTGGCCTCAAACTCACAGACCTGCCTGCCTCTGCTTCTTGAAGTTGCGTGAATTAAAGGTGCCATGCTACACTCTACTTACTCCCAAGATGAGAGTAATTTTTCATGGTCCTTCTACTCTAGCAGATGCTCTAGTCCTGTAGCAGGAAATGTGCCTTGAGGACTCCTAGTCTGGGAAGTAGCTACATACCAGGTGTTAAGTTTGCAGAGATAGTGCAGGAAAAAAATATATTCAGCATTTGTGCGACTTTATTTTAGAAGATTCAGCTAAAGTCAGGATGGTGCTACAGTGTGTCTAGGGTCTCAATCCTAAGCTTTCTGTCTACCCCCTGTGTGGGACCTACTCACCTCACACCATTGACGTCATAATTGCTGATGCTCAGATTTCTTTATACCATATGCTCAGCACAGTGCTTCTTCTATGCCCACTTAACTTCCTCCTCACACCATCCTTTGATGTGTATAAAGATACTTAACCCCTAATGACTGACAGAGACTGAGGATTAGGTAGGTAACTTGCTTAAGGCCATAAGGCAGTAGCCTAGCTGGTGATTGAACCTGGCTCTATTATACTCCAGGTTATGGTGATGGATTAGAAGTTTCTCAAGTTACTAAGGAACTGTCTACTCTTTAATGACAGGCACTGCAGTTTTACCAAGGAAAAGAGGGGAAAGCATTTATCTTTTTAATATATACCTCTAAGACAGAGGACAGAAGCTGGTGGTACATAGCTTAAATTTCAGCACTCAGGAGACAGAGAAAGTGGATCTCTTTGAGTTTCATAGGCTAGCCTGGTCTATGTAGCAAGTTCCAGGACAGCCAGGGAAACATAGTGAGACTTGTCTCAAAATAACAAAAAAGACAAGAGGCTGGGCATGGTGGACATCCACCTTTAATACCAGCAGCTCAGTAGGCAGAGTAGGCAGAGGCAGGAAAATCTCAAGAGTTTGAGGCCTTCCTGGTTTACATAGTGAGCGTCAAGAAAACCAGTTACAATCAGCTATATGTAATATTGCAGAGGGGATAGTGCAGCTCTTCAGTTAGTTCCCTTGCCAAGCTTAGCATGATATGACCTTTCCAACTTGCATTTTGAACTCATGACGTTCTAGCTTGAAATTTCAGGGAATAAGAGAACATTAGTTATCAGTTGGGAAATGGAGAAAGAGTTGGAGGACACTCAAGTGACCTAGTACCTCCTCTTACTATAGGCCTTCATGCCTCGAGGGCTGGCAGACAAACGAGGACCTGAGGAATGTGATGCAGTTGCTCTTTTAAGTCTCATCAATTGCTGTGATCAACTTCGTGGTTTGATCGGAAGAAAAGTCACAGAGGTAAGAGCTGTCAGATTCAGAACTGTCCACTCCATAGCGGTCAATAGTGGGAAGGCTGAAATGAAACTCTGGTGATAAGCCAGGCATGTAGGCATAGCATAGCAGCACAGACTCTCAGAATGGCAATGGCAAAGAAAGACTTCAGTCCCAAATTGGCATCCCTAAACAGCTCTTCTTGGGCCTCATGTCATAATTAACCTGCTGTGATGTCCAAGAACCTGAATATGAATGTGGTCAAGCACTAACCCTACAGTTCTCTAAAATTAAAGCTCCTGACAATTTGGTTACTGTGCTTGTATAAAGAAAAACATTTAATTGGGGCTGGTTTAATTCATTGTTGGCATGGTGGGAGGCATGGTGGCATGTAGGCAGACATGATGCTGGAAAAGGGAGCTGAGAGTCCTACATCTGGATCTCGCAGGCAACGAGGAAGAGGAGTGACACTGGGACTGGCTTGAGCTTCTGAAACCTCAAAAGGAACTAGTGACACACTTCCTCCTATAAGGCCACACCTCCTTATAATACCACACCATATGAGCCTATGGGGGCTGTTTTCATTCAGGCCACCATAGTGCTGTACATGGAACTCAGATTTATCTTCTCTGTTCTGCCATAAACAAGAGCAAAGTTGTTTTCTGTATAAAAATAGGTCTGATATTGAGGAGATGGGTCAGTCAGTAGGTAGGCATGAGGACCTCAGTTCAGATTCCAAGCTCCTATGTAAAAGCTGGGTGTGACGGTGTACATCTGTCATCCTGGTACTGGGGAGAAGGACAGAGACAGGGCTTGCTGGGCAGCTTGTCTAGCATAACCAGTATGCTCCAAATACATTGAGAGACCCTATCTCAAGAAATAAGGTGAAGGGTGATGGAGGGAGACACCCTATGTTAGCATCTGGACTCTACACAGACACAGGATCATACACACATGCACAAAACAGAAAAACACGGCACTGGGCAGTGCTGACATGTGCCTTTAATCCTAGTGCTCAGGAAGTAGAGACAGGCAGATCTCTCTAAGTATGAGGCCAGCCTGGTCTACAGAGTGAGTTCCAGGACTAAAACTTTTAAAAAAAAATACAGTTAGGTGTGAAACTCAGTGGTAAAGTGCTTGTAAGGCATGCACAAGGCTTTAAATTCCGTCCTCATTCCCACGATTACAAGCCAAAATAAAACAAACAACGGAAACAAAACTGGCCTTCTATAAAATAGCCATGAGATCAAGTTAGGTAGAACCAAAGAAAATATAAGCACTAATGCGTAATACATGTCAGGGGAGATTGCTCTCCTTGTCGCAGAACTCCAGAAGATTTTGATTTTTCACTAAGTCACCAAACAATAACCCTCACTCATTTTTAATTTTGAGGCCCTTGAAAAGAATGTGTAGAAGTCTTGAGTTATTTATAATATTGGTCAAAAATGATACTATTGCGGGGCGGTGGTGGCGCACGCCTTTAATCCCAGCTCTCGGGAGGCAGAGGCAGGCGGATCTCTGAGTTCGAGGCCAGCCTGGTCTACAAGAGCTAGTTCTAGGACAGGCTCTACAAACTACAGGGAAACCCTGTCTCAAAAAACAAAAAACAAAAAAAAAGATACTATTTCAGTAGCATAGCAGCAAGTGAAGAAAAAATGATGATGTTAAATCCCCCCCACCCCAGATGAACATTTAACATAGTGGTTAATCTTATCTTCTAGCCAAGGACACAGCCCATTTGAATTGTCTTTAAATATGTAGTAGCACCGGTTTTCTCATAAGCAAAAGTTTCTTTTGTTTTCATCACAGTTTCCACATCAAAAATCTCCCTTTACTCAACTTCCTGGCACTGGATGGGATTTGTGAGTTGTCTGCTGCAGCCTGAGGTTGTATCTGGAGCCAGTATACTTGCTCTTTAGCAGGTCGTTTTAAGTCATTTGGGCGAAAAAATACGCAAAAAAGAAAATTTAAAGGAAATAAACTCTTTATCTTAGTTAGGGTTTCTATTGCTGTGATAGTTGACATGACTAAAACCAACCTGGGAAGGAAAGGCGCTGCTTCAGCTGATGCAACCTGGGAAGGAAAGGCGCTGCTTCAGCTGATGCAACCTGGGAAGGAAAGGCGCTGCTTCAGCTGATGCAGAGGCCATGGAGGAATGCTGCTTATGTAACAGGTGGCGCCACAGTAAGGTAGGACATCAGTCAAGAAAATGTACCACAGGCCAATCAATTGGAAGCATTTTTTAGCTGAGGTTATCTTTCCCAAAATGACTCCAGCTTATGTCACAGATATGTGCGAAGACATCTGAGGAAAATGAGTTTCAGGGCAAAGGATGGAGATTTCTTTGTATTTCTTGTTTATTTTTTTCTTGAGACAAGGTGTCACTGTGTGTGCCTTGAACTCTGATTCTCTTGCCTCCCAAGTGCTGTTATTTCAACTACATGCCACCATGACTGTCAACCTTTTTTTAAAGAGCGATTAATTTAATTTTATTCTATGTATGTGGGTATTGTGTCTGCATGCATATCTGTGCACCATGTGCATGTGGTGCCAGTGGAGGCCAGCAGAGGCTGTCAGACTCCATGGAACTTACCTGCAATGGAAGTGTTGGGAGTCAGGTGCTCTTAACCACTGAGCCACCTCTCCAGCTCCTTTGTCTTTCTCTACCTTGATTGTTAGTTTTGTGTGAGTGGGTTGAATAATTCTTTAACCCTTGACAGTCCTCTATACCCAAAATCTGGCTTGTAGACCTACTTTATTTATCCTATCTGAGTTTACAAAATTATTAAGTTTATTTTTAAATTTTTGTCATTTATTATATGTATATGAGTATTTTGCATACATGTATGTATATGCGCCATGTGTCTACCTGGTGCCTGTGGAGGTCAGAAGATAGTGTTGTAATTTAAAAAGCAGCACAAGAGAGAAAGATAGCATGTGGCAGCTCAGGTAGGGGGAGTTTTTGGGGAAAATGGATGGGAAAATGGGGGAGGGAAGAGACTGGCCTCTGGGGACAAGAATGGCAGAGAAGGGAGGCAGAAGACAGAGGGAGAAACATAGCCAACGTGAACAGAAGGTGCTCTTAGTGGCTGCAGCTGAAGATGGATCCTGTCAGAACCTCAAGGGCAGCCAGTACAGATGCCTGAATACTAACAGGGCATCAGATCTCTTGGAGCTAGAGTTACAGAGGTTGTGAGGCTCTGTGTGAGTACTAGGAACTGAACTTAGGTACTTTGAAAGAGCAACAAGTGCCTTTTTTGAGGGAAGGAGTTTTAAAACAGGGTTTCTCTGTAGCCCTGCCTGTCCTGGAACTTGCTCAGTAGATTTGGCTGGCCTCAAACTCAGATCCAGCCGCCTCTGCCTCCGAGTGTCGGGATTAAAGGTGTACACCAGCACCGCCTGGCCAGTACTCTTAACCACCAAGTGCCGTATATTTATTTGGTGTGTGTGTAAATATGTGTGTGTGTCTGTGTGTGTGCGCGCGCATGCAAGTGTAGATGTGGTCATGTAACTGTAAAAGGATAATTTTCTTTTTTATTTTCAAGACAGGGTTTCTCTGTAGCTTTGGAGCCTGTCCTAGAACTAGCTCTTGTAGATCAGGCTGGCCTCGAACTCACAAAGATCCACCTGACTCTGCCTCCCGAGTGCTGGGATTAAAGGCATGTGCCACCACCGCCCGGCAAATTTTTATTTATGCTTTTTTATTTGTTTTTGGTATGAGTGCACCATCTGCATGTACCCCTGCACACAAGAAGAGGGTATCAGATGCCATTATAGATGGTTGTGAGCCACCATGTGGTTGCTGGGAATTGAACTCAGGACCTCCAGAAGAACAGTCTGTGCTCCTAACCTCTGAGCCATCTCTCCAGCCCCCCTGGCTAAATCTTATTTCTTAAATTAACCTATTTCTGTTATTTTATATTTTACCATGAGGTTCATGACCTACCAGCAAGGCTCCAGCTGGCAGCTTGTATCTTTTTTTCTCTGTCTGCTCCATGGCTTCTCACTGATGCCTATTCTCTATCTCTTCCAACTTGGCTATGTTCTGTTGAGCCATTGGCTGAAGGCAGCTTTTTTATTAACCAATAAAAGCAACACAGATACAGAAGGACTTCCCACACCAGTTCCCTAACTAGGGATCAGCTGTTTGAGGCATTCTCATTCAATTCATCATACCTTCTACTGTGTGGGTTCCGGGGATTGAATTCGGGCTCTTGGGCTTGGCAACAAACACCTTTACCAGCCCAACTCCGTTTTTTTTTTTTGTTTGTTTGTTTGTTTTGTTTTTTCTGTAGGTAATTAAGTGTCGGAATGAGATAATGCACTCTTCAGAGATGAAAGTATCGTCTACATGGCTTCAAGATTTTCAGATAAAGATCCAAAATTTTCTGAATGAATTCAAAAATATTCCAGAGATTGAAGCAGTACATTCCAGAATAGAACAGGTAAAGATGCCTCTGCTTAAATGAGTGCTGGGATTATAGGCATGCACCACTATGCCCATCTGAAACTTCATTCAACAGTTCTGGTATGCAAACCTAAGGGGTTTAAAACATCCATAGTCTTTTTTGATGTTAAGTCAGGTGTGGTGGTATGTTTAAGTCCCAGCACTTGGTACACTGAGGCAGAAGTATGGCTATTTCAAAGGTAGTCTTTATTACATAGTAAGCTCCTGGGAAGCCTGGGCTACTTAAGAAGTAAGGTGAATTTGATGGTTATTTAAACTAAAATATATTTATTATTGTTGCAATACTGATGATAATGCACACATAGATCCTCATTCCCGACAAACACTCTATACTCCTAGTCTTTTATTCTATTATTATTTGGAACCTAGGGCTACTTGGGGTAGAACCTAGGGCTGGCCTTCCACATGGCAAACACTTTCTCACTGAACTACAACCTCAGCCCCAAACTAAATTTTATAATGTGAACAGAGGAAAAAATGCTGGTATAAAATGTGGAATTAGCAGAGTTTTTTTTTTCTTTAATAACTGTGTGGTTAAAATAGGTCTATCTAGATAATGGTATTTTATTGTAAATCCATCAAGTTACCCAGTAGAATTTCTTTTCCATTAATAGTGTTCATTTATTTTGTGTGTGAATATGTGTGTGCATGTGTGTCCACATTGATGCATGTGGAGATCAGAGGACAACTCTTGGGAGTCTGTTATCTCCTTTGACCTTAAGAGATCCAAGGATGGAACTAAGGTTGTTAGGTCTGCACTCAATTACAAGCTCTCTATTATTGCAGTACAAGTGGCTGAGGGTGTGGCTTACCAGCAAGCAACATCCTCAGTTAGTCCCTGAGTTCCATCCCCAAAACTGAAAACAGTGATACATCTTAAGAATGAACTTTCAATGTGAGGATGAATCTCAGAGAAGTTGGGGAGGAGTTAGATGTGAATATGATCAAAATACATTGTGTACATTTATGAAATTCCAAAAGAATTCATAAAAAATATTTTAAAACCTGAAATTTAAAAAATAATTTGTTCATGTATTTGTGTGGTCACCCCACAGCTTTTGACATCTGACTGGGCTGTTCACATTCCTGAGGAAGATGAACGAGATGGGTGTAAATTTGAAATAGGAAGTTACTTGAGTGTGAGCCAAATCCATGAAATTGAAATGGAATTGCTGAAGGAAAAACTGCAAGATATGTATCTTCAAGCAGCAGAAGAAGAGGTGTTGCCCGAAGAGGTAAAGGAAAGGATGAAGTGTGAGCAGAAAGAAAGGTGACAGCCAGAGCAGCAATAGTAGCTCATTTTGACACTGTTTCTATTGCTGTGATAAACATGATGACCAAAAGCAACTGGGGGAAGAAAGAGTTAATTTCAGCTTATAGCTCAGTTCACACTTCCTCACTAAGGGAAGTCAGTGCAGGAACCTGGAAGTAGGGACTGAAGCAGAAGCCATGGAGGAGCATTGCTTACTGGCTTGCTCCTCTTTGCTTGTTCAGCCTGCTTTCTTATACAACTCAGGCCCACCTGCCTAAGGGTTAAGTTAAGCCTGGCCCTCCCACATCAATCCTTAATCAAGAAAATGCTCCACAGGCTTGCCCATGGACCAAGTTGGTGAGAACATTTTCTCAATTGTGGTTCCATCTTTCAAATATCTCTAACTTATGTCAAGTTGACATAAAATTGCAGCCAGGTCAGACACAGAGAGCCAGGTTTTTGATTTTTAAGTCAAGTGATTTCTTTCTTTCTTTCTTTCTTTCTTTCTTTCTTTCTTTCTTTCTTTCTTCTTTCTTTCTCTTTTTGTAAATTTATTTATTTTTATTTTCCCATGATATTTATTGAGCTTTTTTCTTCTTTCTTTCTTTTCTTTTTTTCTTTCTTTTTCTTTCTTTCTTTCTTCTTCTTTTATTCTTTCTTTCTTTTTTTCTTTCTTTGTCTTATTTATTTTTCTTTTTTCTCTTTCTTTTTTCTTTCTTTCTTCTTTGTCTCTTTTTATTTATTTATTTTTATTTTTTCCCATGATATTTTTGAGCTCTATTTTTCTCTGCTCTCCTCCCTGCCTCTCCCCTCCCCACTTCAACCCTCCCCCAAGGTCCCCATGCTCCCAATTTACTCAGGAGATCTTGTCTTTTTATACTTTCTACTTCCCATGTAGATTAGATCTATATAAGTCTCTCTTAGTGTCTTCATTGTTGTCTAAGTTCTCTGGGATTGTGGTTTATAGGCTGACTTTCTTTGCTTTATGTTTAAAAAAAACCACCTATGAGTGAGTACATGTGATAATTGTCTTTCTGTATCTGGGTTACCTCACTCAAAATGATGTTTCCTAGCTCCATCCATTTTCCTGCAAAATTCAAGCTGTCATTTTTTTCTGCTGTGCAGTACTCCATTGTGTAAATGTACCACATTTTTTTTATCCATTCTTCGATCGAGGGGCATTTAGGTTGTTTCCAGGTTCTAGCTATGACAAACAAAGCTGCTATGAACATAGTTGAGCACATGTCCTTGTGGCATGATTGAGCATCCTTTGGATATATACCCAAAAGTGGTATTACTGGGTCTTGAGGAAGGTTGTTTCCTAATTTTCTGAGAAATTGCCAAACTGACATCCAAAGAGGTTGTACCAGCTTGCACTCCCCCAGCAATGCAGAAGTGTTTCATTTTCCCCACAACCTCTCCAGCATAAGTTGTCATCAGTGTTTTTGATCTTGGCCATTCTTACAGGTGTAAGATGGAATCTCAAGAGTTGTTTTGATTTGCATTTCGCTGATGACTAAGGATGTTGAACATTTCCTTAAGTGTCTTTCAGCCATTTTAGATTCCTCTGTTGAGAGTTCTATGTTTAGGTCTGTACTCCATTTTTTTTATTGGATTAGGTGATCTTTTGTTATCCAATTTCTTGAATTCTTTGTATATTTTGGAGATCAGACCTCTGTCTGATGTGGGGTTAGTGAAGATCTTTTCCCATTCTGTAGGCTGTCGTTTTTGTCTTGTTGACTGTGTCCTTTGCTTTACAGAAGCTTTTCAGTTTCAGGAGGTCCCATTTATTAATTGTTTCTCTCAGTGTCTGTGTTGCTGGGGTTATATTTAGGAAGTAGTTCCCTGTGCTAATGCATTCAAGTGTACTTCCCACTTTCTCTTCTATAAGGTTCAGTGTGTTTGATCCATTTGGACTTGAGTTTTGTGCATGATGATAGATATGGGTCTATTTTCATTCTTCTACATGTTGATATCCAGTTATGCCAGCATCACTTATTAAATATGCTTTCTTTTTTCCATTTGATAATTTTTGCTTCTTTATCAAAGATCAGGTGTTTGAAGAAGGTGTGTGGATTGATATCCGGGTCTTCTATTTGGTTCCATTGGTCCTCCTGTCTGTTCTTATGCCAGTACCAGGCTGTTTTCAGTACTGTAGCTCTGTAGTAGAGTTTGAAGTCAGGGATTGTGATGCCTCCAGAAGTTCTTTTATTGCCCAGGATTGTTTTGGCTATCCTGGGTTTTTTGCTTTTCCAAATGAAGTTGAGTACTGTTCTTTCTAGGTCTTTGAAGAATTTTGCTGGGATTTTGATGAGCAAGCCAAGTGATTTCTAGAAGTACATGTTTTCCCAATGTTTACTGACCATATGTTTGTTTTATTGCTTGATTTGGTTTGATTTGGTTTGGTTTTCAAAACAGGGTTTCTTTGTGTAACAGCCCTGGGTGTCCTGGAACTCACTCTGTAGACCAGGCTGGCCTTGAATTAGATATCCACTTTCTTCCTCCTCCAGAGTACTGGGATTAAATGTGTGCATTACCACTACGTGACCTCTGATCATATTTTTTATTTTTACTTTTTTAACATTTGTTTTGGTTTCTTGTTTTTCGAGACAGGGTTTCTCCGTGTAACAGCCCTGACTGTCCTAGACCAGGCTGGCCTCAAACTCACTAAGATCTGCCTGCCTCTGCCTCCTGACTGCTAGGATTAAAGGTGTGCAACAACCTGCCAGCCTGATCATATATTTTAATGGGTATTTTCACTTAGCACAAATTTGATAACTTAGTAAGTGCCCCAAAATGGGATCGTGGCGTAAAGGTTAAAACAGAAGTCAGGTCAGGGTGCTTGATGGGTTATCAGTTCTCAGGGGATGCCCCCCCCCCAAAATGGGGAAAGTTACTATTGAGCAACAACTCAAGGATTTAGTAAGAGGTCAGTAGTTGGCCTGGGAAGAAGGATGTTCTTAGCAGAAGTATGAAAGGATAGTTTGGGCTGGGCAGTAGTATGATTATGGAGGAGTGTGGCAAGGTAGGGTGAAACTGTATTGAAAGATTTTCTGTGCCACACCAAGCTGTTTGGACTTTAGTCCCTGAAATCAGTAGGAAAACACTACTGATTTTTATAAGGTAAAGAGATTTTTAGATTAGCGGATAGTAAGTGTTGGAAATTTGTAGCCCTTCATGTGCAGCTGGTCTGCTGCCTCAGAGGCATTGGTCACTGTACATTTCTAGTTCTCCTTACCCATTTGAGTTGGGAAAGGGGCACCAGCTCTCTCTGTAGAAAAGATAAATATGTATTTCTATGCCTTTTTGTTCAGCAGTATAGACAGAAGTTTCTGTACTACCCAAGTTCTGTAGCCATTTTGTCCCAAAGAAACACAGAGAGGCTTTTATTTTTTTTTAATATTTATTTATTTATTCTGTCTGTGTGTATGAAGAGGGTACCAGACCTCATTACAGATGGTTGTGAGCCACCATGTGGTTGCCGGGAATTGAACTCAGGACCTTTGGAAGAGCAGGCAATGCTCTTAACCACTGAGCCATCTCTCCAGCCCAGAGAGGCTTTTATTAATTATAAATTGTTTGGCCTATTATCTCGGGTTTATTATTAACTAGCTCTTACATCTTAAATTAACCCATCATTCATATCTCTGTTTAGTCACGTGACTTGGTACCTTTTCTCAAGTAAGGCATCTTCTTTCTCTGTGCCTGACTGGTGACTGACTTTGCCTTTCCTCTTCCCAGAAGTCTTTTAGCCTGTTTGTTCCACCTATGCTTTTTGCCTGCTACTGGCCAATCACCATTGCATTAAACTAATAAGAGTGACAAATCTTTATAGTGAACAAGAACATTATCTCACAGCATTTCTACTTTTTTTCCTTTCAAAACAAGACCCTGAATCTAATCTCCTTTCTTCAGCTTTTTTTCTGACCATTATCCATAACAACTTGTAGCTAACATACTAAACAAAGACATACATCCATAATCCATTTTTTGGGAATGTGGGCGTAGATCTCTAGGCTGCTTCTTCCTTCTGATTGGGGGTGCTGATAATCTTATGAGAACCCAAAGAAAATTTAGGTTTATTGTCAAGTCCTGACTAGAGTATTCTATGAGGCTGGATTATCTCAGCCAGCAGTCTTGAAACTGTTCTGGATGTAGAACTGGGCTATCTGTTCCCATTGGAGTTTTTTCAGGTAATCTTCCTCAATCAAACCTTATTTTTCTTAACCCAGAATAAATCCACAGCCTTTTATTTCCTGTGGAAACAAAAGCAAAACCTCTTCTCCAAAGTAAAATAAGTTTTGAAGTCAATGCATTTACAAAATATTTAAGTTGGATTAATCCAACAGCATTTATAATCAAATGTCTTTTCGCACCTGTTGCTTCTTCCTCAGCAGTCAAACAATTTAAAGACAACAGAATAACATACAGTATCCAGATTATCTGTGTATTTTCTGTCTTTTGTTGCTTTTTTTAAAAACTATTTTTTTAAAATTTTTGTTCTTATGGCGCAGGGTTTCTTTGCATATCTTTGGGTATCCTGGATCTCACTCTGTAGACTAGGCTGGCCTCAACTAACAGATCCGCCTCCCTCTATCTATCAAGTGCTGGGATTAAAGGCGTGCGCCATTACACCCTTCAACTCTATTTCTTTTTTTTTTAATGACTTTCTCTATAATTTTTTCTTTTCTCTTCCAAGCTTATGTATATTTTTTAAACACACTGTAAACTGTTATAGTACTGAGGATGGAGCACAGACTTTCTTGTCTGTTTTGAGACAAGGTTTCACTACTAGCACACATACTAAAATTGGGGTGATACAGATACGAAGATTTTATGCAGATTTGTGAAGCATTCCATATTTAAAAAAATACATACACACGAGTACATGACATGTCTCCAGAAGAAATAAAATGGCACCAGCAGAGGTGGCAGACTTCTGTAATCCCAGCACTCAGGAGGCAGAGGCAGAGGTATGTCTGTGAGTTTGAGGCCAACATGGTCTACAAAACAAGTTCCAGTACAGTCAGGGCTGTTGCACAGAGAAACCTTGTCTCAAAAAAAAAAAAGAAAAGGAAATGAGAGGACTATAACATCACCTGTAAAGGAGAGAATGGGATAACTAAGGAAAGATTTTAAGAGTATTGACTTTTTAACCTCATACCCTATTGACTTAGAATTTTGTGTCTGTACATTTAATACTGTTTTATAGATGTATCTTCTAGTAGAAATATAGGCAAAAAAATCTAAAAAATGTAAGAAAAACACTTTAAACTTGAGTTTTGAAGCAAAAAAATTGAGGTAATAAGCAAACACCCCCTATGTAGTCTTAGAATTAGCTATACTGGAATATGTTTAGTTTGAGTGAAAGGTACTTGTTTTATTTGTCTTTATTTACTTATCGATACAGGCTTGAAACTTGTAGTGATCTTCCTGCCTCAGCCTTCCAAATGCTGACTTCAAACAGGTACACCACGCCTGGCTGAGTGTAGTTTTGTTTCTAATTTTTTGTCTTGTCTTGTGTTTTGAGACATGCATCTCTGGCTAGCCTGCAACTCACTATGTAGAGCAGGCTGGACTTAAATTTACAGAGATTGACCTGCCTCTGCCTTCCCTGTGCTGGGACAAAAGTTTGAGCTACCACGCATAACATGAGTTCGCCTTGTTTTAAAGAATTGGTTTTGGGAAAATTTTGAATGGTATTATTTATAAAGCAATGAAAAAAGAATTTGTTTTTGATTTGAAGACTTAACCTATATGTGGATGGGTGCCAGTAGCTGGTGTTTCTGTCTTCTGGTAAACATAGACAGTAACAGGTTGTTTGTTTGGGGGCATGCTCCTGCTGCTGAGCTCCAGCTCCAGCATGTTCATCTAAATTGATTTCTGTTGTGAATAGCACAGAATGGCACTTGTACACTTTCCTCTTGCAGGTCTCAAATAGACTGGATGCGGTGAAAGAGTTTTTGAAAAACAACACAGACCTCAGAAATGGCCTTACAGAAGACATGCAGAAGCTAGACAGTTTCCATCTACAGCATCAAAAACAAATTTCAAAGGACACTGAGAGTCAGACACCTGAAAGGAAGGCTTGAGGTGAGTTTAGGGTCAGGACGTTAAAGAGGAACACAATAGCCTTATCCCTTTGGTGTGTGTTTTTGTCTGTGAAGCCATATTGAATCAACAGTCTCATTTGCTTTCCCTGTGCCCTTACTCTTCCAAATGAAGGTTAGGTATGGTGGTTCACACCTTTAATCTCAGCATCCGGGAGGCAGAGACAGGTGGATTTCTGTGAGTTCAAGGCCAGTCTTTTCTACATTATCGAGTTCCAGGCCAGCCAACACTACATAGTGAGACCCCCTTCTTGAAACGGACAAATGTAGAAACTTTACCAAGGAAAGCACAGTGGACCAAGAGTTTATTTTCTTAATAACGATTCACATATACCTGTGAAGCCTCAACTCTGCAGACCTGAAGTCAAGGCCTGCTCTTAGGTGACATGGTCAAAAACTACTCTGCCTTCAAATGATACCAGGGTGCCCAGCTTTTACTGTGGCATTAATTGTGCTTGGCTAGTTTCCATAAGAAAGCTGGTTAACATAACCAGTTTGTTATTGTTTTTTCTGACAAATTATAAAAATGGAAATAATTCTTTTATTTTATATTGTCCTTTGACAAAATTCAGGCATAATATGAAAACCAGTCTGACTTCCAGGTCAGGCATCCTCCTCTGCACAAAAGAGAAACATTCCCAAAGCACAGGGGTTTTTGTTGTCCTGGCCTTTCCCGTGATGCTTTCCCCCATATTCATCACCTTGGAGTTGTGTGTTGTATGCAGTCAAAAATACTAGTCTTGTGTTGTTTTTTGCTTTCACCCAGGAACTTTGTACTGTTTCTTTTTCTGGCTCTGAACCTTTTTACATGGTAAAGACTAGGTCTCTGTGAGGGAGTGTTCTGCACCCTAGCAGAAGTGTACTGTACTCTTCTTGCCTTTGTCTGGAAGTTTTCTTCTGTCATTGCCAAAATGTGAGCTGGAATGTAGTGTCCAAACAGAAAAATTTTAGTTTATTTTTGCTTCTGATAAAAGGCAAGAGGAAAGTAGCCATTTTCTACCATTTCCCCTGAATATAGAACAGTTGCTTCTGGACTTGAGTAGCCAGAGAGTTGCCAGGCAGGCTAGAAAATATCTTGACTGAGCCTACAGCAGAGGGACTAGGCTACTGTCCCAGAAAGGATATCTGGAAAAGATTAGGAGGTGTCAGTTTGCTGTGGAGTGGGCATAGATGAGAAGTAAACTCCAGTGACATGAGATGGTGCCGATGATCTCAGCTACTTGGAAGGCTGCAATGGGGGGATCCAAAGTTCTAGGCCAGCTAGGGCAGCTTACTAAGACTCTATTTCAAAATAAAACAAATCATAAAGAAATGGAGGTGTAATATGATTGTGGAACATGTATTTACTATGTCAGGCCCTTGAGTCAGTCCTCAGCTTCCTTTCCCCAAAAGACAAAGCAAACTTCTCAAACTACTCTTAAGTAGTTTTGTCCCCTGTGCCAAGTGCAGGGCCTAGACCTCGTGTGCTGTGACCATTGGTGGAAATGCTACTTATAGTCTTAGCTAAGCTGGCTTTTATTCTGTAAAATTAGAAATTTCATCATTCTTTCAAATACTCAAACAAGTCATTCTCTTTTAACACATTCATAAATTCACAGCTCTATTCCTTTTTTCCCTCTTTGTCCTATTTGTTCTCGAACTGTGCAGAAGCCTTGTACCATTGTATGCAGTATTCTGTGGGAGTCAGATTAACTTCCACCTTTCCCTCTGTCTGCTCATTTCCAAGGTCAATGGCATTAGACTACTTTGTGTCATCTTTGGACTTTACTGTATTCCCAAAACTGCCTACAAGAAATGATCCATGCCAAGGCTCAGCAGAGATGATTTCACTCCTTTACCTGATGAGCTGCCTCCCAAGATTGATTCTGCAGAGAATGGGTAGAGAGAGAGACTGTATTCAGCATATATTTTGACTGTAGAACCCAAATGAACGTAAATGTGCCTGCAGCTTGGTTATTTCATTTCCTGGTCGCTGTTTGGTTTTCAGTTTTATGTTTTCTTTCTTCCTTCATTTGTTCCCCCTTCTTAAGTTACTTGAGAAGACTTCAAGAGTAAAACAAGATTTTGCACTTATTTTGCAACTTTGCCAAAGCAAAAAACAAACAAACTAATGAAATATCTCCTCCCTTCTAGATCTGGGGTACAAAACATGAAATCTTGATTCACTAACCCACGAAGACCTGGTTTCTAAGTATAGAAAGTTTAAGAGCTGAACTTTTCATTCTACACCCGTGTCTAGTCAGTTTGTCCTTATTAATCCAACACACAGTTATCAAGTGTCAACCCTGTGCCAGACACTGAAGTAGATAGAAATTTAACAAGTGGTGAAGTCATATCTTACTGCTTTTATCTTCCACTCTGAAAAACCAAAGGTATTGTTCAGAAAACTTTATACTAGTAGCGTTTCATTTCATTGAAACAGAAAGGAAAACTCTTCTTTAAAGGGCTCTAAAGCAAATGTGGCCTATACTGAGGCATCAGCCTGTAGGCTTCTCTTCAACAGAACTGTGCACCTGGGCACAGGGTGTGTGCAAATTGATGTTCACCACAGCATTGATACCCAACCACTAGTAGAGAGGACCTGCCAAATAAGGCATAGAACATCTGTACTGTGTACTATGCCACATAACAGTTAGAAAGAATGAGCCCATGCTATTGTACAATAATGTGAATTGCCTATAAAACATCTAAAGTCAAAAAACAGCTGAGAGGGTGGGATGGAACTCAGTGGCAGGGCACTTTCTTGCCCAGCATACATGTTGCCTTGAATTAGATCCGCGCTCCACTGCCAAAAGCAAATAAATAGAAAAGCAAAGTTTTTAATAGCACCTAGCATGCTACAGTGCTGTTTGTATAGTAACTGAGGTCTGGAAAGTCTGTCTGCTGGGTTACGTCTATGAGAGGATTTGGGGCTGCGGAGTAGTCAGAAGAAATTTAGCTTTTGTATTTTGTATATTTTTATAATAAATATGTACTTATGTATTTTGAAAGTTCTTATTACAGTTGTTAATTTTGAAACAAGACACATGAGTAATATATCTTATTGCAAGCCTTCGGTGTCAGATTCCATGTAATTTGTTGTAGCTGGGTGCTTCCAAATCCTAGCATCAGGGCAAGAAGCCCAGGAAGGGCATTGTCTTCTGTCTTGGCTGCTTTCGTCTCCCTATGAAATACCTGTCTTCATCCAAAAGTACGCTTTGCCCTCAACCTCTCCCTGGGACACAGGTGGTTAATAGTTTTGAAAGAACTTGTAGAGAAAAATGACTAAGTCATTATAGTTGCACAAATAAGGTGGGTCCTTAGTTTAAACCTTTAGCAGGAAATTCATAGAACCTGAAGAAAATGTGAATATTAAACTCTGTAAAACACCTGAATTCTAGGAAATGACTTAAGGGGTTGGTCACCCGTACTAATGGAAAACTAGCTCTGCTAAATCAGAGAGGGTTGCTGGCTTCTAAAGCAGTGGGAGAGTGCTGAGGATGGTTATATATTCCGAAGGGTGGGGAGGATTGTTACTCTAATAATGTGAAGAGTTTGTTTTTATTAACATTGGTTACTTAACATGACTTTAAACACTAGTATCCTAGGTGCTAAAGGGCCAGCTATCCTAGGTGGGCATGTTAGAAATTAGGGAAATGAGCTGAGTGCTGCATCAAATTAGAGTGGAGTATTGCAACCTTTTAGATCACTTCTCTAGGCATTTGGCCTCTGACTTCTAATTGCACTATTAGAAAATTATCAACAGAGATTACCTCCTTTCCTTTTCCAGGGTAATTAGAAATTTACTTACTCTGAAAAGCCTTCACTTGACAGTGTCTTTTATCAGAATATATCCAAATTACAAAATACACTTTATGAGATATGTCTTAAATATTAATTTCTACTCAGGTGAAGTAAAAAACATCCTTTAATGTCTTAATAAAATCTTAATATAGTTTATTTTGTAACTTTAAGGACTTGGCTTGTATTATTGCAACATAGTTTGAGTTATCTACACTGTTAAGAGCTGCTTTTAATTTCCAGAAACTTCTCAACCCCATGCTCTGTTATATGCACATTAGCGATGAGCTTAAAACTCTATAAACTGAGCCCTTTGTGACGGGTCTTTCTTTCCGAGGTAAGTCTCTATTACTTCATACTAACTTTCAGAAAAGCAGGACCGTTTTTTATTTCAGAACCTGTGTGGCAGGCCAGCCTCCAAAGGTGACCCCTCACTATCCTTACCTTCTGTATTCCACAGTTTAACCAGCATTGGTTTGTGAGCATAGCAGAAGTGATGATGCATCACTTCATGAGTAAGCTATAACAGTAAGACGCCGTCGTCCGTCCTTTGCAAACACCACTGTGGGGGAAGCCATGCTGTGTCTTTTGGAGCTGTCTACAGGAGGACAAGGAACTAAAGCCTGCAAACAATCATGAACCTGGAAATAGATATTCCAGCCGCAGGCTATGCTTCAGAGACCATAAAAACTGTGAGACAGTCTTATTTTAAACTGTTAAATTATGGGGCAGTCGGTTAAACTGCGACAGATAATTGTCAGCTGTCCTGTAATTTATTCCCTACCTTCCACCCTCATATTTAGAATGTGAAAGGGACTTCCTACAAACAAAACTAATGCTTGGATGCTGCATAAGATGAACTTTTCCTGGAGGTCCACTGTGGGACCTGTCTTAGCCAAGAGTTGATGGTGTCGGAACCTGGCAGAAGGCTTTCTAATTCCTTTGCATTTGCAGACTTTGTCAGAAGCATGTTCACACTTTTGAACATGTGTATTGGGTCCCCCAGAAACCACCTGGGCCTCCTATATTCAGCAGAATCCTGGGCAAGGCAAGTCATGGATCAAATCCCAGAGTACAGCCTGCCTCTGTGGTAATAATCTCACCCCCAACCTCATCTTCCATCTTTACAAGCTCTCTGGTTTAAGAAATCGTTGGCACCCAGTGAATTCTAGAGGATACTCTGAGCACACTGCAGCTGACCAGTAACACTTGCCCCCCACCCCCATCCCTAGCTAGTTTCCAATTCCCAGGGTAGGCCTAATCAATTTGTAAACTGCTGTGATTTTCTATTTTAAAGGATAAATGGAAAGGATTTCTGCATGCTTACCTAAGACTCTAGACTGACAGCCACCATTCTGACAGTCATCTTCGTTGCAGCTTGTATATATAATTGTTCTAGGCCACCAGGAGACACTAGACTCTTGTATTTCAAAATCTAAGCTGGAATTTCACTACATTTATTTAAACCTACTTCTGAATGTTTTCCTCTACAGAAACAGTGTCCCCCTCTTTGGTGTTAGGGATTTGCCACTACCAAATTTTATTAAGTCATCAGTGACACCAACACCCTTGTTTGCCCAGGGCACCCCAAAGCATGCTACCTAGAGAGGTTTGGTTTGGTTTGGTCTGGTTTTAGCAAAGCTATGAGTAGATAATTTTGGTTTTCCTCCTGTCTTCCTCCTTTGTCTAAGCCTGACTACCTGGGAAACTTTTTCCCTTCTATTTCACAAAACAGGCAACAATCAAGATCAATTTGATGCTTTTTTTTAAATTAACAAAACTGCAGGTTTAAATCAGGTTTGCACTGTTTTAGAGTCCAAACCAGTTACAGGAATTCAGTCTTTAGTAATTTGAAGACATAGTGTCGTTTTACCCCTAAATATTTTAGCATCTGTCTTTTAGGAACAAAGGTATTTGCCTGCCTAGCCACAATGCCATCATCCACTGATAAACATGCAGGTTAACTGATAAACATACAGCACTGTTAGCTGGTAGTCAGTACATAGTTACTGTTGGAGCTTGACGACTGCCTTTGTTTTTGTTCCTCTCATTCTTGTTAGAGAGGACAGATTCAGAAGCCAGTCAGAGTTCACATTTGATTTATACCTGGGCTTAACCTCCTTTAATCTAGGACAGTTTCCCACCCACTCCTCTTTGTCTTGTGTAGAAACATTGATATTATTAAAGAGTCCAAACTTCTCAGAATGTCCTTAATTTGAATTTGTGGGCTTTTTCATAACTCATTGTTTTTGTTTTTATAAAACAAGAACACCAATTATATTGTCTTTGGTACATTATTAGGAAGGTACCTGGTGTCACTGTGTTCCATCATTGTGGAACCTGGGTACTTGATTACAGAGTTGTCTAACAATTTCTCCATTATAAAGGGTTTTTCCCCTTTCATTAACAACAGATAATCTTCGGATGCACTTTGATAGTATATGGGCACCTATTCTCCAACAACTTTCCATAACAAATTTTTGTCTGTTAATGAAAAATCTTTAAAAGACTTACTTTATTTTATGCACATGTGTATATGTATATTTAAGTGCTTATTGTGTAGTGGGCCTGTGGAGACCAGAAGAGGGTTTCTGATCCCCTGGAGCTGGAGTTATAGGTATTTGGGAACTGAACTTAGGTCCTCTGGAAGAGTGGCAGGCACTCTTAATCACTGAACCACCTCTCCAGTCCCACTGAAAATGACAAACTTTGTGGCTATTTTCCCAATGATTTTACTTTGTATAGTTAAAGAAAAAGGGCAATTGTTGGGCTAGAGAGATGGCTCAGTGGTTAAGAACACTTGTTACTCTTGCAGAAGACCTGGGTTCAATTCCCAGCACCCACATGGCTTTTTGCAACCTTCTGTAATTCCTGTTCCAGGGGATCTGAAACCCTCTGGCCTTCAAGGACATAAGGCACACACATGTTGCACATATATACATGTGGGTAAGATACTCATACATATAAACATAAAATACATCCTAATCTTTATAAATAGCAATTGTTGAAAAGTAATTGCATATGCATTAAAATACTAATACCTTGTGTGGTGATTTACAAACAAGTAACCTTCAAAACAAATGTTATTTGTGTAAGCACCCAGAGTTGTTCTTTCAAAGGGAAGGACATATAACCTGTTTTTCCAGAAGGCTGGTGATCTGCATTATTTGTTGGGCCAGGCCTCTCTTACAACCAGGACTGGAAATGGCTAATACCCAGATGAACTCTAGGCTATATGTATGACCAAGACCAGGCCAGATCCTTCCCTAGTCCCTTAAGCTAGTATAGGTAGCCTGCCAATCTCTAGAACCCATCTTCTTGAAAGAAATGACATGTATGTTGAGCTGAGTTTTGGTTATGCCTCCTTGTGCAATGGGGATTGTCTTATCCCAGGATATTTTTTCCAAATTATAATATGTTTAAATATGCTGGCAATAAACCTTCTGGCCTCTGTTTGATCTAGGTTGACAAGTCAGCCTAAACCTAGTTTTCATTCTCACCTCTTCATGGTTCATCTTCCTATCTGCTGTGATACCTGCAGGAACCCTTCCAGTGTATATTTACATCTCCGCTACTTTATAAATATAGTTCAACTGGATAGTATAGCCAGACAGAGTGAGAGACACCTGCACTTGAAAGGCTGAGTATATTAGGGTTCATTAAAGGAAAAGAACTGATAGAATGAATATATATTGAGGGGATTTATTAAACTGGTTTACAGGATGTGACAACATTGGTTGTCTCATGACTCAGCAGTCTCGGTTTGGTGGTGCAGGCCTGGAGGATTCCTGGAGAGCTGCTAGTTCTTAGTCTATACTGGAACCCTCAAGAAATTGGATTTAATCCAGCAGGAACAGGATAGTCAGACTTGCCAGCAAGAGTGAGGGCAAACAAGCAAAAGTTTCCTTCTTTCATAGCCTTTTATGTGGGCTCCCACTGGAAGGTGGCCAGTCATGGGACTCAACCAAGCAACATCAACATGAACATCTTTCAAAGGAAAATGATGGGAGGAGACAGCACAAAGAAAGAGTCATAGCTTATCCTACTCTTGAGACTTCTTCTGAAGTTCTTGGTCACGGGGCCTTTGGAATCCTGCTTGACATGAGTGACCACAAGCCAACCCAACTTGCAAATGAGTACCAGTGCATTCAGTTCTTTTTAAGTTTTTATTTTGAAATAATTTCAAACTCATAGGAAAGTTGGAATACTCTTTACAGTCCCAAGAAAGCCAAAAAAAGCCCCCCATATATCCTTTATCTAGATTCACACTGAGAGTCAGTCTTTCCTTTTTCCCCCTAGAACACTATGTAACTGAGGATGGCCTTAAACTGCTGATCCTTCTGCTTTCACCTTTGGAGAGGAAGGATTACAGGCATGTGTTACCATGCCTGGATCTAAGAGTCTTTCGTTCTGTTTGTTTGTTGTTTCTTTCTTTCTTCCTTCCTTTCTCCAAGAGTATTTAACTCTGGTGTATATCTCCAGGCATGTAGGCATCCACATACTTTCTTTTACAACAGCCGTAAAATCAAGACGTTTACCATCATAACTAGTATACAATCCATAATCAAATTTTGCCAATTGTCATTGTAATATCCCATAGAACAATATTTGTTTAGTTATTATTTTTGGCTTTTCAGAACAGGGTTTCTCTGTAGCTTTGGAGCCTGTCCTGGAACTCATTGTGTAGACCAGGTTGGCCTCAAACTCCCAGTACTGGGATTAAAGGCATGCACCACCACCCAACAAGGACTTATTTTTATTGACTGTGTCCTTGAAGATTCAGTTCAAGCCTAAAGTTTAGTGGAATGTCCCTTAGTTTGTTTCCTTATGCCCATCTCTATGGTCTGAATATGGATGTATTCTTGGAAAAAATTCATAGCTTGGGGTGGACATGTGGTGCACACCTTTAATCCCAGCACTTGTGAGACAAAGGCAGATGGATCTCTGTGAGTTTGAGGTCAACCAGGAATATACAGTGAGACCCTGTCTCAAAAATTTTCATATTGGAACCTAACTCCCAAGATGTCAGTTCCAAGTGGGGCCTACCAGGCCTAGTAGTGTGCCCTTTAATCTAGCATTTGGGAAGTAGAGGTAGGAGGACCAAGGTTTTAAAGTCATTCTTAGCTATATATTAAACAAGATTCTCTAGTAGAATAGAACCAAGAGATTGGGGAGGATTGTAAAGGGAATTTCTTAAATTGGCTTACATGATATGTGTTTGGGTGGAAGCTTCACCTCAGCCCCTGGCATCCATATAGCCAAAGAGTCTGGATGTTTAGTTGAGAGCGTCACCTCAGCCCTTGGTGCCCATATATCCATGTTTGGGTGGAAGTTCCATCCCAACCCTCTTCCTCTGGGCGTTGCTTCAGTCCAGACTCCACTGCTGAGAAAGCCCGCCAAATGATGACCCCTCCCCAGAGATGCTTAAGACTACTCTCACAGAATATTTAAACTGCCCCCCAGAGAACAAACATATGGTTTTCTGGTCTTCCTTTCCCATCTCTTTAGGGTGCTGGAAGGCCACCCAGGAGCAATGGTATTCATTAAACCTGGGCTTTTTTCTAATTCAGTTTGATTTGGTCTGTTTCAGATTATTGAATTGGCGGAGAGGTTTATTGGGGCACAGAAACCTTTCATCTGGAGGTTCCACTGAGAAGGCTGTTTTCCCATCTACACAGGGCCACAGGTTGGGAAAACGCCCTCCCTCGCACCTGCTCTCTGTCAGGCTAAGATCGGCTTCCTCTGGGTAAGTTCCAATTTCCAAGTCATTGCCTTTAGAGGCTCAGGGCATCATACAATTTCCAGGCTGCTCTGTTGAAGACATGGCCATACCAGGTGCAGGTGCCCAACCTGACCGGGACAAGGGCTTGCCTTGTCCCTGTGGGATTCCTTTATCAGATGTCCTGTTAAGGGTATTTCTCATACCCCTCTGATTTTGACCCAAAATCTACCACAGTGAATGCATTGCGTTAGGCTTTGGGTTTGGCATAGACTTGTGAAACGGGTACCTAGAATTCGAGGACTGATTCTCAAAAGCCCTTGGGCTGCCTTTTACAAAATCTTTTAAATTGGCGCTATCTGACACCATATGTCCTTAACGCCTCAATTTTTACCAGCATGTAAACAAGTAAATAAGCCCCCATATGTCCATGGTTTCTGGATGCTGTGCTCCCCCTTCCCAAATTCCTTCCCTGCTTCTCTCACTGCTTGCTGTTTGTCTGCATTCCTGGCATGTGATCTGGTCATGCTGGGATCCTCCCGTTCTCCCTGCCCTCCCACTCTAAGTTGCATAGGTGTTCCATTCTTAGTTTCTGTTCCCCCTTACAGCATCTGTTGATCTGGCCCTCAATGGGCCCACCTGTGTGCTTGCTGGCTTCTGCAGCCTACACCAGGATCTTAAGTTGGTCAGCTGACTACAGTTTCCTGGAAAAAGTTTTGTCTGTCTGTTAATATATATGTATAAATAATGTGGCCACAGTATTCTTGTTTTATGTCTGTGTGTGTATGTTTGTTTTAAAATCTGTAAAACTTGTAACTCCAGATTACAACAGCTCTGAAAAAATACAAACACGTGGATAGCCACATTTTTGGTTGAGGTCAAAGTAAAAACCTCAGCGCCATCTTTGGTAAGAGTACCCATGTGTGCTGGCCCTACCAAGGAGACATTCTGCCTCCAGTATATTTTGACTTACTAAAATATTCCTTCTAATTTTCTTGCCTTCACTGACACTGATAAGCTGTAACTGACTGGGTAAACTATATGTCTAAATTTAACTTCTATGTCTAATGTAGATATACCAAACAGGTAATGGTACCCTGACTCTCAAGTGCCTTTACAGATATGAGAGTGTGGCATTTAACAAAAGAGCTTCTTATGATAGAGACATGCTAGCTCCTACAGCATCCTATAGATGCATGGTTGCAGAAGACCTTCTGCTTAGAGGCTTGCCTTTGAATATGGCAGAGCCATCCACACAGCAGAAAGCTGCCTTTTACCTCTTCAACTTCCTGGACACTACACCAGGGGATCGATTGTCTCACCCTGCCAAGACAGGTAGACTGAACCCTACCCACAGGAAAATCCACCAGGCCTCCTGGGCTCAGCAGTTAAAGGCAATTACTGCTTCTAAGACTGGTATTCACCAAAGACTATGGAGAGACTTGGGATTGTCTGGGTAGATGGAAAAGCTGTCTCACTTCTGCTCCTTTATTTATCCCTCTCAGATCTGTCTGAGGGCGTTTGATGACTTAGGGTACTGGTAGTTCATCACTTCATTTGTTAAGTTTCCTGTTCATAGTCCAGGATTAACAGGTTTCAGGTGTATCTTCAGAGTTTCCAACTTCCTTTAATTGTCTTCTAAAATGTTCATGCCTTTTAACCTAAAGCCATAGCCTTTTGCTATGACACCAAGATGTAAATCTGTTCCAATTGTCTTACAGATACCTGCAGGTTCCTTTAAAAAAAAAAAAGTCTTGCTGTATCAAGAAATCTGGTTTGGTAAAAACAATCTCCAGAGCCTATTTTAACCCCACCCATTTTCAAGCATATTTTGCAGGCCACTTCTGCTGTCTGGGCCAAGACCAGCTTACAGAGGGCCTTCTAGATAACGCCAGAACCTACACTAGCTCCTGGAACTTCAGCATTGGTACCACCTCTCCTGGCTCAAATGGACACCTACCCAGCAACTAAAATCTGGTTTTAAATGGCATATCTGCTCTCATCTCACTTACTCACCTGTGCCTGTCCTGTACAACCAGCGTACTTCTCTGTCCCATTCTTTCTGGCAGTTCATCCCTCTTCCCATGGCCAGCCCCATTCATAGGGCCAACAAGAACAATCTGTCTTTTCTCCTAGCCACCTGCCTTCTCATCTTCCTCAAGGAACATATGCCTGAGGTCTCCAGGATGGCAGTTAACCGGATGCTTCTCCAGTCACACCCACTGAGTGTGAGCACACCAGCTCCCAACTCTGCCCTCCCCCACGTCGCCCCATGCCTGCAGGAAGTAGCCAGACTTGGGCCAGCGTCCCTATACCCAAAGAGTCTGGGATGTTTGGGTGGAAGCTTCATCTCAGCCCCTGGTAACCATATACCCAAAGAGTCTGGAATGTTTGGGTGGAAAGTTCCATCCCAAGCCCCCTTCCCCTAGGAGTTGCCTCAGTCCAGACTCCACCTCCAAGAAAGCCTGCCAAACATTGACCCCTCCCCAGAGATGCTCAAGACCACTCCCACAGTGTATTTAAACTGCCTCCCCAGAGAACAAACACATGGTTTTCCAATCTTTCTTCCCCTGCTCCTCTCTGGGTGACTGGAAGGCCACACAGGAGCAATGGCATCCATTAAACCTGGATTTTCTCTAATTCAGTTTGATTTGGTCTGTTTCGGATTATTGCGTCAGCGGTGAGGTTTATTGGGACACAGAAACTTTTCTGTATGGTCTGGGTAGTCCAGCGGTGGCTGTGTTCACACAGGAGAGAGTCTAGGAACCCGGTAGCTGCTTCATTCAGGAAGCTAGATGACTAAAACAGTTCCAGTCTGGCCTGGAGGATACCCCGAGAGTTTCTGCTCTTCAGTTCACGTCAGAAGGCTGAAGAAACTAGGCTCTGCTATCACTGGCAGATGGTGGCAGTGTGGCGGTGCTGTCAGCAGCAGCACTCAACAGCAAAGGCAAGCAGGCAAAACGCCAAAGATTTTTCCTCCGACCTCTTTATGTCTGGGCCACTGGAAAGTGCTGCCCGTATTGAGGGTGGGTCCTTCCACTTCTGCTAACCTAATCAGAATTGCTCACAGGCCTGCCAGAGGCTTGGCTCATGGGGAATTCTTAGAAGCAGAGAAACCTCGCCAAATGCTGAATTTCCCAAATGCTTAAATTTTAGACCTCCTGGCTTCCAGAACTGTGAGGAATGTATTTCTGTTATTTAAAAATTACCCAGGCTAAGGAATTTCATTATAGCGTCTCAAACTGACTATGACAGCTATCTTGAGGGTGTTCATTTTTGGCAGGCACACAATAGAAGAGATGTTGTACCTCCAGGGCATTGTATTAGGAAGCACGCGGTCTCTGGCTCTTTATGATGTTAAGGTTGTGGTTGCCAGCTTTCTCCCCTGGAAAGTCAGGAGTTCCCCCCTTTGCAATTAATAAGTAATTTGTGGGAAGATACTTTGAGACATTGTAAATGTCTCATTAAATATTTAACCCTTGAGTGCTACCATCTCTTGATGAGTCTTCCTAGAATCAACCATTATAATGACAACATTTTACTTTCTAAGAGTTTTCCTCTCCTAATTTCAAACACTAAACATCAGAAATGTATTTCACTAAATTTGCCCTGGAATGCCGGTCAAGGGTTTTTTTTGGGGGGGGGGGGTATTGTTTTTAAAACATGGAACTGTTTCTGAATTGTGTCTTTATAAAAACAGGACATTTAAGATTTGAGTATTTTAGGAAACATCTTTTTTTTTTGCCATCTTCCATGCTGAGTTCCTTGGAATATTCACTCATCATTTCTACCAAAGGGAATAAATAGCATTGTGCCTCATGAGGCTGGATGAATAAAACAATAGGCGGTTATATTGGCTCTGCTATTTTCAGTCAGTGCTAAAAGCAATTTTCCAGCCATCTGTGGCCCTTATTCGAATCTCTCATTCTTTGCTGTTTCTCTCAGGTGTGTACAGTGGCCAAAGGTGGGACGCTCCTCTCACACCCGCCAGGAGCTATAGGATGACAATGTTAGTTTGCTGTGTTGTGTCGCAGTTTGCCCCAGCTGTCCAGTGCCCCTTTGTATGGTTGCCTAGCCAGAGTCCCTCAGTATAAATGGCAAAAGAAGATCAGTTGTGCTCCGCCTCTGTGGAACCACTGCCTCCTCTCAATATCTTGCATGTATCGCCTTTGCCTTTTGCACAGGCCCACAGCCTCCTGGCCCTCAGGTCAACTGTGAGCCCAGCAGATGCTGCAGTTTTCCTTCACTTCCTTTCTGCTCAGGGCCCACTTTGGAGGGTCCTATTTATTGCAGGGGAGGGGCACGTTTATCACTCACCAAATAGGCTCCCAGCTGGACCTAAGACTTCAGTTGACACAAGAGAGTAACAGGAGAAAAGCATATGAACTTGATAAGAGATTTACATGACCAAGGAGGTAGCAGGACCAATGGTCTTTTGTGTTAGGTTGGACAAAGAGAGGCAATTGTAGAAAGTCGGTCAGTGGGAGATCTGTGTGCGCAGAATTCTCTCCACTGGAAATTGTTTCTCTTGCGATGCAGAGGGCATGCTTATATGTGGAAGTTTGTTTTTCTGAAGAAATGAATCTGCCGTGTGCTGGGTGTTTTTAGAAAGGAATCACTATGGCTCAGTGGCACATTTTGGGGTGGCATATTCACTGGTATAGAGGTAGGTTAGTGTTCACTCCTAACACCTACTCTTCTTTCTGCATCAGAAATAAAAGCTTAACTTTCGCCCATGAGATGACCAACTATTTTACATTACAGGAAGATACATACGAACAGAATTTTGACTTTAAAAAGTTTTCGTGGGTACTGGGGATGGAACCAAAGGCTTGCACTTGCTAGGCAAACGCTCAGCCTTAAAACTATTTCTTTCAGAAATATGCTATGTAATGAATCAAAGGCTTGCACTTGCTAGGCAAACACTCAGCCCTAAAACTCTTTATTTAAAAATATACTATGTAATGGGAACAGGAGGAGTCAGGTGGGGAAAGATGGAGGGAGAGAGTAGGAGAGACAGCTGGTACCTGGAGGGCATCTTGGGGAGTAGCTAGAAACCTAGGGCAATGGAAACTCCCAGGAATCTATGAGGGTGACACTGGCTAAGACCTCTAGCAAAGCAGGATATGGAGCCTGAACTGGCCATCTCCTGTAACCAGACAAGTCTTCCAGTGAAGGTAACCTTTGACCTACAGTTTGTTCTGCCTACAGAATGTACTGGGGTAAAAATGGCACAGAAATTATGGGTGACAACCAATGTCTGGTCCAGCTTGATACCCACAGCATGAGAGGGAGATCACCCCTGAGAGCCAGGACCCAGAGGTGGGAGAGCCCAAAGACCTAGGAAAGAACCAAACACAACTGGCAAATATTTTTTTTAAAAAAAATCAATGAATTGACTCCTAATGATATTCTTCTATACTATAGATTGGTGCCTAGCCCAATTGTCATCAGAGAGGCTTCATCCAGCAACTGATGGAAGCAGATGCAGAGACACACAGCCAAACACTAGGTGGAACTCGGGGAATCCTGTGGAAGAAGCAGGAGGAAGAATTGTAGCAGCCATGGGGGTCAAGGGCACCACAAGAAAATGCATAGAACCAACTATCCAGGGCTCATAGGAACTTACAGAACCTGAACAGACAACCAGGGAGCCTGCATGGGAATCCCTGAGCCACGGCCCTCTGTCCACTATAAGTGACACAGTGCAGTGGAACCTTGAATCTTCCTGTGGGACTCCTAACAGTGGAAGCAGGGGCTGTCTCTGACTCTCTCACCTGCTTTTGGAACCCTTCTACCAGATTGCCTTGTCCAGCCATAATAGAAGCAGGAGTTGCCTAGTCTCACTGCAACTTGAATATACCATGGCGGGCTGATTATCCATAGGAGGCCTGCCTGATCTCTGAAGAGAAACAGGAAGAGTAGTGGTATGATGGGGAGGGACTGAGAGGAGAGGAGAGGAGAGGGGGGTGAAGGGAGAGGAGAGGAGAGGAACATTGATTGGGATGTTAAAAACAATATTCTATGAGTTCATGAATATTTAATTAACTTGGGCCTGGGACAATAGCCCAGTTAATAAAGTACTTGCCTTGGAAGCCATAGGGAACCTGGAGCAAAGAGTCCCAGAACCCACGTCAAAAGCCAAGTGTGCACTGCCAAGTACACACTCAGCATTTAAGAGCATGTTCTCCCAGCTGGTGTGGTGGTTACACACCCCTAATCCCAGTACTGAGGAGGCAGATGGCAGGAGGAACTCTATGCAGTTTAAGGACACAGCCTGTTTAACAGAGTGGTGAGTCCCAGGACAGCCAGGGCTATGTAGAGAGTCATTGTCTCAAAAGAGAAGGAAGGAAGGAAGGAAGGAAGGAAGGAAGGAAGGAAGGAAGGAAGGAAGGAAGGAAGGAAGGAAGGGAGGGGAGGTGGGGGAGGGAGGGGGAAGAAGGAAGGAGAGAGAGAGAAAGAAAGAAAAAAGGAAGGAAGGAAGGAAGGAAGGAAGGAAGGAAAAATTCCTCTTGAAGAGGACTGGTATTCAACTCCTGGCACCCACATCAGACAGCCCACAATTGCCTTATAACTCCAGCTCCAGGGTAGCCTCTATAGGAATCTGCACTCAGGTGCACATGGACATGTATGCATATAGCATATACATCATTAAAAATGAAGTATTTTTTAAAAGCCAAGCATGGTGTCACATATTGTAATTCCATTGCTGGGTAGGGGGAGATGGGGCAGATCCCTAGTTTTTTTCTGCTTGAAGACCTCCAGGCCAGTGAGAGACCCCAATCTCAAATAAAAAAAAGGTGCCCCCTCAAGAATAACACCCAAAGGTGTCCTCTGCCCTCCACATGTATACATGTATGTGTGCCCCTCCCTACACAAATACACACACACACACACACACACACACACACACACACACACACACACACCAGGTGCGGGGAGACAAAGGGAAAGGAAGTCCAAAACCTATAATCCCAACACTGTTGTGGGGCAAAAAGCCCAAGGACCACTCAGCAAGATCAGCAATCCAGATCTGAAAGTCTATTAAATTGGTCAACGAAAGAACGGTTTCTCCCAGAGCAGCCCCAACTGCTTTCCTGCTTGAAAGGCAAAAAACCACATCCTTGTTGGCAGCTGCCAGGCAAGTAGGGCAAGCAAGCAGTTTAACAGATGCAAAAAGCAGCTGGAACATCTTGATCTTAAGTTTCTGGAACAGGGTTGGGCGATTTTTGAGGGACTTTTCATAGGGTAGTCTAAGCAAGGGGGGTTAACTCTGGGTCATACCTAAGATGGCTACAGCAGAGACAAGATGGAGGAATCTTTTTCTTAGTTCTGGTTTGCCTTTCTTAACTATGGGCCATCACCGTGTGGCCCACACCAGCAGCAGGAAGGTCTGTTCAGTCGTTCGTTGATTCCCTTTACAGAAACAGTATACAAATTTTTGGGCTCTTGTCAGCACAATTGATCACAGCTCCTACCGGAAGACCCAGGGAAATCTGGACTTTTGCTCCAGAGGACCCACCGATATACTCAGGAGTCTAAGACAGGAGGATTGTACGTTTGAAGCCAGCTATATAGTTATACCTTATCTCAAAAGGAAATAAGTAGTACAGAGCTTTTCTGACTCTTTCGGGCATTCAAAATGTCGACTTGGTGGGTCCTCTCCAGAGGCAAAATTCCTGTAGGCAGTCTGTCTTAAAAAACCAAAGGAAAGAATCCTGGGCGCTCTCTCTCCTCTCTCTCTCTCATCCTTCTCTCTCTCTCTGTGTGTGTGGTGATGTGTGGTGTTTTATTGTGTAGCTTTGGAGCCTGTCCTGGAACTTGCTCTATAGACCAGACCAGGGTTGCCTCAAACTCACAGAGATCTGCCTGTTTTTGCCTCCTGAGTTCTGGGATTAAAAGCGTGTGCTACCACCTCCCCGTTAATTTTTTTTTTTTTTTTTTTTTTTTTGGTTTTATCAAGATAGGATTTCTCGTAGCTATGGAGCCAGTCCTGGAACTCACTCTGTAGACCAGGCTGGCCTTGAACTCATAGAGATCCACCTGCCTCTGCCTTGCAAGTGCTGGGATTAAAGGTGAGCACCACCACTGCCTGGCTCTATTTAGTTTTTATTCTTTGATACCTCCAAACTGGACTTGAGCAGGCCAGCAGATCTCTTGGTTCTCTTCACAACATAGCCACATTGAATAAATTTCCCTTTTCTGTTTTTTCCCATTAGTTTGACTGTTTTGGTTGGCTTTTCAAGGATAGGTGGCTAGACCTGGCTTCTTAGGGTACAGACTGTAATTGTAATTGGCTTATTAAATATGGTTGGTCAAACTTGGCTTCCTGTGGCACAGCATGTGCTCCCAAGTTTGTTAGCACTACTTTTTCCTAGTATTACAGATCTTTCACGGTAATCTCTGTACAGGATGAAGACTCTGGGAAATATCATTTCTAGCTTACCCAAGTCAGTCTAGAACAAACCATGACAACTCATTTAAGCAATTTGTTTCATTCTTTTCATGATGTATGTATGTGTACACATGTAACTATAGATGTGTTTATCAATGTGTGCATATACACATACGTGTATGTATTCCACATCTATTTTCTTTTTTTCTTTTTTTTTTTTTGGTTTTTCGAGACAGGGTTTCTCTGCAGCTTTTTTAGAGCCTGTCCTGGAACTAGCTCTTGTAGACCAGGCTGGCCTCGAACTCTCAGAGATCCGCCCGCCTCTGCCTCCCGAGTGCTGGGATTAAAGGCGTGCGCCACCACAGCCCAGCCACATCTATTTTATTATTCTCCCTGAGCCTTCGAGTAGAAGTAGCAAACATGTTTCTGCTTTACTTCTTAATACTTCAGTGCCTGTTTTCTTAGACAAAGATCATGTCTGCTATGATCATCATCCAGTTTTGGAAGCTTAATATGGATGCAGTCTTTAGCAATTGTGAGTCCCAGCAATATCCTTTATGGCATGTTTTTCTTCAGTATACAATCATGTGGCAGGCAGAGTGTTTAATAGCCCCCTGAATCTAGAAGAGTACTGGGCCTTGCTTTGTTTTTCAAGAACACAGTCGCTTCACAGAGTGTTCCTTGGTTGGGTTTTGTCTGATGTTTCCTTGACATTATATTTAGGTTGTGTGGTCCCATCCAAACTATTGTGCAAGTATCCTGTGTGCCCAGAGCACTACATGTTAGGCAGGATCTTGTCCTGAAAGCATCAGTTCCTTTATTCCAGTTAGAATCAGGCCTTTTTTTTCAAAATCCTTGAGCACAAACTTGACTCCAACATTACATTTCCTGGTGTTCTTTTTCTGTATGTATGTATACATTTTGTATTTCTTTTTGCCCCAACTGCTCCTTTTCATTATAGATATGCATAAAAGTTATTATTACTAACAATGTGCCAGAGTCTAAATACTAGGCTGTCTTAAAATCTCCTCTGCCAATGCCATTAGTCTAAAACTCATCAATTTAACCTCAGGCAGACTTTGCATGGTCTCTAGACGACTTAATATTTTCCTTCTCTGAAACTTCTTGAACTGAGCTTCCATATTCCACATCACCCTCACAGGCTTCCTACTTACTCTATCTTCCATGTTCCTACTAGGATGGCCCATTAAGCCCCACTTAAAATGTTCAACTGCTTTTCTGGTCCATAGTCCCAAAGTCTACCATATTCCTCCAACAAACAACATGGTCAGGCCTGTCACAGCAATACCCTGGTCCCTGGTGTCAACTTCTGTCTCAGTTACTGTTCTATTTCTGAGGAGACATCACAACCCAGGCAACTCTTATAAAAGGAAACATTTAATTGGGAGTCTTGCTTATAGTTTCAGAGGTTTAGTCCATTATCCACATGGTGGGGAGTAGACAGGCATAGTGCTGGAGCAGTAGCTAAGAGCATTAAGCCCCAATCCAGAGGCAGCAGGCAGAGAGAGAGAGAGAGAGAGAGAGAGAGAGAGAGAGAGAGAGTTGTCTGAGGTTTCTGTCCTGCCCAGTTCCCGCAGTCATTCAGTCCCAAAGAAATCACACAGAGGTCTACATTAATCATAAACTGATTGACCCATTAGCTCAGGCTTCTTATTAACTCTTATAACTTACATTAGCCCATTATTCTTATCTGTGTTAGTCACATGGCTCAGTACCTTTTTCAGTGGCGTAGTCACATCTTGCTTCTGTGTCTGGACAGGACTGCAGAGGGAGCTTCCCTCTTCCCAGAATTCTCCTGTTCTCATTGACCCGCCTCTACTTCCTGTCTGGTTGTCCTGCCTATACTTCCTACCTGGCTACTGGCCAATCAGCATTTATTTAAAACATAATTGACAGAATATAGACAATTGTCCTACACCGAGAGAAAGAAAGAGTGAGAGAGAGAGAGAGAGAATCTGCCATGACTTTTGAAACCTCAGAACCCACTCCTAGTGACACACTGCCTCCAATAAGGATACACCTACCTCACACTTCCTAACCCTGTCAGTTTATCAACTAGAAATTAAGCCTATGGGAGCCATTGTCATTTAACCATCACAGAGACAGAGTCGTATATAGCTCAAACTGGACTCAAGCTCTGTATTAGTTTCTTTTCTGATGCTATGATAAAACATAGTGACCAAAAGTGACTTTTAGAAGGAAAAGTTTGCCGGGTGATAGTGTGGCACATGCCTTTAATCCCAGCACTCAAGAGGCAGAGGCAGGCAGACCTCTGTGAGTTTGAGGCCAGCCTGGTCTACAGAGTGAGTTCCAGGACAGCCAGAATTGTTACACAGAGAAACTCGGTCTCAAAAAACCAAAACCAAAAATAAACAAACAAACAAACAAACAAACAAATAAATAAATAAATAAATAAATAAATAAATAAATAAATAAATAAATAAGAAGTTTATTTTGGCTTGCAGTTCCAAATGGAAAAGAGTCCATCATGGGGGAGGCATGATAGCAGTCAGGCTTGGCAGCCAGAGCAAGAAACCAAGAAATCACATCCTCAACTGGAAACATGAAGCACAGAGAGAGAGTGAACCAGGAGTGGGTCAAGGCCGTGTGATCTCAAAGTCTACCCAAAGCATTGAAAACTCCCCAAACAGTGCCACCAGCTAAGGTCCAGGTATTCAAATACCTGAGCCCATGAAGTATCTTTCTTATCCAAACCACAACAGTCCACTCCTTGGTCCACATAGGCTTGCTACAGAATGATGCAAAATGCAACTTCCAAAGTCCCCATCCTCTTTCACAGTCTCAATACTTTTTGAAGGTCCAAAGTCTCTTATGGATCTCAAGGCAATCTCTTAACTGTAGCAAATTACATATTTCCAGCATAAATGGTTGGGGAATATACATTACCATTCCAAAAGAGAGGAATGGGGGGAGGGCATCATGAGGAAGTATTGGACCAAAGTAAGATTGGAACCCTGCAGGGCAAACACCAAATCCTGTAAACAGCAAATGCTGTAGCCCCATGTCAAGTAGCAAAGGGCTTAGATGGCTTCATCTCTCCAGCTTTGCTGCATACAGCATCTAGCTCTCTATTGGACTGGTTCCATTTCTGATGTGAGAAGTCCTTCTGTATATGTGTTGCTTTTATTGGTTAATGAATAAAGAAGCTGCTTCTGCCCAGTGGCTTAAGAGAATATAGCCCAGCTGGAAAGGATATATAGAGAGAGTAGCTGGAGTCAGGAGAAGCCATGGAGCCACCACCACAGACATACATGCTGGAACCTTGCTGGTAAGCCATGGCCACACGGTGATACACAGATTAATAGAAATGGGTTAACCAAAGATATAAGAGCTGGGAATTGAACTCAGGACCTTTGGAAGAGCAGGCTTTGCTCTTAACCGCCGAGTCATCTCTCCAGCCCCTTGAGGCATATTATTAACTTAGCTGCCAGGCAATCAGCTTTCAGAGCTAGCAATAATACACTTAGGTGATTGGTCAAGCAGTGATTTGGATAATATAGTTTCGGTGTGGTTATTTTGCATCAGGGAGGCTGGGGATGAATAAGCAGACCCCCCCCCCCCCCAACACACTTCCTCTCTGCGGCTCTCATTGGCAGCTGTCTCTCAGCTCCAGCATCGCTAGCATCTTGGGGTCTCCACTACAGCCCAGATTTCACTTTCACAGCTTCATGCAATGGTCTTTCGGGGCCTGCCCTACCCATGGCTTCAGTGACCCTCTGAAACCAGGGAGGTAGAATACATGGCCCCCTTCACTCTTGCATTCTTCATGACTCTGGAGTCAGCACCAAGTTTGACTGCCAGCTTAGGGTGGACACTGACCTCCTCGAATCACATTAGCATCAACCTTTTTTATTCGGTTGCGTTTCACAAGTTGGAAGCTTGGCTGGATGGGGCACCCTACCCCCCCCCCCTTTCCAGTGCAGAGCTGGGGGCCTTCCTTTAACTGTGCTCATCTCCTTGCTATTTAGAGCTTCTCTTCCAGCACTTGCTCTGGTTCTTAACATGAAGCTTCCTAGTGTTCTTTTTCTCTCCAAGTTATACTGTTCTGGTGGAAGCTCCACTCCAGCCCCTGGCATCCATAATACCCAAAGAGTCTGGGATGTTCTGGCAAAAGTACCACCTCAATCCCCTTCCCCTCTCCCTCTCTCTGCCCCCCAAGCCCTGCCTCATCTCAGAAAGCCCACCAAATATGGTTTCTCCCCCAGAGATGCTCAAGACCACTCCCACGGGTTATTTAAACTGCCCGCCAGAAAACAGACACGTGGTTTTTCAGTCTCTCTTCCCTATCTCCTCTCTGGGGGCCCGGAAAATCATCCAGGTTTTACTCTTAAACCTGGGCTTTTTCTAATTCGGTTTGATTTGGTCTGATTTGGATTGTTGTGTCGGCGAAGAGGCTTCTGGGGTGCAGAAAACTTTTCAATGTTGTATTTCTTTCTGCACCGTTTGTCCTTTTTTCATTGTAGACGAACGTAAGCGCCATCAGTAACGACCACACCACAGGCTCAATGTTATGGTGTCTTGAAATTTCCTCCACCAAAGAAATTAGTCCATTAGCTTCGGGCAAGTTCTTAATTTAAGGGCAGAAGGCAGCCAGGTTATTTGCCAAAATATCACAGGAACGGCCTCTAGCCCAATTGCTTTTAAAGTATTCATACTGCCTTCCAGCCTCTCACTAGAATGTGTGGTGATGTATTTTCTGAATAAACCTCTTGCCTTCCGAGACTGAACTTTTTCCAGACCTGGCGGCTAAGTTAATAATATGCCTCAAGGGGCTGGAGAGATGACTCGGCGGTTAAGAGCATTGCCTGCTCTTCCAAAGGTCCTGAGTTCAATTCCCAGCAACCACATGGTGCCTCACAACCATCTGCAATGAGGTCTGGTGCCCTCTTCTGGCCTACAGACGTACACACAGACAGAATATTGTATACATAATAAATAAATAAATAAATATTTTTTTAAAAAAATAATATGCCTCGAGATCATTTAGGACTATGCTCTTAACCTGCTGTCCTGTTCTATATTCAGTCTGTTTACGTGTAACTTAAGAACAATGTGACCGGGCCACCTGTCTATGTCTTGGACTTCCCATGCAATTAGCTTTTATAGCTTAAGCTGAGTACATAGCTTTCGTCTTAAACTATGTATTCTTCCATGGCCCTGACCCAGAATACTAGCTCTGCATGTGCTTGCATGTTGTACTCGTTGTCTGCTGAAAGCAACCTTCAACAAAACAAATATCCACAGTGAATTTTGGAAGCAACATATGAATATAGGTTGTTACATCGATGTGGTTTTGCCTGTTATTCTGGGTTAGGTGGGGTCAGTAAAGTGATGCCGTCCATTGTGAAACTGTTAAAGATTTCTGTGCAGAAGCTCACATCCCTTTCCCAGACCATGGGGTCTGTGTTTTTCATTGAATACAGAGAAAAACCCTTTGTTAAAGATACACACAAGCTCAACAACACAAAGGCACAACACACAGACATCAGACAGGCAACTGGGCCAGACAGACCAGACATACAGAACAGACAGACTATAGACAGGCCAGTAACCACCAACTGCAGACAACGGACACAGGGAGAGGTAGAGAATCCAAAACTGGGCTCATTCTTGGTTTCTTGCATCAAGAGGAAGTTGCTCTTAAAAATTTCTTAATGTGATATTAACAAATTTTGGTGCCCCCTCTGGGGTTTCTTTAACACATTACCTAATGCAAGAATGGCCCTTTAATTTCTGTTTACAGCATTCAACTGTTTTTATAGTCCAAAGTTTTAGAGTCTTCCACATCAAAACATCCTGGAGAAAATGGACATATATTCATGCATTTGTGGGTTTCATGTACCTCAAAAAGGTATGTTGAGGTTACTCCAGTGTAACCTCTATTTGGGTATAGGGTCACTGTGATTGAATTCACCAAGGTAAAGTTATTCTGAAGTAGGATAAAACCTTAATTCAAAGGCAGTTGTTCTTTTCAAGAATTCTTCTTTAAACCTGTGATACAGAAATGCTGCTTGAGTTTCTAGCATGCTTCTTTGTCTTAATAATGCATGCAAGCAATTCTTCAAAGAAATGATGTGGGGGTGTAGAATCCTGATTTTTAGAGATTTTTTTTCCTATGCAGAAGGATTACAATTTATTTATTTATTTGCAGTCTTGTGGCTCAAACCCGGGGTCTTGAATATACTGAGGAAGTACTCTGAGCCCTATTCCCGGTCCCATCTGGTGTCTTTTCATTTTAAGACTGTTTTGGAAGGAGCTGGAGAGGTGGCTCAGTGATTTAGATCACTTGCTGCTCTTGCAGAGGGACCCATTAATTCTTAGCATCCACATGGCAGCTCTCAAGTACCTGTGACTTCAGTTTCAAGGGGGAATCCCACGCCCTCTTCTGGCCTCTGTGGGCACTGCATATGGTACATAGACATACATTTAGGCAAAACACCAATATATAGAAAATAAAAGTAAGTACATCTCAAAAAGAAATTTCAGTTGGAATTGTTTTCTTATGAACACGACAGCCAGGCTAGCTCGAGAATTCTTGAATTGCCTTTTTCTACTCTTCAAGTCTGTAATGTGATCTTTTGTCTGGATTTGTGTGTATGTGCTGGGATGAAACTGGCCTCACCCATGCTAAAAGAGATCATCTGCTGCCAAGCCACACCCTCTTGCCCCTTGCCAGAAGTTTGTCCTTAAAGGCTAAATTTTGGGACGTAAATGAACTTGCCATGCAAGCCTGACAACTTGAGTTAGATCCCAGGACCTCATGGGGTGGAAGCAGAGAAGCTACTCCCTAAAGTTGTCCCCCCATAATAATAAATAAAGCGAATAAGCATAATAAAATAAAGAAGTGTAAACTTTTATCAAAATATGTCTTGCAGTTAATTGATATAGGTCAGTTCGCCAAGTCCCTGAAAGGCCCGTTTAAGTTGTAATTCTCTTATTTCTAGAAAGTTTTCTTGAATTAGTCTTTGGAAATGAGCTCTCCCCTGCTATTTCTCCTCAGGGACTTCAATTATACACAGGTTGGTGATTTTGCACAGTTCCCGCTTCCACTCCATTTTCCTCTTACCCTTTTTACTTTTTTGCTTCTAGTTTCTTCTCTATTTCCCACTCTATTCAACATTCTTTCTTCAATTTCATTAGAATCTCTTTTGTGAATGGCTGGTAATTTACTCATTTCTGAGGTGGCCGTTTGCTAGTTTCTTTCCTGAGTTCGAATCTCATGCATTTCTTCTTACCTGACCCTTCTTTTTTTGTTGTTGCTCATTTCTATTCTTAGCTTGGTAATTTCAATTTAAAAAAAAAATTAAAGGGCAGAGCAGGCCAACAGAGGGTATTGGGACTGGTTTTATAGACCATTATGAGCTGCTATGGGTGTGTCCAGAATTGAACCTCGGTCATCTGGAAGAACAGCCAGAACCACCCAATATGAGTGCAAGAACTGAATTCAGGTCTTTTTGAAGAGCAGCAAACATTTTTAACTGCTGGGCCATCTTTCTAGACCCACAATTTATTTTTATGTGCATGTATGGTGCATGATGTATGTGTGTGTGTGCACACATGTGTCCTTTAGAGACCTGAGATGAAGTTGCAATTGTAAGCTACATGATGTAGGTGCTGAGAAGCAAACCCCCTGAAAGAGTAGTGAGTAGCAAGCAACACTAGCTGTTGAGCCAACTCCCTAGCCTTTTAAGATTTTTTTTAATATCAAAACTTTAAGAGTATTTAATTTAGATTGGATTTTTGTTAGTTTTCTGCTTCATGGTTGACTTTTATGAAGACAATTCTCAGCTAATTCTTCGTTGCTTTTGTTTGTTTGGGGTTTGTCTGCTTTGTGGCGGGACCATTGTGTAGCTCCGGCTTAGCCTGGAACACACTACGTAGACAAGCCTGGCTTTGAACTCGCAGTCATCCTTCTGCTTCTGCTCCCAAGAGCTGGGAATAAAGTCATGCACCACCAGCGCCTAACCCAATTATTTACTCACACTTAAAGAGATAGCATTGCATTTTAAATAAATGCAATGAAAAGAAATATAAAAACTTGTAGCTTTGAAAGAGAATAAAGGTTATCAGAAGATAATTGGGGTGGCTGGGGAGATAGCATGAAGGTCTGAGTTTGAGCCTCAGAATTCACATAAAGTCAGATGTGGGAAGAGAGACAGGCAGATCTCTGGGGCTTGCTGATCAGCTAGTCTAGCTTCCTCACAAGAAGCTCTTTGCCAACGAGAAACCCTATTTCAGAAAACCGAGACGGATGATAGCGGAGGAAAGATACCTACGGTTGACCTCTGGACCTCACACACACGTACACACACACACACACACACTCACACTTACACATGCACACACACACATTATTCATAACTTTTCCGTCCCATACATACAACTGTATGCTCACCTTGAACAAAACTAGTGTACACCAATCAACTTTCTACAGGGCCAATGAAGGTTGTTGATTCTCAACCTAAAGGGTTGGATTTGTTAACAATTTTACATGCAGGGGGTGATATGTAGCCTAAATATTCTGTGTTTTGTCTTAATGACTTATTTCCTTTTCAGTCAGTCTTGCTATGTAGCCCTGGTTGACCTAGTATCTACACTATATCCCAGGCTGACCTCAAACTCACAGCAATACTCCTGCCTCAGTCTCCTAAATGCTGGGATTACAGGTATGTACCACCATGGTTGGCTGTAACTAGTCCTAAGAGATATGCTAATAGCAATGAAAAATGGATATTTTAATGTAATTCATTATGATCAATATATTCATTTGAAACACTCATCCAAGGTACAATTTCTTCCCCATGTCTTTTTTTTTAATTTTCAACATTTCAGGTTTTTTAAAATTATTTATTTATTATGTATACAATGTTCTATCTGCACGTATGCCTGCCCACCAGAAGAGGGCACCAGGTCTCATAGATGGTTGTGCTGGGAATTAAACTCAGGTCCTTTGGAAGAGCAGCCAGTGTTCTTAACCTCTGAGCCATCTCTCCAGCCCTTCCCCATGTCTTCAAATATGTAATTTATAATGTTGAAGTTGGAGTTAAAAAACAAATTGGAATGTAGCTCTTCCCCAGTAAAATACATATTCCTAAGCGCATGAACACATGTACGCATGTTCTCTTTCTCTTTCACACACACACACACACACACGAAGTAGGAGTTAAGCATGGTGTGGTAGCACCCACCTGTAATCCTAGCATTCAGGAGGTGATAGCAGAAAGGTATGATACTAGCTGGGCATATAAGGTGAGTTTCAGTACAGCCTGGACTATATGCAGAAACCCTGTTTCAAAGTGCATGGTGGTATATGCCTTTAATTCCAGAGGCAGAGGCAGAAGGAAGGATCTCTGTTGAGTTCAAGGCCAGCCTGATCTACAAAGTGAGCTTCATGACAGCCAGGACTATATACAGAGACCCTGTCTCAAAACAAAACAAAAGTTAAGAGTTAAATATAAATTCTGGATTTTACTTAATTGTAGTAATAGTTGACCAACTGCCTTTAACACATTTGCCTTTATGACATTTTTTCACTGGGCATGAACCAGTTATAGATCATTCTATGTATGAATCACTATGCAAGCTTTACAACAACCAAACTTGTTCAACAAGCCTGTTGTTTTGCTTGGCAACCATAGAATATCAAATTGTTGTAAAACTTTCTTACCGCAAGTGGTGTGGCACATGCCTGCAATCCCGGCAGTTAGGAGGTTGACACAGGAGACCAAACAGTTTGAAGACAGCCTGAGCTATACAGCAAGTTTCAGACCAGCATGGGCTACATTATGAGACCCTGTCTCAAACAAACTTCTCTCATCTGAGTACTAACTAAACCTAAGCCTGCTTAGTTTCCCAGGTCAGAGAAGATCGGGGGATTTGGGGAAGTATGTCTATAGACAACTTCTCAACACTAACTCCATTTTTTTTTTGTGCTTACCTGGCTGGGCCAGTCCATTCTGAGAAGGTCCCTAGTCTAGAAGACACGTTTTGCCAAGTGAAACCTCAAGTACCAGGAAGAGGTTACATCTGGTGTAGATGACACAGTTGTATGCACTCAGGCGGTCAGGCTTGGCAACAATGCTTTTACCGTTTCTCTCGCCCCGTATCTTCAATTTAATCACGAGCAAACATCAAATCCAAATTGGAAGGCATTCTATGGAACAACTGTGTCCCAGATTAAAGATGACCAAGTAGACATGACAACTGAATAGGACGTGTGCACCTGGACTGGACCCCAACCTAGGAGGAGGACATTAGGATAACTGACAAAGCGAAGCGCAAGTCCGTGCCTTTGCTCACAAGCAAGTCCGTGCCTTTGCTCACAAGCGAGACACCATCAATGGGCACAGTGGGGAGTCAGAGTTCCTGGAAGGCAGCGCTGTTAGGATTTGTATTTATGAAGCACCCATATACTTACAATGTGCCTCCTACCTATTGCCAGTTCCCACAAAGCTGGGGTCTAGCCACCTGCATTACATAGATTAAACACAGATTCTAAGACTCAGGGATTTGCTCCAAATTGGCCAGCTAGTAAGTGAAGCTGCAAATTCCATCTACCTGGGTGGCTGCAATGTATTTCATCGTGGTATTGCTCTAACAGCCTATGCTCACTATGGTTCTCAAAAGAAACTCTCATGTGTTTAAGCATTCTGTCACAGAAAGGCTTGGCGGGGCGGGGGGGGGATCCCCAAACAAAGCAAAACAACAAAAAAAAAACTTACCAAAATCTAAGGTTAGAAGGCCTGCTGCCAGGACATAGCCATTTGACAGTGGAAAGAAATTGCTAGGGTTTTGTTTTGTTTCTCGGTTTTTGACAGACACCTGCTTTGTAACCCTGCTGGATTCAAACTTGGGTGATCTTCCTGCCATAGCTTCCTGAGCATTGGGGTAACAGGTGTAGGCAAGAGGGGAAACCAGAAACCAGCTGCACAGGCTACTCAGTGTCTTGAGGCCATGCCAACCTTATTGCATCCTTCCTCCCGCTTCCTCACCATGCCGGCCCCTTTGAGCCTAGTTACCCTACACACGGGAGACAAAGAAGCCAAAATTATAAAAACAAAAAAACTCTACTGTATCGGGGCTCTGTCTTTGAGGGTGGAAAACCCAGAGACTGTGCTAATACATGATAAACTGTTTCCTGCAAGAGCCCTGGCCTCTGATGACAAAGCCTCTACCTATATGTGTAGCCCATGAAATTGTTAGGAAGTTTATAGACTGCAGAATAAAAGCTCAGTTGCTAAAGCACTTGCCTAGCATGTGTGGGGCCCTGGGTTCAACCCCCAGAGCTGTAAGAAACAAAGAACAAAGAATTGTTGGGCAAAAAGTCAGCTTGTGCAGCTGGGTTATGAGTGCAGGAGCACATTCCCATAAAATCCCAGCACTCGGGAGGGAGGGGCGGGAGGAGCAGGAGCACATTCCCATAAAATCCCAGCACTCGGGAGGGAGGGGCGGGAGGAGCAGGAGCACATTCCCATAAAATCCCAGCACTCGGGAGGGAGGGGCGGGAGGATCAGGAGGGTCAAAGTCAGCCTCTCTTACACACACACACACACACACACACACACACACACACACACACACACGTTTGAAACCAACCTGAACTACTTGAGACCCTGTCTCAAAGCAAAAAGGCCTGAGCTGGTCATGGTGGTGCCACTCGCCTCGCCTATAATCCAGCATTCAGGAGGCTAAGGTAGGAGGGTGGCCTGGCTCACACAATCCAGCATAAATTACATAATGAGCCCATGTCTCAGAAAAAGAGTTTCTGGCTCCCAACGAATAGGGGTTGGTGGTGTGAGAGAAAAAGATAGAGCTGCAGAAAATGAAAACGGATTCTGTGTTATTCCTTGGGGTTAGGTCAGTGATATTTACCATGTGTAGAACCTCAAATATTTTATAAAGCTGGGCTCAATGAGAATTGAGCCAGTAGTCCACCATGAGTCTGCCTGCCCTGCCTCTCACAATCTCCACTGTGATTTATGTTCCTGAACAAATTAGACTTAATTTCAGAGCAAATCATCAGCAACAGGTATAATAATCTTGGCAGAACATTTATTTTAATTAATTGCTTTCTGCCTAATGTAGATAGAAGGATGCTGGTGCCATTTACCCTAGAAGGATTAGTGCTGTCATGTAGCTCATTTTTCTTCCCCTAGAACTTAAGTCTCATCAGTTTGATATCCCAAAGACATTGGTTTACTTCGTATTTAATCATAACAGTCTAACTTCTGTGGCAAAGTTTATGACAGACACTTGTGAAAGAAAAATGGATCCTGAGAACCTTGCTGTATGAGAGATTCCTGCTTCTGTCCACAGGTCCTGTCAGGAAACCTGAGAGGGTCAGATGGGAACTGAATGACTCTCACCCCACAGACACAGCGAGGGGGAAGCGTGTAGAACACGTGTGCGCTTCCACAGACGCGGTGAGGGAGAAGCGTGTAGAACACGTGTGCGCTTCCACAGACGCGGCGAGGGAGAAGCGTGTAGAACACGTGTGCGCTTCCACAGACGCGGTGAGGGAGAAGCGTGTAGAACACGTGTGCGCTTCCACAGACGCGGTGAGGGAGAAGCGTGTAGAACGCGTGTGCGCTTCCACAGACGCGGTGAGGGAGAAGCGTGTAGAACGCGTGTGCGCTTTTAGAACAGTGTTGACTTTTTCTCCATGAAGCTATCAACTTCACTCTCACTTAACTTCGATGAAAGGCAAAAAGAAACTCCACTGAATGGAAGCTTAACATCTAACTGTCAAAAGCACCTGGCAGTAAGTGATAGAAAACTATTTAATACCGTCCCTTTTCAGAGTTGCCATGCTCAGTGGTGTCTAGAAACGAGCTGCAGAATCGGCTATAACTGAACTAAGGGGGCTTCTGGGAGGGAGTGCTACACAATACAAACATGAAATTAAAATTCAAATACATGTGTTTTAGGAAACAAAATTGTAACCATAATTCCTCACCTTAGAAAGCCCTTTCCTTTCTTTAAAAAAACATTTATTTATTATGTACACAGTGTTCAGCCTCCATGTATGCCTGCAGGCCAGAAGAGGGCACCAGACCTCATTACAGATGGTTGTGAGCCACCATGTGGTTGCTGGGAATTGAACTCAGGACCTCTGGAAGAGCAGCCATTGCTCTTAACCTCTGAGCCATCTCTCCAGCCCCTGCCCTTTCTTTTCTAACCAATTGCTTATTTATCTTTTAAAATGCTACAGGAAAATTTAATCCTTTCCTACATAGTCAAGGGTGAATTTATCATGTATGCTACACAAGTTCAATAATAAGAATGGAATTAAAATACCTTCCTTATATTGGTACAGAGTCTCGAGAGGCAATGAGAATAAGCAAATGGAGAAAGCAGTATGAACCCTTCGTATAATAAACAGCCAGTTCTGGTGAAATAACAGCCTGTTTAATTAGGTTTTTACAATATAAATTTAGAATTGCGAATACACAGATTTTGAATCATTAAGTTTATTTGTCACTCTATATAGATATTGGTCCATTTCCACATGAACAGTAGCAATCATCCGCTTCCACCTAATATTCTATAGAACAAAGCTGTACCTCACACAAATCAGAGTAACTTCACAGGGGGAAAAGTTATGGAAATAAAAATATTTTATATTCATGCTTCAAGATATCCCCCACAGATGGTTTTGTATATCTAATTACAAGCATCTACACTCCATAAAGCTATTCTCTTCTGAAATCAACACAGTATTTTTAATATTTTTAATATCTCTACTAAACCACACAGATCACCAAACTTGCAGAAGAGATTAAAAACAGCTAGCCTGCCAATCACACACACACACTTCAAAACTAAGCGATTGTATAAGCATATCCAGTATTTTTGGGCTATCTATCTTAGTTAAAACCTTCCCCCCTGTCTCGGAGATATTTACATCAGATTAATACATTTACAAATAGTTCATAGTGAATAACAGCTGAACTAGGATTTATCTGTCCTGTGCAAGGAACTCGAGCATTTGAAAGCTTCTAAGAAACCCAGTGCATTCTCCAACCTGAATAACACAACTACTCTAAGTGGTTTACATTTTCTTCAGTGCATATTTCCAAATGTATTAAATGGAATGAAATTACGTTATTACATGGCTATATCAACAATATTTAAACATCTATGGAATCTACATCACAATTCATCTGTGTTAACACTATAAACCACTCTAAGGAAACAACAGGCACACACAAAATAGAGAACAAAATCTATGTTTTCTTTAAAATAAATTTAAGGTATACCATCTACTTTAAACCATACTAAGAGATATACTTTAACAGAACAGCCAATTCCCAAAACCTGTTGTCTAAGTGTACCATAAGGAAAACTCAATCCATCCGAATCTTCTGGTTTGTCATCCTGTAAATGATGCTATCATATCCAGGATCCATATTCCAAATGTTGTAAGAGGTGATGATCACAGCCAAGGCCAAGCCGATCATAATCCACAGTACCAAGTTGAAAACCACTGAATACTCCAAATTATACTTATATGCAAGGTTATAGGGACTTGGGGCAGTCTACAATGAAGAAAGGAAAAAATAAAAAAGAACTTTAGGATTATAAAAATTATTCTGATTTAATGATTTAATGTCTACGATTTGCTCTCTAACAGACACTTAGGAATTCCTAAGTGGAGTAAAAGCTACCTGTTTACCCTTGGAGGAGGCGGGAATGGGTCGCTTCCTAGAAGACACTGGCGCTGCTGCTAAAAGAAGGAAAGTCCAACCTCAGGAGAAGATTCAGCAGTAGCCAAGGCAACTGAAGGTGTGCAGATCCTGTGATCCAGTAAGCCTAGCCCCTGACAAAAACGTCTCTGTTTGTACCAAGAGACGTGTACAAGAACAGACAACTGTGGCGTGTTCAGACAGTAGGGCACAGAGCAGTAAAATGACTCAGCTCCAGTGATCCCTTAAAATGACACCGAGCAAAGAACATCAAAACATGCATGCAGTATGGTTCAATTTGTACAGAATTCAAACCTGTGTAAAAATACTGAAGCACTATTTAAGACTAAATAGGCTGGGCATGGTAGACTGTGCCTTCAATCCCAGTACTTAGGAGACAGAAGCAGGAGGATCTCTATGAGTTCAAGGCCAGCCTGGTCTATAATAGTGAGTTCCAGGATAGCCAGGACTATATAGAGACACCCTGCCACAGATAAATGAACAAACAAACATATATAGTCAAACTATAAAGAAAGGGAGTCACATAAATACTGAGGATAAGGGGATGGCTCAGTGGTAGAGGCTTGCCTACAATGCCTGAAGGTCTGGGTCCATCCCCAGCACCATTTAAAAATAGGGGAGGGGCAAAGCTCAGGAAAAATACAGGAAAGGAAAGAGGGATAAAATAAGGGGACCTGCCAAGAACAAGCATTCTCTTCAAATGATACAGTATTGATATTTACCCTTTAATTATATTAAAGGGTAACTACCTAAGAATGTAGATACAGTCTACTTAAAAGTGGAAAACACATAGTGTTTCAACTGTACTTTCCATATTGAAGTGGTATACATGCCAGGTCTTGTGAGATGAGGATCAATTCCTTGTCTATGCTGTCTGAAAAGCTGAATTTATTCTGGGAAAGACATCATTTGGGACATGTCATTCACTGTGGCTAGAAAATTTCAAAAGCAGGAGATGAAGCTGCACTAGGAAAGCTATGGAGCATCTGGACTTGAACCTATAAGCAATGAATTTCACCACTCACCAATTTCAGGTGGGAAGTAAGTGACAAGATCAGATTTGCTATAAAGAAAACTTAGCCTGGTGTGGCGGTAGTGGTGCATGGCTTTAATCCCAGCACTTTAATCCCAGGGACAAGTGAATCTCTGTGAGTTCCAGAACAGCCTGGTCTACATTAGGGAGCTCCAGGAGAGCCCAGGCTCCCCAGAGAAACCCTGACTCAAAGCAAAAACAAAAACAGCCGATGGCAGTGAGAGGAGGGTGTGGGCAGAGCCAGCTGGAAGCAGAGACAAGGTGGGAAACACGAGGGCGGTGCCTGGCAGCGTTCCTGCTCCGCATCTGGCATGCCGTGCACACTCAGCAGGCAGCTCTTTAAGTCGCTGTTGCTGCTTTTCTTATTTTTCTGTGCTTAGGAACAAATCTAGAGCCCGTGTACACTTGGCAAGTGTTCCACACAACCAAAGTCTTTTTTGTTGTTGCTGTTTAATGAGGTGGTTGACTTGCTACCCAGCCCTAGCTGGCCTGGATTTTACAACCTCTCCCACCCTCCCCGCCTCCACCTCCAGAATTCTGGAATTAGAGTTGGTGCCCTCATGCCTGGCTTAGTTCCTTAAACTCTTGCCACTACTTAAAGTAACAGAAGACTGATTTCAAGGGGAAGAGAGGAGACAATGGGCTCAAAGGTATGTTGTACGTTTTCCTGTGGGCAGCTCAAAGTTGACACAGGGATTTCACACTGTCAAGCACCTCTTTCTTGGATTCATGTACGTTTACTAAGTCGGTTCCTTTTCACATCCATTTTGAGTGTATATGTATGCACATAATTGTTCAATCCTCACTACAACCTAATCTGAAACCATCACATCCTCAGAAGAAACCTTACACGGGCTCTTGTCCTCTGTGAAGCAGGAGGCACCAGTAGACAGGTAAGGGTACTGTAAACACAGGAGAGTGATGGGCACTGATGGCAGGTGCCCAATCAGACTGAAATGATATTCCAAGGACTGTTTCATACCCCAATACACGCAATCTTGTTAATCAGTTCAAAGTGTTATTTTGTAGGTTATACCCATGTTATTTGATGTTTGTTGCTTTAGCTATACTGAACTGCATGGTCAATTAGCCCTGCCCATGTTTTCTATTTTTGAGTTTGTGTTTGGGTGACTAGCTGGGGGGGGGGGGTCCCTCTGCATTGTGTACTGAGGGCATGGCCTAGTAGAGCAGAGGTTTTACATTTACTTCAGCTGGGAGCAGGTTTTCTGTTGACTTCTTGCTCAGAGACTTCCTAGGCAATATAAATTTAAGTCCCAAATCCATACAAAGAGCCCTGGGAAACAGCCCTACTCCGGGTACATACATGGACCATGGAGTGTCTCTCTGTTTCCTTTTGCTGGCGGGCAAACTATCACTGTTCCCTCTCACTCAGAGTGCAGCCCTTTCTTGCTCCCTAACTTTGTAAGGAAGTGTTAGTTCCAATCTCACAGAGAGCCAAAGCTTCTTGGTAGCCCCAACTGGCAGCCTGCTAACTACAGGCTCCTCCTTACTTTGTAGGAATCCCTTATTTGAGAGCCGAGCTACACATCTGAAACTGTTTATTTTATCTAGCACTTCTAGAGGTTTTATACTGGAAACTGGAGGAGAAGGAAGGAAGGAGTCATGGCCAACAAAGCTGTTTGGACTTTTTTAAAAAAACAAAAACAAAAAAGTCTTGCTATGTAGCCTAACCTGACATTGAACTCAACAATTCTCCTGCATCAGCTTTCTGCCATCATACCTGACTCTGAAATATAATCTAACCAGATACCCTTCCATCTCAGTTCAATCTGGAAGGCAATGATCTGCAGCCAGGCATGTCTAGACTGTCTGGAATCGGTACTGGCTAGATGTAGCCCTTTACTCCAGCTCCCACACTGATCCTTAAGACTAAGCATGGAGGACCGGGATTACAGGTGTGAACTGCCACACCAGTCTAGTAACACTGTAAACTGTGTGTTGCTATGGAGCATTTGGACTGCCCTCCCGTCTCTGTCAAGTGTGTTGAGACTTTGTGTGTGTATGTGTGAGACCATGTACCCAGACACACATTTTACCATGGCCATCAACCTTCTCTCTGGCCCTCTATGTCAGTGCTTCTCAACCTTCCTAATGCTGTGACCTTTTAATACAGTTCCTCAAGTGTTGACCGAGGTTTGTGTCCCACAAGGTCCCACATGTAGACCTCTGTGTTTTTCTTTGGGACTGAAAGGCTGCAGAACCAGGTGGGACAGAAATCTCAGTTAACACTCAAGTGTGGTGACCCCCAACCATAAAATTATTTTCGTTGCTACTTCATAAGTACCGTTTTGCTACTGTTATGTATTATAATGTAAATATCTGTGTTTTCTGATGGTCTCAGGGAACCCCTGTGAAAGGGTCATTCCACCTCCAAGGGGTTGTGCCCCAGGCTGAGAACTACCTGCTGCTCTATGTACTTTCAGTCAAAGCAAGATCCATTCTGAGCTAAATCAAAATTATAAAGAGGTGTATGCAGAGGGTTTCAGAAAATGAGGGACTCGGGCACAAAAGTAATGTCTGTAGAAAAACAGAATCCATGGTCTGGGAGAAGCAAATTATTCTCTTGCATCAGCTTCTGACGGCTTCTTAACATTAATAATCTTACCAGCATTGACAGGCTTACTTTCACTGCCAGCTCAAGAATTTAGATTACCTGATGGCAAGTCCAGGGAACCTAGTATCCCTGGCAAAAGCACAAACCTAGGTGAACAGAAAACCTAAGTTTTCAGTGAAATTCTTTCTGGTTTACTAACTTGTCATTCATGTCACCTATAGGTAATATAGAATTTCATCCTTTGTTCTTCTGGGTTATTTTTTGGGGTTGTTTTTCTCCTGTAGGGAGGTTATTATTGAGAAAGGATATAGCCCAGGCCGACCGCAAACTCATTACTAGTCAAGATGACCTTGAATTCCTGAGCCTCTTGCCTTTACCTCCCAAGTGCTTCAGGATTTCTAATGTTTTAATTACATTTTATTTACTTTGTGTGTGCATGTTTGTAAGTGTGTGGGTATGGAGGTAAGAGGATAACTTCCAAGAGTCCCTTTGTCTCCTTCTATCATGTGGGTCCTGAGAATAGAACCCATTTTTCTTGTTTGTTTTTTCGAGACAGGGTTTCCTGTAGCTTTGGAGCCTGTCCTGAAACTCACTCTGTAGACCAGGCTGGCCTTGAACTCACAGAGATCTGCCTGCCTCTGCCTCCTGAGTGCTGGGATTAAAGGCATGAACCACCACTGCCTGGCTCCAGGGTTTTATTCTTTTTGTTTTGTTTTTCTTTGTGTAGCCCTGACTGTCTTGGAATTCATTCTGTAGACCAAGCTGGCCTCAAACTCACAGAGATCCGCCTGCCTCTGTCTCCTGAGTGAGTTCTAGGATTAAAGGTGTGTGCCACCATTGCCTGGCACTGGGTTTTACTCTTTAAAGTAAATTAATCTCACAGTTTTAAAACAGGATCTAAAAACATACTTACCTCTTGTTTTGCCTCAAGGATGGTCCTTGACTTCCTCACAAGGGATGTGTCAAATGATTTGACAGTCACTAACTCTACCACTGCGTTCCCACCATAGAGACTGTACATGTCATCTGCAAACTGAAAGTCAGTGATTAACATTATGATTAATGGCAAAATACATACATTTTGTTTACATTTGTATTTCTGGTTAAGAAAAATTTCATAAAACTGTTCCTTGGTATCCACAGGGGACTGGTTCTAGAACTTCTACAGATTATAAACTGTATACTCTTATATGAAAGTGCATAGTATTTGCACAGAACCTCTGTGTAGCATCCTGTATACCCTAAATCATCTCTAGAAGAAAATACCACTTAACATTATTGAGATGCTACATGGATAGTTGTTATACTATATTGATTAGGGACTGATGACAAGAATTATGGATATAAATCTCAAAATATATAGACATTGTGGAATGGATAGACTAGCTAGTTAACATTAGAGTACCTTACATACTGATCATTTTTGTGGCTGGTCAAATATGTATTTGTTAAAATTATTTGTAGCTTTATAAATAATTACATAGCATATAATATTAATACATATCAATACAAATATATATAAGTTTTAATGCACAGTATCTAAAATAGGAAACCCTTACTGGTTTGCTTATGTTAAAATATTCAGTAAAGAGTTAAGCCTTAAGATACATTCAAATAGCCGGGTGGTGGTGGCACACACCTTTAGTCCCAGCACTTGGGAGGCAGATGCAGGCGGATCTCTGTGAGTTCAAGGCCAGCCTGGTCTACACAGTGAGTTCCAGGGCAGGCTCCAAAGCTACAGGAGAAACCCTGTCTCAAAAAAACCAAGTAAACAATAAATAAATAAAAATTAAATTAAATAAAATTGAAGATTGAACTTGATGGCATATAAATTTGGGAATGAAAGCAAAAAGGGAAAGTCAAGAAATCTGCCCAAGTGGTCTTTTGTTAATCATGGACCGTACAGAAATTTATGGATGAAGCCTCAATAAAGAGATATAATTTCCATTTATTAATAAACTCCCATTTATTACAGATAAACAGTGTGGAGGCTACTGTGCTAGTATGCGACTTCATTAGCTCATAGTGCTGAGTGAGGATTTCGGATGGGTGGTGATGAAACCATTCTAGAGATGGACAGTGGGGATGGTTTTGCACAGCACATGAATATACTTAACACCACTGAGGAAGATTTAAGAGTGCTTAAAATGGTATGCTTTAATTATAGACATTGTCAGGATCCACAAACACACAATGCTGCCATTGCTAGCATTGGAAAGAGATTCCCATTGGAAAGACATATGCTTTTGTTTTGTTTTTTACTGAGGATTGTTTGATTTTGATCTTTTGAGACAGGGTCTTAACATGTAGCCCAGGGAGGGTTCAAACTTGTGATTCCCCTGCCTTCACCTCCAAGTGCTGGGATTCTGGACATGAACCATCTTCTCCCAATACACACCTCTGACCCTACACCCTTCTTTTGTTATGATGGTGGCTGGGAATTGAACTTAAGGCCTCGCATATGCTAGGCAAGCACTCTTATCCTGACCCATGTTCCCAATCCTACTCCTACACTATTCTTAGACATAAATAGAGAACCTTCAAAGCAAGTCAAGAAAAACTTCAACTGGACTGGGGGTGTGGCTCAGTGCTAGACTGCTTGCTTGATTAGCATGTGTGACACCCAGAGTTCCACCCCTGCACAGAGAAAAAAGAAAAGACTTCAATCGACAGCATTCCACAAAAGATTTCTCCATAAAGAGTCTAACCTCTCTTATATTGTTTTTCTGTAAAAACAGATCTATGGGCTGAGAGAAGCACATTATTCTCTTGCATTAGCTTCTGATGGCTCCTTAACATTAATAATCTTACCAGCATTGGTATTTACCTTTTGGAGAGCATCCACAAGAATTCTAGAAGCATCCCTGAATTGTTCAGAGTCTTCCCCATAGCGCTTCCCAAGTTCATCCAATCCTGCCAGCTCCAATGAATACAAGTCGGGAGAATGATCCTTGGCTAGATGCTTATGACGAGACAACTTAGAACAGATAACAGAAGTGAGATGCGAAATAAACCAAATGAAGTTTTGCATCAGAATTAAATGAGATTGCCCTAGAACCACACCAGTGCACTGCAGCACAAAAACAGTTTAAAATGGCAGCAAAGGGAACTTCCTTAAATGGGTTTCTGATAAATCCTATACAAATCTCATTGCTTAATTTTAAAAGCTTAGATATGATCCCAGCACTCGGGAGGCAGAGGCAGGAAGATCTCTGAGTTAAGGCCACCCTGGTCTAGAGAGTGAGTTCCAGGATAGAAAAACCAAAAATAAACAAAGCTTGGATATGAGAAAAGGTATGAAACGATAACTGCTTGGGCTGATATAATGCTAGGAGTTCATGAACCAGGTCTTCCTCCTGCGTATTCTCCCAGATCTCACTGGTCTCTAGCACTAAGCTTTCATACTTCTTGAACCAAGCCCTGATAAAAAAGGTTTGGAAAACAACTTCAGAAGCTATCAGATAGCTAAGAAGATCTATTTCAGTCTTGAGGATGATTTTAAAAATCATTCCCCAAAAGATAACTTGCAGATCAATTGTTTTCCTTTTGACTCGGTTAACGCTATTAATTGTCCAAACTGTTGTTCTTATTTTTGATCCACAGCTATAGATACAGGAATTAAGCCTCATGTCTGACAAGAAATAGATGGCCAAGCTGCAACAACAGTGGGATAGCTTTATTCCCAGGACTATGTTCTTTGAGGAGTTATGGCCTCTCCTGAAGGCAGACATGTAAAAGAAATGGCCACTAACATGAGACAGAATTTAGCATTCCCACCGCCACCATTTTCTCAGTTTTCATGGAATCATAAATCTGGGGCATGCTTAAAGTTCTCAACTGGCCTCATTTTCATTTCAGAATTCTCTAGGAACCAAAACAGACAGAACTTGAAAGCTCGAGCAGCCTACTTACCAAGCTCGAAATATCATGTAGCACTTGCAGTTCAGAAAGGAAGAGCAGGTCAGCCTTCAGAGACCAAAAAGTGGGCATTACTTGAAATGCACATTAGAGAGCTGTACTGCCATTTAGCAAGTAAAGTTCCAACATACAAGGAATACTGATAAAGTAAATTTATATTTACTTATATTTATATTTTTCTCCCCTTGGTAGATTTACCATAACTGAAACTTGAGGCAGCTTGGTGGTAGAGAATTGCCCAGCACCAGGAAAAAAATGCATATAAAACATTTCCTAACAAACAGGTGATGGCCACTCCCTAGTACAGTGACCACCACTCACCAGATCTAAGATTTACTTCTGATAGAACCACATCTGAGCATCCATACTACTGTGGTTTGCCCTCAGGGGACCGAGGGATCCTATACTACCTTAAGATCCTATAAGCTTACTTAATTGCCTTGAACAAGTTCCAAAGCAGAGAATTAAGAACGGTGGTTCCTAGCTCCCTACAATAGCTATAAAGGACAAGAGCCAAAAGTAGGGATGGCTGTCAGGTGTGGTGGTACATGCCCTTTAAACCTCAGGACCCAAGAAAGAGAGGAAGGCAGATCTTTGTGAGTTTAAGGTAAGCCTCATTTACATTAGTAAGTTACAGTCCAGCCAGGCCTACATAGTAACTATATCTCAAAAAAAAAAAAAAAACCAAAACCAAAACAAACAAACAAAAAACCAACATAGGAGTATCTCTCTCTACTGCAACATCCTGAAAAATGTGATTACATATTAGCAATGGCTATGAATAATGGCATTAGGTCACCAGGTCTGCACAGCTCAAGCAGCTACCACGAAGACTGGTTTGTGGCTTGTCTGGATCAACTGGCAACACTGGTATGAGAATGTAAAAGCATTTACTAAAGTGAAACTCAGGCCAGCACTGGTGGTGCACACCTTTAATCTCAGCACTCGGAAAGCAGAGGCAGGTGGGTCTCTGTGAGTTCGAAGCCAGCCTGGTCTACAAAGTGAGTTCTAGGACAGCCAGAGAACACAGAGAAACCCTGTCTCAAAAAATCAAAAAAAGAAAGAAAGAAAGAAAGAAAGAAAGAAAGAAAGAAAGAAAGGAAGGAAGGAAGGAAGAAGGAAGAAAGAAAGAAGAAAAAATGCAACCCAAAAAAGCCAACAGAAGGAAGAATGTACTCCAGTAGGAAATGTACCCAGTTTTCTACCACTTTCAGTCTTGTTAAAGTTTCAAGTAGCATATGGAATGGGAATTTAATAATTCCATTCATTTGTTCACTCAACAACTGAACCACTTACTTCATTATTCCTACTCAGAGAATTGAGGGGAAGAGAGTTGAGAACGGAGTTTTCTTGAAACAGACGATTACGTAGTTGCCGTAATGTGACTGAAAGATCTTCAAAAACGGAGTTTGCTTTCCCCACCATATATACTCTCTACAAGAAGAATCCAGAACTCTGGGTTAACTGCTTGGTGTAGGAGGTCCTTCTTTCCGTCTTTGTGTTGCTTTCATTGGTTAATAAAGAAACTGCTTTGGGCCTGGTGATAGGACAAAACTTAGGTAGGCGGAGAAGACAGAACTGAATTCTGGGAGGAAGAAAGCAGAGTCACAGAGACACCATGGATCCCCCAGCGACAGATGCTGGGAATTTTACCCGGTAAGCCACTGCCATGTGGTGATACACAGATTAATAGAAATGGGTTGAATTAAGATGTAATAATTAGCCAATAAGAAACTAGAGCTAATAGGCCAAGCAGTGATTTAGTTAATACAGTTTCTGTGTGGTTATTTCGGGGCTAAGCTAGCCTGGTGGCCAGGATGAACAAGGGGTTCCTTCCCCTGCAACAACCACCAGCTATGGATTCATTCCAGCATACAGACTTTGTATAGACTTTTTCATACAGTTACTTTAAAACTGTCATCAAATAACATTTATAAGGATCTTTTAAAAAACCTTTGTTACTTACTTCCTCACTGGGTGCCAACTGCAAAACTACAGGAGTTTCTTCAGAAAATAAGGAGTGAATGGAATTTGCAACACTGTCAAGACTGAAAGGAACTGCCTGAAATGCAAGAGGACAACTGCAATTATTTTCTGAAACGAAGTAGAAAGATCATCAGGATAGTATAAGCAAGGGGCCCCGGGAGCACTTCCAGGGGCAACAAGCATTTTCCATTACTATTGGTGCATATTAACTGTGCATATTAACAGTTTCACCATGACGGCCATGTTTCCATATATGCTTTGAACACGAGGCCATCTTCTAGCATTCTACCACCGTTCACTCTCCCCTCTCCTCCCTCCCCAGGGTTTCCCCTAGTCGTTCCACTAGTGTTTGGTTCTCTTTTCTTTTTTAATTCTGCTCGCTACATGAGAGAAAACATAATATTTCACTTTCGGAGTTTGGCTCATTTCGTTTAATGTAATCACTTCCTGTTTTACTCATTTTTCCCTGCAACTGGCATACATAATTTTTCATTCTTCTTCATGGCTCGACTGGATCACCACCGATTTTTTGTGATTTTTTTTCACATAATATGTTTTGATCATGTTTTTTTCACCCTCCCCAGATCGTATCCACCTTGCTACCCACCCAGCTTTATGATCTTTCTCTCTCTTTCACCTTTATATATTAAGCCACTTCTCCAGTCCTATAAAAAGACTTTACAAATTATTACTTGTGTGTGTGCTTACATGTATACACATGCCATGACATATATGTAGATCCCAGAGAATTTTGTGGAGTCAGTTCTCTCTATCTGCTTTTACATAGGTTCTAAGGATTGAACTCAGGTTGCCAGGCTTGCAAGTCAAAGTGCCTTTGTTCACTGAGCATTCTTGCTGGCCCTAAGAGCTGCTTTTTAATTTGAATTTAAATTTTTTATTTTATTTTATTATTGAATGTGTATGAGTATTTTGCCTGTGTATATGTCTGTGTACCATTTGTATGCCTGATGCTGGAGGAGGCCAAAAGAGGCCACTGAATCTGGACTTACAGATGACTGTGAGTTGGCTGCCATGTGGGTGCTGGGAATTGAACCCAGGTCCTTTGCAAAAGCAGCCAGTGTTCTTAATTGCTGTGACATTTCTCTAAGTACATATTAAAGTGCAACATACATATAATACCATATATAAAACCTAGGGTAAGGAGATTAACATTTACAAATGAGTGCACTCTCCTAACCCAACTAGATGAAGACACAAGACACAGAACATCAGTAGTGCCCCAAAGCACCCACCTCTACCCCTAGGGGCAACCAAAATGGGGGCATCTATACTATGCTGCATTTATTTTGTTTTACACTATTTTTAAAAAACACATTCAAAGATCTTTCTCTCGCTGGGCAGTGGTGGCGCACGCCTTTAATCCCAGCACTGGGAAGGCAGAGGCAGGTGGATCTCTGTGAGTTCGAGGCCAGCCTGGTCTACAAGAGCTAGTTCCAGGTCAGGCTCCAAAGCTACAGAGAAACCCTGTCTCAAAAAACCAAAATAAAAACTATTTTTCTTTTAAAAATTATTTTACTTCTGATATTACAGTATTAAAATAACAAGAGGTTAAAAAGAAAGCACTGGCTCTTCCAGAGGACTCAGGTTTGATTCCCAGGACTCACATAGTGGCTGATGGGCTAATGCCCCCCTTCAGCCTCCACAGGCACCAGGCATGCACACGATGCACAGACATACATGCAGACAATACACTCAAACACACAAAGAGTAGTATCTTTTTTTAAAAATAAGCAGTAGCTCAAACTGGCATCAAACTTATTATGTAGTTCATTACATGGCCTCAAAATTGTGAACCTCCTGTCTCCACTTCCCAAGTGTCTGAATTACACTGTACTCAGTGTGTTTTTGTTCTAATGGAGATATCTTGGTGACTTTCCTTCCAGCAGTTTTGTTTACTACTTAAAGGTTATTATCTATAAGCAGCAAATGGATGTCGATGCAGTACAGGCACAAATGAAGGTAAGTAAGAAACCTTGTGGATAAATGCCAGTATTCAAATGAAGCATCAATTTCAAGACTCAATGACATGAACAGACATGCTGCTTTTATCTTACTCAAGATGCATATTAACTCTTCACAAACGTCTAGAATGAGGTCTTAAGAAACTGGAGAGGAGGAAGAGCAATCAAGCTTGCAAAAGCATGTTGTCACCAGCCTCTGCAAGTGCCTGCCTTTTGTTGAACACACTGATCACCTCCTCAGGCTTGGGTGGGAACATGTATGGCACAAGCCTGCCTACCTCATTCCACCTAGCTCAGTGCTTCTCAACCTTCCTCATGCTGTGGCCCTTTAGTACAGTTCCTCACGCTGTGGGGACCCCAACCATAACATTATTTCATTGCTACTTCATAACTATAATTTTGCTACTGTTATGAATCATTATGTAAACATCTGTGTTTTCCAGTGGTCTTAGGTGACCCCTGTGAAAGGGTCATTCAAGCTCCAAAAGGGGTCAAGATCCACAAGTTGAAAACCGCTGACAATAGCACTTGGGTAAGGAAAGTAGAAGACTGAAGGATACGCTCCTAGCAATCAATCAATTTGAGAAGGAAAACTGATTATATAGACTGCTAAGCCCAAGAGTAGAAAGCCTGAGTGATTGGAATTGGTGACTGCTTTCCCACAGTTTTAGACAGCTATGCATGTGTGTCTGAGACTTTCTCATCAGTATTACTTGAAACTGCAATAATTAGCTGGCGAAATTTGAAGGCAGTTCTGCCTTTAGATTCTGTGGCCTTGGTTCTCTGAGCCTTCTATCTCTTTCCCCATTTTCTTCCAAGAAACTTAAAAGTAGCCGATCAAGTTCAATCAATAAAGTGAGCTCTTGTCATACATAGCTCCTTCTCATGTAAAGTGAGGCTAGTCTGCTTTAAAATGTTTAGTGTGTGTGGATGGGGCTCAGTTGATAGAGTGCTCGTTATACACAATTATACACAAAGCCCTGGGTTCAATTCCTACCTCCACATACACTGGTGATGTCTTGGAAACAGAGTTCAAGGCCAACCTGGGCTACATGAGACCTTGTCTCAAAAAAACAAATTTGGGCTTCTATCTATGCTATTAAACTTTAAATGGTGTTCTGGATTTTATACATTTATGCATAAATGAAATACAGGGTGATCTTCACAGAAATCACATTATGAATTACAGAAATAGTCCTGGCAAAAAAGAATCTTCCATTTGATCTTTATTGTTCTCCCTTTCCACTTTACTGCATTTACTCTGAAAACTTTTCTGTTTCCTTTAGCTCATTGCTGTCCAATCTTAGAAATCTAAATGCAGGTACATGCAGTCAGAGCTGTGTGCTCCCCTTTGGACCACTTCAAATGTATCCTGCAGTTTTTAAATATGCTGTAACATTTACCAACATTCAGTTGTAAGTAATTTGGAAATTCCTGGTGATTTCCTTCCTCCCCAACTCATGAAGTATTTAGGAGTGCACCACAACTATGTCTTCCTTGTTTAACAGCAGCTGCTCAAGAGCTGTATAATGTGGTTTAAAGAGAAATAGTTCTTTGGGACTTTTCATGGAGAAACTGTTTGCCTTGCCCCTCATGTCCCCTCCTCTGAGGCATTCACTTCCATGTCCCTTTAATGGTCTCTTTTTGTTTCTGCCACTATTTCTCTAAATAAAACATTTTCATTACTTCATCTTGGTTTTTCCAGTTTAGGCATCTTCCATTTACCACCCACTGCTGCAAGCGAAGTCAGCTTTCCCGTGTCACCAACCACAGCCGCGTCCGTGCTGTTTCAGTCACTCCGCCCAACTCCAACAATTTCCTCAGAATCTGGGGAACTTGCATTAAACCAGTGACCACGCATTCTTAGGACTACATGAATCTTTTCTTTAGCCTCGCTTTATACCACACAATCACTGCTTTTCTGTTCTTGCTCTTCTGCTTCACAACAGAAATGATGAGACTTCTGTCTTGTGTAGCAAAAACATTTCAAATCTAATATACAATTTCAAATGTACTTTATATTTATGCTGGTTGGTATTCTGACAATTTAATACAAGCTAGTATCATCTGGGAAGAGGGCATCTCAACTGAAAACAATGGTGCCATCATATTAGCCTACAGGCATGTCTGTAGGACATTTGTTTGATTAATGATTCATGTGAGAGGGCCCAGCATACTATGGGTAGTACCACCCTGCTATAGAAATTTGCATTGGTATAGATCTTGGTCTATTGATGCAAACTTAGGTCAGTTTTGTTTTGTGTATATTTTTGCTCTTGATTAAGGTATTGTGCTTGCGCAGCTCATTTAAAAATGTAATGTATAATTAAGAAATATAGGTTAATAGTCATCATGATAGTCAAGCTTGTAGTCATGTTAGGTTTTCTAGATATACAGAGATATATTTCAGTTAGATAGGTGTTCTTCAAATTCTTTCAGAGACCTTCAGGATATGGCATTTAAAAATGTTTTAAGAATTTAGAACTTTTCATGACAAGGAAACTCATTTGCTCCTGGCAGCACCAATCTACTTCAAGAGGAAGATGGGCATCAAAGAGGCTCCTTATGGTGTTGGCTAGCCATTTGGGCAAGAAACTGCTCTTGCCTGGACTGCTTGATGGTATGCTGTATGCACTGGACATGCAGAACCCTCAGAGAAATGACTGCTGAACTTGTGTAAAGCTGAGACATTCCTTGGAGGTTCCTGCTTCATGAAAGAGTCTGCCAGATATTCTGCTAGGACACAGAAGAAAGTGACTGGCAAACTGCCAATACAGGTAGAACTGTCTTTGAAATTTCCTGCTTCATGGGAAAGTCTGCTGGATACTATGGGTCTACGGGCTAAAGATGGGTGCTCCAATGTTACAGAAGAACTTTCTGTAACTGTCCAGGCAGTGAGATGTCTCTGTCAATTCTAGAGTTTTGAAGTTGCTTACAATGCACTTCCTGTTTATTTAGGTAAAATTATATCCTTCTGAAGTCTTTGATGAAGTTGAAGGATAGTTATAATAGTTTTCCTTAGTTATGATAAAAGATAAAGTAGATATAAATATTGTAACTGTAATTCTTGCTTGATAACTGTTTTGTTATATGTATTTTTTCTGTGTTACAGTAAAAGCCTTCCTTTTTATTTAAACAGAAAAGGGGAAATTATGTGGGAGGTCCTTCTGTCTATGGCCAAATAGTATTGCAAATAATATAGTTTCTGTGTGATTATTTTGGGGCTGAGCAGCCAGGAACAAACTAGTGGCCTCTTACAACACCACCCCTGGATGGGTGAGCTTGGGTTGTATAAAAAAGAAGCTGAGCAAGCCATAGAAGCAAGCCAGTAAGCAGTGTTGTCCATGCTCTCTGCTTCAGCTCTTGCCTTGAGGCTCTTGCCCTGAGTTCTTGTCCTGGCTCATGATGGATTATAAGATATAATGAAATAAATCCTTTCCTCCCCAAGTTGCTTTTTGGTCATGGTGTTTATAACAGCAACAGAAAGCAAAGCAAACAATATTTTTGTTTATTATAATCACCAACATTCTGTGCATTATATCACTAAAGCATGCTCCAGTAATGCTATTTCTAGGGATATATCTAAAGGTTTATTATTATGTTTTTAAATTTATGTGTGTATGTGTGTGGGCCTGAATGTATGTACATGTAACTAACATGTGTGTACAGGTGACTGACAAAGCCAGGAGAGGGTATAGAATCATCTGGAACTTGGAGACGGTGGGACAGAACTAACGGGAGATCACCAATTCCAGTTGGAATGGGACTGATGGAACATGAGACCAAACCGGACTCTCTGAATGTGGCCGACGGTGGGGGCTGACTGAGAAGCCAAGGACAATGACACTGGGCTTTGATTCTTCTGCATGGACAGGCTCTGTGGGAGCCTTCTCAGCTTGGTTGATCACCTTCCTGGACCTGGGGGGAGTCGGGAGGACCTTGGTCTTAACATAGAGTAGGGAACCCCGATGGCTCCTTGGCCTGGAGAGGGAGGGAGGGGGGGTATGGGTGGAGGGGAGGGGAAGGAAGGGAGAGGAGGAGAGGAGGAGATGGAAATTTTTAAATATAAAAAAATAAACCATGAAAAAAAAGAGATCAAGGGGACAAATTGGAAAAAAAAAGAAGAATCATCATCTGGAACTGAGTTTTAAACTGTTGTGAGTGGCCTGATATGAGTGGTGGGAGAACTGAAGCCAGTCCTCTGCAAGAGCAGCAAATGCTCTTAAGCACTGAGCCATCTCTCTAGCCCATTGGGTACATGTCTAAAGGAAGTAGAACTCAGTATGCTAAAATCTACTATACTCCCATGTTCATTGCAGCACTAGTCACAATAGTGAGGATATGAAAGCAAACACAGTGTCTTTAAAAAAGTGGATAAAGACAATGTCCTAGGGCTGGGGGGGTATAAAGCCAGTGGTAGAGTATTTGCCTAGTATACAAGCCATCCTAGGTTCTTTCCCAGTACCAAAACAGAAAGAGGAGGGGGAATGTTGCATATATACACAACAGAAATACCATTTAGCCCTCAAAGAGCTATGGGGGTGGGGTGGCACACAGTTAAGACTTGTCCTTTGTGACAACATGGGTAAGTCAGAACATTATGCTAATTGAACTAACCTTGGTGCTGAACAAACAACGTGATCTCATTGATGTGTGCAGTCTAAGGAAGATGATTTCACAGAACAGGATGATATGTTATCAGGACCGAGGGGGAAGTGGACAGGGAAAGGGGATGTGGACCCAAATACATGGGGTTTTTGGTATCTTTGAGACAGGGTTTCATTATGCCACCCACACTTGCCTCAAACTATGTAGCCTAGGTTGGTCTTAAATTTGCAGCACTCCTCCTACCTCAGCTCCCCAATGTCTGTAACTATACAGACACTGGTTCTTTACTGTGTGTTCAGGCTTGCCTTGTGGTCTAGTTCATGGCCATATGCTGTGGGACAATGGTCTGTACCCTGTCATTTGTATTTTTAAGTGAATGCTGATTGGCCAGTAGCCAGGCAGAAAGTATAGGTGGAGTGACCAGGCAGGAAGTAGAGGCAGGGCAAGGAGAACAAAAAAAATTCTGGGAAGAGGAAAAGTCAGTCTGTAGTCATCACCCAGACACAGAGGAAGCCAGACACAAAACAAGCAAGATGTGACTACCTTGCTGAAAAGGTACCAAGTCACATGGCTAACACAGAAAAGAATTATCCGTTAAGATGTAAGAACTAATTAATAAGAAGCCTGAGCTACTAGGCCAATCAGTTTATGATTAATGTAGACCTCTGTGTGTTTATTTGGGACTGAATGACTGGTAGGACCTGGTGGGACAGAAACCCCCAGTCAACAAATTGTGCTCAATGTGTGGACAACTGCATCCACAGAAAGCCTGCTAGAGCTTGGGAAGTAATTCTAGACAGAAAAGAATGGAGTCAAGCACGGCTTATTGATAGCAGCATTTTCTCAGGTGGGCTCTGTTTGCTAGAGGCAAACATGTCTCATTTAAGGCAGGCTTCCTGATTCAGCTATAGCTGCAAAAACTTTGCAGCCCTTTTAAGAGGCTCTGCCACAAAACATTTAAATGGTGTTTATGAATAGCTGACTTCATACTTTTTGGTGGTGACAGGGACCTTGAAATGCCAGAGGGTTGCAGCAATAAGCATGGCTCTGGCCAGTACCTCTGCCATGAGGCTAAACTCTCAGAAAAAAGCTAAGGAATGGGTTGGATCTAGCCATCAAAGTATGGCTTTAATCCTAGCCATATCGCTTAGCAAATTGAAGACTAATGTGATCAGAAAAAGAGAGATATACAGTAAAGATAGATTCAAAGACGAAGAAGAAACCTCTAAACAGTTTATTGTGTGTTTAAAAATACATGTAGGCTTGGAAGAAAAAAAAGAATAAGTCCTTAAAATAAAAAAGGAAAAAAAGAGAGTAGTTGGGTGTGGTGACATACACCTCTAATCCCAACACTTGGGAGGCAGAGACAAGAGGATCTCTGTAAGTTCAAGGACAACCTTGCCTACAGAGTAAATTCCAGGACAGCCAAAGATACACAGAGAAACCCTGTCTCAAAAAGCCAAAAACTAAAAATAAAAAATAAAAGAAATAGAGGTTCAAATAAAGGGACATATAGATGAAAAATACACAGAGAGTCTGGATACTGTATGTTATTGTGTTGTCTTTAAATTGTTTGATGACTGAGGAAGGAACAACAGCTGCTAAAAGACATTTGATTATAAATGCTGCTGGATTAATCATATATATATATATATATATATATATATATATATAGTACTTTGACTTCAAAATTTAAGTCAAAAGATATGTTACTTTGGGAGAAGAGGTTTTGTTTTGTTTCCACAGGAAATGAGGGACTGTGGATTCATTCTGTGTTAAGAAAAATCAGGTTTGGCCAAGGAAGACCCCTGAGAAATCTGAGAAATGGCCCAGATGTCTGAGTTCTATATCCAGAACAGTTCAAAGACTTCTGCCTGAAATGGTCAAGCCTCCCTCACAGGATACTCCAGTCAGGACTTGATCATAATTCTAAATTTTCTTTAGGTGCTCAAGATTATCAGTGCCCCCAATTAGCAGGAAGTATCCTGGAAAACTATGCCCACATTCCCAAAAAATGGATTATGGATGTTTGCCTTTGTTTAGAATGTTGGTTACAAGTTGCTATGGATAATGGTCAGTAGAAAAGCTAAACAAAGGAGATCTGATTCAGAGTTCTTGTTTAAAAAAAGGGTGGGGGAAGTGTTGTGGGGCAACAGTCTGTACCCTGTCAACTATATTATAATAAAATGCTGATTGTCCAGTAGCAGGCAGGAAGTATAGGCAGAATGACCAGGCAGGAAGTATAGTAGAGGCAGGGCAATGAGAACAAGAGAATTCTGGGAAGAGTAAAAGCCAGTCTGTAGTTGTCACCCAGACACAGAGGAAGCCAGACACAAAACAAGCAAGATGTTACTCCCTTGCTGAAAAGGTACCAAGCCACGTGACTAACACAGAAAAGGATTATCCGTTAAGATGTAAGAATTAATTAATAAGAAGCCTGAGCTACTAGGCCAATCAGTTTATGATTAATGTAGACCTCTGTGTATTTATTTAGGACTGAACAACTGGTGGAACCTGGTAGGACAGAAACATCAGTCAACAGCTGTGTGTGTGTGTGTGTGTGTGTGCGCGCGCGCGCGCGCGTGTGTGCGCACACACAGCTGGGAATTGGACCTAGGCTTCAAGCACACTAGGTAAACACTCCACAACTAAGTTATGAATACATTTCCAGCCCACATGGTTTTGTTTCTGTAAGCATGCCACATGTACTTGAAAACAGGATCACAGTAAAGTCTGAAAAAAATTTCTCAAAGTGAGCATCACACAGATCAGGTTATAATATAATGAAATTAGAAATTAAAACAGTAATTATTGAACAAGAATTCATATATTTGGCAGTGGAATATATTTATAACAAATGAGTTAAAGAGTCACAATCTACATTATAAATTATAAATTAAATTACAAATCAATTTAAATATAAATTAAATTAAAATATAAATAAAATGCCATCCATCAAAAATGTCCTATAATAGCTTCATTGTAAGCACTGTTTTCCTTTAAGTGTCACAGTTTTTCTGTACATGCTTGCTGTCATTTTGCAGTGCTGGGGATGGGACCTAGGCTACACCTCTATCTATATCTCCAACCTTAACACATTTGCAAATTTCTTTGTGATTGACCTGTTGACCTTAGGTGCAGGGGAGTGACCCGTCTGCCTCAGCTATTGTCTTGTGTCACTTTTCCCTTCAAGTTGCAAATTCAACTCACCCTTAACTCTCTCTCTCTCTCTCTCTCTCTCTCTCTCTCTCTCTCTCTCTCTCTCTCTCTCTCTCTCTCTCTCTCTCTCTCTCTCCCTCTCCCTCTCCCTCTCCCTCTCCCTCTCCCTCTCCCTCTCCCTCTCTCTGAGACAGGGTTTCTCTGTGTAGTCCTGGTTGTACTGGAACTCTCTCTTCAGACCAAACTGGCCTCAACTCAGGGATCTGCTTGTCCCTGCCTCCTGAGTGCTAGGATTAAAGGCATGTATCACCATGCCCAGCCTATCTTCAATTTTCAATCAGAGGAGGCCTTGTTGCAGAGTTGCTTCCCCCCACCCCAGGAGAAGATTATCTGAATTTGGAAGGGACCTCTCTATACCCATAATTCTGACTTTTTCAGGTAACTCTTGGGACCTCACAATCAAGAATGGCAAACCAGCCCTTCTGAAGCAGCTAGAGTTTTACTAGTCTTCTTCCCAAGCACAAATGAAAGCATTTTATGGCCCCTAGCGTTCTGTAGAGAATAAAACTTGAAGGTCAGCTCCTGTTCATGGCACTGCCTCTTTGGCACTCTGTTGGAAGCAGTATATCACTGGGAGTGGCCTTGGACGGCTTAGATTTGTGCCCTCTGAACTTGTTTGCTCTGCTTTTGCTCTTGGCTTGAAAATAGAAGCCCTTAGCTTCTTGCTCCAGTCACCATGCCTCTACCCTGCCATCTCGGACTCATCTCTCTGGAACATAAGCCTCCCAAACCTTCCCTTCTGTAAGTGGACTTGGTTGTGGTAGTCCATCATAGCAACAGAAGTAGCAACATAGTAGCAGGTGGCATACCTCTTCACTTAGAACTCTCCCTCACAGAGCATGGCCAACCTCCAGAAAACAGAAAAAGAACTACTTTCAAAAGAATTTAAAAGGAAATTGTATTTTAGAAGTTGCATTCAGAAAAGATGTGTTTAGAATACAATTCATTTTTTTTAAAATGACAAAGCAAGCAAGATAGTAGAGCCAGTTCAAAGGGTACAGAGATGGAAATTACATGCACACTCATGTATTCAATGGAGATACTAGGATAAGACTACATAGGTAATATTGAGGTATTAGTTAAGAGAATAAGACAAATTTTGGGAGCTATCTACACCAGTAGATGGAAATCATTTGCATTCATGTCAATTGACAGAGAAAGTTTCCAGTGCACCCGGTTTATATAGGAAATACTCACATTCTCCAAAGGGTAGGAGATGACACTGCCCGCAGGGAGAGCCAGTTTGTCCACTCCCTTCACCATCACCATAATGGTAGCCCGTGGCCGGTGGAATAGGTTACCCACTGCAAGCCCTGGCCAAGATAGGTCCTAAATATTGAAAAGCACAAAATTTTGCTTAATTCTCAAGTATGGAAACTGTCTCCGCAGTATCATCTAAAACCAGAGCAAGGGGTTCTGAGACGACACTGGCTGGAACATCCAAACAACAGCTACAATCTCCTAAGGGGCAGCATGGATGCCTGTCTTCTTCACTTTCTTAAAATTACACTTATCAGAACACTCGCTCACAACTTTTGTGTAAAAATAAAGCAAGCGAATAAAGAAAACCCATGTGCTCTGCATTTTCAGACTCTGAACTGTTGTTCTCTTCCCCTGCATCATGTTTTCCGTTATGCACAGCATCACTTTTACCTTTTGCAGTGACAGCAAGGACTGTCGAAATGCTCTCTACTAAGCACTTTATATATAAAATTCATGATGCTTTACCAATAACTATTTATAAAGCTTATTTTAACAGCCATTTGTGGTGAAATTTAAGCTTGTGGAGGACTAGGTACAAATTTCACCCCTCAGTGTAAATGACCAATCCTGCTCACTCTGGTTGTCCAAATGAACTGGAGCTCACAGGCAATACCCTTAGCCCAGCTGCCAAGCAGAGCTGTCAGTTTTGAGAGTGCTTAGAGTCTAGAAGTGACTGATGATATCAGCAGCCAATTTAAAATGGCAAGAGAGATAATGACAAGACAGAACAAGTGGCATCTCTTCCTCCTAAGCTCTGAGCTGCAGGCCTCTTGGACTGAATGGATCCAGGCCCCTCTACTACAGTTCCATCGGTAGCCAGGGACTACCGTAGGTCAGTGACATTCTTGGAAAACACAGCTACCAGCTGCATCACTCTATTCTTGGATAAGAAATGTAGACAGTTTAGCATTTGTACCAAATCTATTTCCTACACTTAAAAAAATGACACTGCCTATTAATAACAGCACACCTGTAATATGCAAACTACTACGTGTCAATTAGAAATAAAAATATACTTAATGGGAAGTAGAAAAAGACAAGATCTCCTGAGTAAATTGGGAGCATGGGGACCTTGGGAGAGGGTTGAAGGGGAAGGGAGAAGTGGGGGGGGGGGAGAAAAATGTAGAGCCCAATAAAAATTAATAAAAAATGATTTGAATACCTACTAACTGAAATAAATCTCTATATATCTAGAAAACCAAAGAAAATATATATGTTTAACATACTAGATAGATACATCCATACACACAAAAGTTCTCACAGTGATGAATATATGTTCTCATAATGATGTATGAAGACTTGGTTTTAGAAGCACTTACCTAAGATTACCCCAAATACAAATGAGCCTTTAAAGTTTTGTAATCTCTGGCAAATGTACCTATGTGTTTGTTGCTCTGACAATGGGAATAAATCAATAAAAAGGTTTTAGAAGCAGTTACAACCATTTTTTTTTTGTACACATACTTCTTTCACAGAGAAGCCCATGGACAATGCAGCCACATCTGGGATTCGATCTCCTGGTATGGGCCAATTTCCATTTCGGAAAACAACAGACCCTGGCGATCTTAATATGCTAAATTCATTCCCTAAAGCACCTGAAGAGAGAACAGATTGGTAAATGAATTATCATCATTATATTTATATATATATATATATAATATATATATATATCATTATATCCACCTTGAAGTTTATTAAACAATGCATTTATTAAACAATATATTTTCCCATTCCTCACTGGCTGAACATGCTAAATTATGTTTGGACAAAGTACTGAATTGTAAACATGGAAAAATTTGGAGCGGAATGCTAGGGATGGAATACCAAGTCTTCGTGGCACAGGTACACATGCCACGGCAATTGTGAAACAGTTAGTCCCAGATGGAGCTATACTCTGAGTACCATCAACAATTTTCCCCCAAAGCATCACTCTAAGAATTTAAGTATTAAATATTCTGTTGGAGCAGGGTACATGTGCAAGAGGATTTCCTTTTTAAAATTTTTGTTGTTGTTGTTGTTGTTGTTGTTTTGAGACAGGGTTTCACTGTAGCTTTGGAGCCTGTCCAGGAACTCACTCTTGCAGACCAGGCTGGCCTTGAACTCACAGAGATTCACCGGCCTCTGCCTCCCAGGTGCTGGGATTAAAGACGTGTACCACCACTGCCTGGCCTCCTTTTTAAAATTTTAAATTAGCAAATATTAACTCTGGATAAGGGCTTTCATTATGGTATTTTTATAGATATATAATGAATTTTGATCCTATTTACCCATTATCCTCTCATCTCCCCCATTCCCACTGACCCCCCTTCCTTCTTCGTAACTAGTCTCCTTTCTATTTTCACGTCTTTTTGGGGGAAGTGGCCTGCCAATGAATTTAATAAGATCTGCAGACAGGAGCCTGAGTGAAGGATCCTTTACAGGTGTATGAGCACCTTACCAATGACTACATCAAGAAAATCCCCGTCCCTGCAGCTATGAACTGCTTAGAGAGCTCCTCAGGGATGGGTGCGGCCTCATGAGACTCCTTCCTCCAGCTACTGCTAACTGCCTATAAATCCTCAGGGAACAGTGAGGCTTATGAGCCCTCCACAGTAATGGCGCGAAGTTGATGGGCCCAATCTTGTGCAACTAATTACAGTAGCTGTGGGTTCAAGACTGCCATGATCATGTCATGCCTGAAGACAGTGTTCTACAACAGCCCTTCTGCTGGCTCTTACATTATTTTTATGTATTTGTTTATTACACATGAATATTTGCCTGAATGCATGTTCGCACTTGGTGCCCTCAGACCAATAAAAGGCATCAGATTCCCTAGAACTGGAGTTTCAGGTGATCGTGAGGCACCATGTAGATACTGGCAACCAAACCCAGGTCCTCTGCAAGAGTAGTGAGTGCTCTTAACTGCTTGAGCTTCTCTCTAGCCCCAGGGCTTTTACCTGCTTTCTGCCCTCTCTTTCAAAATATTCACTGAGCCTTGAAGAAGTGAGAAGGTTCTACTAATGATGTTGATAGCCTCCTACAGATGGCAGTTTAGCAAGAATAGAAATCAGTGACAGTTCTCTGGTATTGAAAAAAGCAAAAATGCCAAAGCTCTGGTACTAAAAGGGAAGGAAACCTGGAATCTTTGAATTATTCTGCCATCAGACTTCTCTATAATATGCAAATGTATGACATTCCTTTTTCACTATAATACTCGGGCAGGCTAACACTTCTTTACAGGTTAGTATATCTTAGGATATCACAGGCATAAGGATGTCAATGAAGATTGTAATGGATGTGTGTGGGGGTGGGTGAGTGCACGTGCTTACCAGCTGGGACATAAAACATTTCAGTCATCAGAAAACTAAGTCCAGGAATAGTGTTTTTAGTTGACACACCAGGAAGTGAGCAAAGGTACCCTGAAGTCACTAACGACTGAGAGTGTTTGGCACCAACAGCTAAGTCAAGGACGAGAAGAAAGGAGCTGCCTTAAAGGCCTCCCAAGGATGGACTATTTGCTTCTTCACCAGTGTTTGAGTCCTCTATTTTGTCTTCCTGGTGCTGGGGATGGACTCCAAGGCTTGAAGCACCCCACGGCTAAGCCCCCAGAACGACAAGTAGTCAATGGAAACTTCTGGGTTCCTGGGAAAAAAATTAGTTCCAAATCCAAAAGCAACCTTGGCGAGGCCTACTGGGAAAGAGAGGCTTTGCAAAGGCCTGAGGGTTACTCCCTGACCTCAAGAGCCACTTTCAGAAGTGGGAGTGGGGCGAGAACAGTCAGTGTTTTGGCTTTGCAGTGCTGACAGTAAATAAAAGGCTTCCGGAGGGTGTGGGTGCACTAGGCCCAGTTAGGAGTTTCAATTCAGCCCAGGGACAGAGCAGAAAGCAAATGAGAAAACTTATCAGAATGCAAAGGTGTCTGTAACCAACAGACGTCCAGGTCTGTTACCTTCAGGGCAAATTCAAAATAGAACACCTCAGGCACCTTGACAGTCAGCCTTTCTCTGGAAAGGCTGGGAAACAGGTAAGAAGCCCAGACTTTTCAAGCTTGCACACTTTCCAGGAATCTATCTGACCTGGCAGATAACTTTGTTCTGAGATGTGGTCTCACGCCTTCCACTCCCACAAGCTGGCATGAAGTAACTGCCTCACCTTTGTGGTGAGATCCAACTGGAGCTGCACAACACTCCTTTACTGGCCCACTGCTCAGAAGCCTTTAGTCGGGGTCATAAAAAAGGTGATCTTGTCTAAACTTGTGAAAGCTGCAGGCGCCACATCTTAAGGATGTCGGGCAGACAGCTGTCCTTCTCGAATGCTACTAGTGATGGGGGAATGCCCATCAGTTTGGCCAGCTCTATTGTCCTAGCATTCTAGTTCTTTGGAAAATGTTCCCTTGTGCTGAACTGAAATAGGCTAACCTCCAACTTCCTAGGCTTCCATGTTGCTGGTCAGTCTCCAGATAACCTGTCCCCAGGGCAAGTCTAGAGTCCAGGTCACCTGCTTGTTCTCACCACATCTCTTCACCTCTAGTCATGGCAGACAAAAGAACACTGAGCCTAACACAATCTTCTGTCTAGCTTTCTTCCAGACTTTCATTCATCCACTAAGAAATTATTCCCTCACCGTCTATTGACCTAGCTTTTCGGTTGAGACACATCAACAGCTAAGTGACGACATGGAGGTGGGCATAACCAGAAGACCCTGCATTAGCTAAGCTAATGGAAGGCAGGGATTTCCGTGCGTCTACGTTTCTAGGGCTGAGAAAAGCGCCTGACACCCACTGCTCAGTAAATGCTGCTGCGTTGATGAGCGAATGAAGTCACACCTGAAACTACCCATGTTCCCCCCTCTCCTGAGCAGAAAGCAAGTCCTGGGTGCTGCCACTCTCAACTTAGAACCACCAAACCCCACTGGTGGCTTGCCCAGACCAAAGCATCTCTGAATCAAACATGCTTCCCTTCAGGGGGAGAACCTAGGGACCACACATTCCACTCCTCTGCTTTTCTACTTCATCTCACGCTGCCTGCTTTGGTCCCCAGTCTCTAGCCGCTCCACTGAAACAGTGGACCAAACCCTAAAACACAATTGTCAGCCCTTAATTCCCTAACTTCCCCATGCATTTGACACTGGCAAGTCCCTCTTCGAAATCCCATCTTGGGCTTGATAAAGACAAGGCCTCTGCCCTTCAAATTCCTTGACTGCTGCTGAGCTAGCTCTCCTGCTCATCCTTTACAGCTGCTGTGGCAGGCGTTGAAGATCAGCTCTTTCGACAGAAAAATGGAAAGTGAAAATAGCCCGTGCATCTACCTGTCTTTATGATACACACACTACACATGTGTACAACAATTGTTACAAAACACACATAAAGGGAATTTATAATGTTCTTCCCAATGTAATCAGGATAAAAACCCAAGTTTAAAACATGACCATTCCTACTTAAAATAAAAGGATTTAACATGACCATTCCTACTTAAAATAAAATGATTTAAAAAAGGCATACATGGAAATTCTAGTACATCCCCCAGTATTCAACTGAATCATGCAGCACACTCCATTTGAAAGATCAGAGGACTCAATTCTGTGTCATGCTCCCTGACTTGAGTCCATATACCCTAAGGCTGCAAACACCCAAAACACTGCCAGCTCCCAGATTTTTATTCCCAGTCTAGCTCTCCCCCAGTCTTAGGCCGAGGCACTCAGCATTCTACTGACATTTCCTTCCAGGTCTCACAGCGCACATAAATGCTATCATTGCTTTGAACCTGACACTAGCTCTCGAAGACTTCTGCAGTCCCTCCCAGCCAGCTGCTTAAATACTTCCTCTTTAAACCCTTCCGCAGCGCCACAACAATCAGCCACTGCCTTCAGCTGCTCTTCTTCAGAATTATTCCCTGAATCCCACCACCACCCCCACCACGTCCCTCACCAGGTTTGCTCCAGCTGGCTGCCTAGTACCCTGTCACGCCACCCTCGGATCCAGTTTTCTCTTCATATTTTCAAAATACAAATCTGTTTATTCATCCTCTGCTTAAATGCCAGTGCTCACTGCCTAGGGCCTTGCAGGGAAATCCAAAATGTCCCCTGGACACCTCTCACTAGCCTGATTTCTGAGCTCTCACCAAACGCTCTGCTCTTCGGTCTCCAGCACTCACGCACACGCTGTTCCACCTAAGTTATTTTCCCTACCTCAACCTTTCACACAGTTTTCTCAGGAGGTACCTCCCCTGGGAAAGTTCCTTAAGCCTCTCCACTTTGTGGTTGAGAGTTAGTGCCCCTCCCCTGGAGAACTCCACTGTCTTGTGCACTGACCTTCTTTAAATGGTGACTGGAATCAGTCAGTTTTAAAAAGGGAGGGAGGTTGCTTCTATCCTCGAGGACATCAGTTACCAAAATCAACTCCCTCCTTTACATTTCTACAAATTCCATGTGTGCGCTCTTGGTCCTTCTTCTCCTGAACTTTTCCAAATACGTCTCAGAACATGCTATTCAGAGCCCAAGTTCCCCAGTTCTCTCTAGTTCCCTAACACTGTTTTGAAGTAAACAGTGAAATCAGAGCTCTTAAAGATGTTTTCCACCAAATCACACTTAGTCATTGTGGAAAATAATACCGTGTGCTCACCTGACGAGACCCAGCAATGCAGAAGCTCAGATTGTTATGTGGACTAGACCATTTTAACAAGAACAGCATGCCCAAACTACGCGGAGAAACAATTATTTTATCTTAGACAAAAACCAAACCAAAACCCTAAACCTCAATGACTCAGAATGTCATAGAGAGGAACACAGTGGCACTCAGAAGGCAGAGACAGGCAGCTCTTTGAATTCCAGGCCAGCCAAGAACTCAAAAGATATCAGGCATGATATTAAAACATGGAATTTCAACAGATGCCTAGCTAAACCATGGTGCCAATGGGAAGATTTTGTTTTGAACTTTGAAAACTCAATTAAAACAAAAGGATTTTCCTAAAGTATATAAAGTAGCCCGCAAGGAACTTCTAGTGATCTCCCCGCGTCTACCTCCCCAGCCCTGAGATTATAAGCACGCACCATTGTACATTCATTGTACATGAATGCTGGGGTTCACACTCATTCTGCATGCTTTTGTGACAAGCACTTACCAAGTACTTCAAAAAGCCCCAAAGTATCTTGATAAATAAATCAGAAAGGCTGTCCCAGAACTAACAACAGAAATGAAAAAGACTCAAACACTTGGAGGCCTGCAAATAATTGTAACTATTAAGACAGAACACTGGGCACACCCAAGGAGGAAGGGGGAAAGCTTTGGGTTTCAAACTCATCACTAGGTTTTTCACTTCAACTGCCATTCCAGAAGCAGGACCTCTCAGCATCTCACACAGCATAGGCATAAGATATCCTTGCCACAAAACACCCATTCCTCCAAGATGTCCTTGGCTTGTCGTTTTCCGAGAAAGGGTTTCTCTGTGTGGTTGTCCTGGAACTCACTCTGTAGACCAGGCTGGCCTACCTCTGCCTCCAGACTTCTGGGATTAAAGGTGTGAGTCACCATGCCTGGCCTGCCTCCACTTGATTTCTTGTTCCCTACTGTCTCCAAGCCCAGTCTCTGCCCCACTACTCCCCAGTTGTCACACAGCATTCCCTGCGCCATACAACAGAGAGTGAAGATATAGCCACTACTTGGAACTCAACTGATCTGCCTTTGGATCCAGCTCTGTTACACACTACCTGTGTCATGCCGGCTTGATGAGGAAACGCTCTTCTAAGGATTACTGTAAAAAGAAACGCATTACCACATGATTCGCAAAGCCACAGGTCAAATGTTAGCTCATTTCCACGCTTCTTGTTCTATGTTAGAGAACCTAGGCTCCACTAAGAAAGCTACCATTTATTTGACATGTGACCCTAAAAGCATGACTCACAACCCGGTCTCTACATCCTTCAAATTGGGAACTGAAATCAATACTGAGAGACTGTCTGCATTCGCCTGAAGAAATAATCACATAAAACACACAAAAAAACAAACAAACCCCGAAGACTCAATTTTGCATCCTGATGGAGGCAAATATGAGGGAGGCAAGGTTTCATCCATTGTTAATAACACCATTAGAAACGAAGTGGGGGGGAAATGACAGCAGCCTCAGCCGCTAAGCCGTTGGCTGGCTTTCCCTTCTTGGTAGCGGGCTGTGTGGTTCAACGGTGTATTGAGAAAGGCAATCGGTCCTCCGAAGGGCCTTAAACGGGGAAGGAGCGCTCCCGCAGATGGGAGGACAGGGTCCCATCCGGCGACGCGCCTTCCCCCAAAAGGCTGATGCCGGTTCCGGAGCCCCCCAGGTGGCCTTGCCCGGCACCGGAGACCACCAGGCCGCGTCTCCCAGGCTAGATCACAAACCCGAACCCCGAGGAGGGCCGCCTAGCCCAGGCCGCCCCCACTGCGGCCCCCGCCCGTAGCCGCGCCCGCCCAGGGTCCCCGCGCTCCGTGGCCTCCCGCACTGCACCCCGGATGCTCACCCATCACCAGCAAGGACAGGAGAGCGACGACGAACACAGCCATGACGCCACCGCGGCTGCAGCGGAGAGGGGCTACACGAAAAGGGACGCTAGGACTCCAGGGAGCACCGCAGCCCGACCGAGTGACGCGCTCCCGAAGGTTGCGAGTCCTAGGCCCCACCCCTTTAGCCGCCTCAGGACTAGGTCTCGGCCAATCGCCAACTACGCATCTATACGGGAGAGACGTAGCAGGGGAAACGTCAGCGATTGGGGCAGGACCGAATGTAATGGATGGAATTCTCTGCCAATAGGAGTCAAGAATTTTAATAGCAGGGCGGTCCCGCCCGCCGGCCCACAACGACCGGTCACGAGATGAAGGGTAGGGCCCGCGGTCGGAGCAGGTGGCCCCGCGGGTTGCAGGGTCTCAAGAAGCCACTGTGAAGCAACCCCCCCCCCCCCAGGTGTAGACCCTTTGCCCAGCCTCGGGTGACGATCTTCAACCCGGGTGTCTGTCTTTCCCGGTCTTGTGCCTCCTCCCGCTGCGAATGACAGCTGTGGAAAGCCCTGGGCCAGCCTTGGCTTTGCTCCGCGGAGTCCACAGACCTTGAGCACCTGAGGGCAGGAAGCCCGGCGCCTCGGGGAAGCCCAGCCCGCCTAGTAGAGGTGCTGCTCAAAATATAGGACTCCCGCTGGAATTTGAGTTGTACATAAAAAAATTTTTTAGTGTATCTGGAATATTTGTTTTATATATACTAAAATAAATATCCATTGTCTGAAAGTCACCTAACTGGGTATTCCGTTTCGATTTTTATTGTTGATTCTTTTGAGACGGGTTTCTCTATGTTGCCATGGCTGTCCCGGAATTCTCTCGGTAGATGAGGCTTGCTGTGTCAAACAACCTTGCCTCCAAACTGCCATCTACAAGGAGTGATCCAACAGAATATCAGTTACTTCATTCTTTCCTCCCTTGATTTCTAATCTGAACAAAGTGCTCAAGAAAGCTATATGAGGGCTACACATACTAATTAGACCAGGATCATCCCTTCCCACACCTCATAGGCTCTTACCTATGATGTAAGGCAAGAAGTGACATTGTCCACCATCTGTGGTTAGAAAACAATGCCCAGATGACCACCTTGAAAGATAAATATGATTTTAACATGTAAGTGCAGGGTGTGAGAAGATTCATGTAGTATATATGGAAGGGAGAACGCCTTCTTGGGTTGAACTCTTTTATTTTTGTTTTGGTTTTTTTTTTTTTTTTTTTGAGTCAGGGTTTCTCTGTGTAGCCCTGGCTGTCCTGGAACTTGCTTTGTAGACCAGACCGGCCTCGAACTCACTGAGATCCGCCTGCCTGTCTCCCAAGTGCTGGGATTAAAGGCCTGTGCCACCACTGCCCAGCGTCTAGTTGAACTTTTAACTGTTTAGTTTGGCAAAAGAGATGGGTGGGACACAGCTAAAAATTTAGGTTAAAAATTTAGTTTCTTTTTGTTTTCTTTCAGTTCTGGGGATGGAACCCCAGAGCTTTGCACAATCTAGGCAAGTGTTCTACCACTGAGCTATACCTCAGCTAGAAAAAACTACACTTCATTCAGTACAATTGTGGAGCACACCTCTAAAGTAGATGTGGTAGAGGAGAAAGGCTCACTGATTCTCAGTTTACAGAATGCTTTTCTTCCTGGAACTGACTGAAGAACAAGAAGAGCCGCAGCACTTCCAGGAGTTTTCCAGGTACAGCTTAGCCAACCTAAGGACTGGAATCAAAAGTGCACTCCGCAAATCCTCAGAATGCAGTTTCTAGAAAGCACTATGTTTACCAAAGCCACTGTCAATTTCTAATGCAGTCTGGATTTTCTCACTTAGCCTCAGGAAACTCTTAACTCTCAAGTTTGTGTTTTTGTCCGACGGAGAATTTGCGCAAATGTGACTTTAAGGAAATCTGAGGAGGGGGTTGTTTTTCTATTAAAAATGTAAGATTATTATATTGGAACCAAAATGTCTAAAGCAGCTAATTTTGCCAATGTAAACTGTGTCATGACCACCCTGAATATTTTTTAATCATTTAAAAATCATTTTTCAGCCAGGCAGTGGTGGCACATGCCTTTAATCCCAGCACTCGGGAGGCAGAGGCAGGCCAATATATGAGTTCAAGGCAGTCTTGTCTACAGAGTGAGTTCCAGGATGGTCAGGGCTACACAGAGAAACCTTGTCTTGAACCTGCCCCCAAAAGACCAAAAAACAATTTTTTTTCAAGGGCCAGGGAGATGGCTTAACTGGTGAAGGCACTGGCTGTGCAAGCCTGAAAGTGTTAAGTTCGAGCTTGAACCAATCTGGATGTGGTGGTGTGCATGCCAGCACTCCTGTATGAAAACAGGAAGCAGAGATGGGAGACTTATCTGGAAGTTTCAGGGTCAGCTAGACTGGAGTACACAGCATAGCATCAGAAACAAGAGAGACCGTGCCCCAACAAGGTGGAGGCTAGAACCAACACCTGAAGGTTGTCTTCTAACCTACACATACACAACACAAAATTAATAGGTAAATAATGTAGTATGAAGAGAGGCTACTTGCTTGTTCCCAGCCACCCAGACCCAAAGTAATCACACAGAAACCCTATTATTTAAATCACTGCTTGGCCTACTAGCTCTAGCTTCTTATTGGCTAACTCTTACATATTAATTTAACCCATGTCTATTAATCTGTGTATCGCAATGTGGCTGTGGCTTACTAGCTAAAGTTCTGGCATCTGGTCTCCAGTGGGGCTACATGGCTTCTCTCTAACTCTGCCCCTTTCTCCCGGCATTCAGTTTAGTTCCCCCCCACACACACCTAAGTTCTGTCCTATCAACAGTCCAAGCCAGTTTCTTTATTCATTAATGGTTATCACAGCATACAGAGGGGAATCCCACATCAAAATAAAAAACAACTTAACACAAAATCACTTCCGTGTGTGGCAACTAAAGTTCCATTCTTTGTCCACCTCATGGCATGTTGGAGAAAAGGTTTGAGCAGGTGGCCTTGCATGAATGTATCTAAATGAATCTTTTTAGGAATATAATAAGGTAAAATGTAACAGAGCTTCCAGTATTTCAACTTAAAGAAACATAGAACCTTTTCTGTTCTTAAAAGAATTCTAGCCAGGCCATGGTGGCTGACACCTTTAATCCCAGTACTTGGGAGGCAGAGGCCGGTAGAAGGTGGACCTCTGTGAGTTCGAGACCAGCCTGGTCTACGTTCCAAGACAGACTCCAAAGCTACAGAGAAACCATGCCTTGAAAAACAAAACAAACGAACAAAAAAGAATTGTAGGTCATTCTGATTTATTTTGATTGGAAAATAGTAAAAATTCTATAAGCAGATTAGAATATAAAATAGCAAGCACAAGTCAATTTCACTCTTTCATTCTCTGTCTTGAGAAATACCTTTTTTTGAGACAGGGTTTCTCTGTGTAGCTTTGGCTGTCCTGGAACTCACTCTGTAGACCAGGCTGGCCTCAAACTCAGAGACACCCACCTGCCTCTGCCTCCCTGAGTGCTGGGATTTAAGGCCTGGCCACCACCCACCACCTCGCCTCCTTTTATTTTTGTTTTAAATTTGTAAGTCTTTTACATCAAAGGCCTCTTTTCAACAGAGGTATTAAAGAGACATTAGAATTCAGCAAGATAAACACTGTATTAGAAAGCCTTCTGTCTGTGGCCTAGATGGAGATGCTGAAACCTAGGGGAGAGTAAATGTCACCAAGGTCACATGATGACTCACCAGCAGTTCTGCTTTCTGAATACAACACTCTGGTTCAATCTTTAGTGCTCTTTAGTCATCTTTAATAAAGAACTGGTCATGTGCATGGAAATATTTAGAGGTGGAAATGTGGCAGGACATTATGTGCAGTGATGATCAAAGTAGTATCTTACAAGAAACCTCCCCCCCACACACACACGAAAAATATTTTAAAAGAGATTTCACTGGCCTTTGGATCTGGAACACATGGAACATGGTATCAGCTGATTGTTCCTCCACAGTTCCTTGGATTTATCAGGCTTTTAATCTCAAATTGTAACCAATCCCTCTCAACAATGCAAAACATCCATAATCCACCAAAGGATCACGAACCACTTTCCCCACCTTTTGAGAATTTGGGTGTTGTGTTTCCAAAATTACTTCCTGTTGTTTGGGGGGTGACAGCATCTTAGGGGGACACTGAGAAAATTGAGATTAAGGTCAAGTCCTGGGAGAGCTAGCTGTTATACAATCATGGTGTGATGGGAAAGTACAGGGCTTCTCTGAAGTCCTGGCTGGACAGTATATGAGGCTGGACCATCTTAGCTAACCGCCTTGAAATTGTCCTGAGCAGTCTGTAGTTCAAAGCTGATACTTGGGTGGTGTTTGTAAGCTTACTGGCATTACACAATCCAGGTGGAATTGTTGTTGTGGGGTCACATTATCCTTTTAGAGACTTCAAATGTCACTGTTAGGAATGGTCATGGTTCACTACAGAAAACTCAAACATTTTAAATGTCATATGCAGCAGATCTCAGAAAGGTTAAAGGACCACACTATTAAATACATCGGGGGTACACAAACTTAGTTCCTAGTTACCTGCTTCGGATTCAAACCTGAAATCTCATATAGGAAGCTAGATGAAGCCTATTTCTAAAATTAGTGCTCTATATGACCATTAATATCATGACAGAAAGTTTATACATACACATATGTGTATATATACATTTATATTAATCTTATAAATTTTTGGATATTTATACCTTAAGATAAGCTTTAAGGAATCAAAATAAAGCCAAAGGACTATGAGATTAATAGAAATAGAACAGTCCCTTAATTTTGGTTTTTCTTCTGTCCCATATGAGGTGGCTCTTCTGACATGAGAGAGAGATTTTTGATTTTCCTTTAACAAGCATGCTTGGGTTTAGAGAAGGAGAGAGCCATGTTTCAATTCTAAAGTCAGCTTTATTTTTTAATTAAATCGGGACTACAAAACGACCATTTTGCCTTATATGCCTGTAGTGAGCATAGAAACAAAGATCTGGGCAGATTTATGAGATTTTATCCTATTGGAAGGATGCTATACCATCACACCAATTTACTCTTTTTCTTCGGACATTTTCTCTGGATGATTATTTCTTCTTCTTCAGATGTCTCATTGTCCAGTGGCCTTCAGATTCCTTAACTGGATTCTTTCATTCTCCTGGAAAGAAAAAAAAAAAAAAACAAAACCCTGCCCCAACCCTAACTTTGGTGAGTTTCTCTTTGTGACAGATTATATCTGATTAAATGAAAAGCATTTGTTAGTCTTATAAGTTAGTTTATATTGAATGGCCACACTGTTTAATAAACTATCACCTTTTCTAATCAAGAAGTTTCTTCTGTTCAAATTTAATCTTTATCAATTTTAATGGTATCCATAGTTTTTTTTTCTTCTGTGGAAACAAAGGCAAAATGTCTTCCTCAACATAATACATATCTTGGTTTCCATTTTGAGGTCTACACATCCTTAAAGTATACAGGCTGATTTAATTCAGCAGTTTTTTTTATTATTCAATGTCTCTCTGCTGCTGTCGTTTCTTTCTCATTAGCATTTTAAAAATTTAAAGTTAATAAAGCATTGTGTAATCTTTCTCCTGGAGTCTCTATTACCCCTTTCTGTTTAGTAAGCATATCTTTATGCTGTAATATGCAGAAAAACTGTTTTATTTTACTAGAGACATATGCTGGAACACTGTCAGTCTTAATTTGTACAGGTATTCTGATAATAGCCATAACTTCTAATGTGTAATTACAGAATCAGCCTTTTCAGAACTCAAAGTAGTTCGCCATTGAAATTCTGAATATTTATTGATAGTATTGTGTACATATTTTAATTTTTTAAATTCCAAAATAAAAAGAAACACATGCAAGGAATAGCAGAGGGATAAATCCAAAGATAAAGGCAAGGAACAGCAGAAGGATGCTCAGCTGTCCCTACTCTCCACATTTTTTCCTGATCCAAAAGCAGTCGAAATCTCCCAAGCCCTTCCTTCTGTCTTCCTGTCCCTCTTTATCCAACTTCCTTAGTCCTCCAATATATCTATTGCTAATTCCAGTCAGTCAGCTGCTGACTCCACCCTTGGATTCAAGATATAACTTTATCATTCCAGCAGCCTGGCAGTGTGAACAATTCTCCTGCAACACCCCTCCCCTCAAAAAAAGAGGGATGGGAAAGACAAGCTGTTTCCAGAATACATGGAGAACATGTAGAACTCAGTCAGCAAAGCTATTAGAAAAATGGGCAGCAGACTTATAGAAGCACTTTACAAAAAGGGAAATCCAAAGGCAAGTTAAATGTAATTATAGATTGCTCAACCTTGGTATTTAGGGAAAAGTGAGTTTGAAACCTCTTTCAAACTCTGAGATGCCACAACATATTACCAGATTGGCAAAATTAGTGGTTCTAACCATATTGCATGTAGGCAAAAATTGTGAGTCAATAGAAAGTTATTTATTTATTTATTTATTTATTTATTTATTCTGAGACAGTCTTTCACTATGTAACCCTGTAGCTCTGGAACTCAGGATGTAAACCAGACTGGCTTCCAACTCAGAGATCCATCTGCTTCTGTCTCCCAAACACTAGGATTAAAGGGCAAGCGTCATCACATCTAGCCTTGTTAGGTTCTTTATAACATGCTTCCACTGATAAATCTCTGCTTTCTCACTCACTCATTTTTTACTTCTGTCAGTATGTGTGTGTGTGTGTGTGTGTGTGCGCGCGCGCTTACTCATACAAACGTGTGTGGAGGTTTATGTTCAGTGTCTTCTTTAGTTGCTCACCTTATTTTTTGACCCAGAATCTTGCCTAACCTGGAGTTTGTCATATTGACTAGCCTGGTTGTCAGGTGGATCTCTTGTCCCTGCTTTCTCAGTGCTGGGATTACAGTACACACTGTTATGCCCAGCTTGTATGTGGGTGCTGGGGATGTAATCAGGACTTTGTGCAAGAGTTTTACCCCATTGAGCCATCTCCCTGTCAGTACTTATACCTATCAACAGCAAAATTAGGATGTCTCGGAGATGCATATACGGCTGCTGACTTATCTAAGACAGGCCATGCACATAAATCAGCACTTACAAGGCGTGCCAGAAACTTGGTATCCATGTACACCCCCCACCTAGTTTTCCTCTCATATCTCAGGCTGGAAAGTTAAAAGCTACACTACCTAGACTGCTTTTTAATAGCTTTTCTGCACCCCAATATTAGATTTTTCTGCTGATGCAGTAAGCCAGATCAAGCCGAATTGGAAAAGCATAACAGCAAGCATATTTGAGCAAAGCAACTCTCAGGTTAGTTATCCAGCCCCAGGGATTGAGGCAGGAGAAGCCATACGTCCAAACTAAAGCAGGGACACTATATAGGTTGTAGGCAAGGGGTGATGGTGATGACGTGTCCTCCACAAAGCACGATTAACAGCTGGCCACTTTCGGCTGGGACTCAGGCAGCTGGAAACTTCAGGGGAGGAACTGCCGTAGCCACCAAGAATGTGAACTGAGCTTTTTGGTGCCGTCCCTTTGTTGGAGATCTGAATGGGCAGGGTTTGGAGGGGGGGGGGGGGATGAGGCTTTCTGGATCAGGCAGGAGTGAGCTGGAGGTTCCAACCGAACACTGGAGATTTCCAGGTATGGTTTGGATCCTCGGTTACTGGGTTCCTCTGCTGCTGATGCAATAAGCCAAATCAAACAGAATTACTAAATTCAGATTTAATAAACAGAGCAATGCAAAGCAGAGCACCCCCGGGTGACTCTCAGGAAGGCAGGAAAAGAAAACATAAAAGCACTCGCGGCAGACCTATGGGCCGGGTCTTAAACACTAGGCAGGCATGGTCCCGGGTATGGAGCGGGATGGGGCGGGGGAGGGGCGGTCTTTCTCAGAGTCTGGAAAGGCAGCTCCAGGGAGCAGCTGCTTAGCATGCTGAGATCAGGGTCTGGAATGCCCCCTCCCCAACTGGAGATTCCAAACAGTTGGAATGCACTTTTTGTGATATTTTGGAAAGCAAAGGCAAGACAGAAGCCATGCTTCTGCTGTTGTTGTACTGGCTAACAGGATGAGGCAAAGGCTAAAGACACTATTGTCAGGTCCCAAAGAAACCAGGGACAAGTCTCACTCAGTACCTGTAGGTTTTCCCAGAACTTCTCACCTGGCCGCCAGCCTAAACATCTCCAACCCAGGGGCTGGGCTTCAGCTCCCTTCCCCCAGTTTCTCTTTCCTATATAAACCAGCCATCTTGGTCTTTTGGTTTCCATGTGCTGCTCTCTTCGTCCTTTTGGCTCTTTTTTCTCTCTTCTCTTCCTCTCTCTCCTATCATGGCCCAGCCTATTCTGCTGACCATGTTCAGGCTGGGCTGTTCCAGATGCCTCTGGCAGTACTCCTCCCCCATGTCTACAACAAACCCTTTTCCTTCAGCCTTACCTAGTGTTAGGATTCAGGTTTTTTGCTAGTCACTGTCACCTGGCAGGATGAACTCAGGCAGTACTCTAGCCAGCCCGGGTCCTATGACAGCTACATCACTAGTAGTCTGTCAGAGACAAGCTCCGCCCATTTCTGCTCTCTCTTTCCCACTGCCCTTCTGAAGAGGCAGGCTGGCCCTTGCCTCTTCTTCCTCTTTCTCTCTGAATTTCTCCCCCCTCCCATTTACCCTTTTTTCAATAAACTCACTTAAGTTCTGCCTGCGTGGTGTAGGCCAATTTGTCTCCTGCCCACCACGAGGCCTCTGGCTCCCAACAATCCCCATCCCGCTCCCCCACGCCCCCCCCACCCCGTAGCCTCTTGGCGGCCAAGGTCTCTCTCGCGCTGTTTCACAACACCTAGGATCTGTCACGTCATTTTCATTCAACCACATCCCCAGCTTCACGGAAGCAAAATGGCAGCTTCCTACTCTCTGGACTGCTGCTGAAGCCCTGTGATTTTTGACACCAGAGACTTCTGCTCCTCCAGCCCTTGCAGTGATTTCACCAGCCACTTCAATTCTTAGCCTGCTATCTTTCTGCTTGAACTGTTTTGTTTCCTGATTATAGTCCAACTAAGGCAGAGGGTAATGTCACACAGGGTTTCATGGGTGTTTCATCTAATCGAGCCCCTGGATATTGAGTCTCATAATTTTGGAATCGTTCTACACACACACACACACACACACACACACATCAATCCAATCACGACAATAGAATGTCCTCTGCTTTTGAGGGAAAGTGAGGCAGACCTGGAAGGGGCACAAGGGAACTTGCTGGGGTCCGGGAGATGTTCTGTATTTTCATATGAATGGTGGCCACATGGGGTATACACACGGTAGAGGCACAAGTTATTCGCCTGAAGGTGTGTGGTTGATCGGCAGTTATGATTCACCAGACAAGCTTTAATATATATAAGTCAGTTTTAATAAAGGAAAGGAAAGGGAACTTACAAATCCAAGGTTCCAGCGAGGAGGGTAGGAAAACAAAGAGCAGGCAGGCCGCAGGCCCGCAAGATTTTATAAGTCAATATTAGCCTAAGGGGGACACTCCTAAGAGGGACACGCCTAAGAGGGACACGCCTTTAGACCAAGGGGGATACGCCTTTAGACCAAGGGGGACACGCCTTACAAAACAAGGTTTTGGGCTAGGCTTCCCCTTCATCTCCCCCTTTTGTCTAAATAAGACAGAACCAAACCAAATACAACTATATTCAATAGGAACAAATAATAAATATAAAATTACAAACAATATTAAGAAGAAACATATAACAAAAGTTTTACTAAGCATTCTATTTCAAGGAGTCTAAATAATGTAGAGGGTAACTACAATTATCTAATCTTCAACCCCATCAAAGATCTGAGAAGGGAAGTAATATTACTTAAGCAACCAGGAAGTACAAACAAGAAACTTCCAAAATGTGCAACAAATGACAGAGACAACTAACTACCTGGGCAGTCACCCAAAGTTTCGTTTTGCAATGTTGAGGCAACCAACTTTGGCTAAGGCCTAACACAACTGACATAACAATTTTCAAAGGCAAGGAACTTTTTGTAGAACTGTCCAACCCTGTCTTGGCAAAATAAGACAATCCTGTTTTTATCCATTTACGGATACTCTGAAACTCTGTCAGTGGTCGAGGTATGGGCTTTTTCTTTGCCTAAAGGCCACTTCTGCCAAGAAGAAGACAAGCTCCCAGTGGAGTGTCTTTGGTGCTCAACATTCTCTCGGGAGTAGAGTGGTGTTGCCAGGAGTGATTGTGTCTCATAAGTACAAAACTCTAGGTTAGATTAAAGGCCATGTTCTACAGCTCTTCAAAGAGGTAGAAGATTATACTATCTATACTAAATATAATTTCTATGTATCTAAAAAACCTGAAAAACAACTGTGCAATAAATGAGGACAATATCCCCAAACGTAAACAATGTCATTATACAAATAATATCAGAGGTAGAAATGTACATTGCAATATGATAAATATCTCAATATAACAATTGTTTTAAACAGAGGTAGAAGCATACTCTCATACAATAGAGGTAGAAGCATACTCACATACAATGTTCAATATACAAGAATCAACACCAATGCAATTTTCTAATAACAATAATTCACAAATACTAATCATCCCATCAAACCAAGTAATCCCCCCCTTTTTTTTTCATAAACACCCCTGAGTCCATATAATACCTCCCCCATCCCCTCAACCCTATACCATCTACTAAATGATGTCCCTAAACCAGAGGGCAAACTCTGTTGGGAGAGGGGGCGTCGTCCTCTAAGATTGCTTCTAGCTGACATGGGGGCGACGTTCTTCTCAGGGGGTTCCATGAAAGCAAATGATGGTAAAATTCCCAGAATAACATTTTGTCGAGGAAATTGTAACTAGCCTCTGAGTGTTTTGAGGAGGTCCGGCCAGAGTGTTGTCAAAATTGTACACCATTTGAAACTGTCTTGTGTAGTTGGTACCAAAAAAAAAAAAAACCCAAAAAAAGGTCTAATTTTAGCGCTATTAAAAACATGACGTCATAGTAACCAGGTGAAATTGATGTTGTGGGGCCCCATCTTCATCCTGGAAACTTCAAAGATTACTGAAGGAAAATTTGTTGTTTGTTACAGGAAAGGTAAACATTATCTACAAAGACATATACAGACATATATATTCGATGGAAGGTATAATAAAAACAGACAGATATGAGGAAAGGCAAAGAAAGTTTATCAAGTATCATCATCATCATCATCATTATTATTATTATTATTACTATTATTATTCTGTCCCATTTCATGGCTCCTGACCTGAGACAGAAACTCTGAGATATCTCTTATAAACAGGCTTGGAATTGAAGAAGGACTGAGCCATAGTCCAACTCCAAAACCAGCTCTATATACATATAAATAAAGGCACAGTATATATGTAAAAAAATGTTTTATACTTACTAAACATATTCGGGTTCTGTGTTGATCCATATTAGGTTGTAACTAGTGTCCATGCATCAGTATTTAAATATCCAGGGTCCCTTAAGTTCTTTGAAGATGAGTGGTTTCCTGTGGAGATAAGAAAAGAACCCTGCCCCCAACCTATATGCTTTTCTTACCATCAGTATGATCATCATCCTTGTGAATGAATTATTTTTCTTCTCCAAGGGGCTTCTTCTCTTCAAACCGAACCTTTATTAATTTTGACGGTATCCACAATTTTTCCTCTCCTGTGGAGACAAGAGCAAAACCCCTTCCCCAACGCAGCACATCTCCTGGCTTCCACTGCGAGGTCAGCACATCCTTGAAATAAACTGGTTGATTTAATTCAGTAGACTTTTCCATTATCCAATGTCTTTCTGCAGCCGTTGTCCCCTTCTCATTAGCGTTGAGAAAATTCAAGGTTAATAAAGCACTATGTAACCTATTTCTAGGGGTATTTTCCACCCCTTTCTGTTTGTTTAACATATCCTTTATAGTTCTATTTGATCTTTCTATGACTGCTTGACCTGTAGGATTGTATGGTATACCTGTAACATGCTTAATATTGTAATAAGCAAAAAACTGTTTCATTTTCCTAGAGACATAAGCTGGACCATTATCCGTCTTTATTTGTGTAGGTATACCCATGATGGCCATAACTTCTAATAAATGAGTGATTACTGAATCAGCTTTTTCTGAGCTTAAAGCAGTTGCCCATTGAAAACCTGAATAAGTGTCAATGGTGTGGTGTACATATTTTAATTTGCCAAATTCTGCAAAGTGAAACACATCCATCTGCCAGATTTCATTCCTTTGAGTGCCCTTTGGATTAGCCCCTGCAGGCAGTGGTGTTTGGTTATAAAAAGAGCAAGTAGGGCATTTCTTTACAATTTCCTTAGCTTGTTGCCATGTAATAGAAAACTCTTTCTTCAAGCCTTTGCTATTGACATGATGTTTTTTATGAAATTCAGAGGCCTGCAGCACACTACCAATCAACAATTGATCAATTTCTGCATTACCTTTTGCTAGAGGACCTGGCAGACCCATATGGGATCTGATGTGTGTTATATACATAGGGCAAAGCCTGTTCCTGATCATGTCTTGTACCTGGATAAACAATGAGGTTAGTTCTGTATCATCAGGTATAAATTCAGCAGTTTCAATATGTAAGATTACTCTTTCTGCATATTGTGAATCAGTAACTATATTAAGTGGTTCTTTAAAATCCCTTACCACCATAAGAATGGCATATAATTCTGCCTTCTGGACAGAATCATAAGGGCTTTGTTCCACCTTACTCAAATCTTCTGATTTGTAACCTGCTTTCCCTGATTTATTAGCATCAGTATAAAATGTACGTGCTCCAGTTATCGGAGCATCACGGATGATTCGAGGGAGAATCCAAGAAGTTCTCTTTATAAAGTTAAGCCTCTTGCTTTTCGGATAGTTGTTATTGATTTCTCCCAAAAAATTAGCGCAAGCTCTTTGCCATGGTTCGTTATCTTCCCACAACTTTTTTAGTTTATCAGCAGTGAAAGGCACTATAATTTCTGCTGGGTCTATGCCTGCTAGTTGACGAAGTCTCAATTTGCCTTTTATAATTAATTCAGAGACTTTTTCCACATAAGTTTTTATTTTCTTACTTGGTTTATGTGGTAAAAAGATCCACTCTAAGATAATATCATCTCTCTGCATTAAAATTCCTGTAGGAGAAATTTTGGAAGGCAATATGACTAGAATACAACTGAGCTCTGGATTCACCCTGTCCACATGTGTCTCTTGTAATTTCTCTTCAATCATTCTCAGCTCCTTTTCTGCTTCAGCTGTTAATTCTCTGGGACTGTTTAAGTCTTTTTCACCATCCAAGGTTTTATTTAAATGAATTATCATATCAGGTGTTATGCCAACAGCTGGTCGTAAGCTGGAAATGTCTCCTAACAACCTTTGAAAGTCATTGAGAGTCCGTAACCGATCTCTCCTAATTTGTGCTTTTTGTGTCTTAATTTTTTGCAAACCTATTTTATAACCTAGATAATTAACAGAATCTCCTCTCTGAATTTTTTCAGGAGCAATCTGCAATCCCCATTTAGGTAAAAGTATTTTTACTTCTTCAAACAGTCTTTCTAAAGTAGCCATGTTTGAATCAGATAACAGAATATCATCCATGTAATGATAAATTATCGACTTGGGAAATTGCTTGCGTATTATTTGCAATGGTTGATTTACAAAATATTGGCACAGGGTGGGAGAGTTCAACATGCCCTGTGGGAGGACGGTCCACTGGTATCTCCTTGTAGGTTGAGAGTTATTATAAGTAGGCACTGGGAAGGCAAACTTTTCTCTGTCTTTTTCTTGTAAAGGTATAGTGAAGAAACAATCCTTTAAATCAATTACTATGAGAGGCCATCCTTTTGGTAATAAAGATGGCAGAGGAATTCCAGATTGCAGAGAGCCCATAGGTTGAATAACCTTATTGATAGCCCTGAGATCTGTCACCATTCTCCACTTACCAGATTTTTTCTTAACAACAAATACAGGAGAATTCCAAGGGCTGGTAGATTCTTCTATATGTCGAGCATCTAATTGCTCTTGTACCAGCTGTTCTAAAGCCTGCAACTTTTCCTCAGCTAAAGGCCATTGCTTTGTCCATATTGGTTTCTCAGTCAACCATTTTAGAGGCAGTGCTGTTCGTATCTCTGAAGGGCCATCAATTGCTTTGCATTCTTGTACAGCCCGAACAGCCGGTTTCCGCCTTCTGTAATATCTTTTAATATTTCCCTCGGTGATATAGGCTCTAGAAGCAGCAGGAATGTTAATTTGGGTATTCCATTGCTGCAACAGGTCACGGCCCCATAAATTCACTGCAATATTGGCTACATATGGCCTTAATTTTCCTATTTGTCCTTCTGGCCCTATGCATTCAACCCATCTCGTGCTCTGCCTTACTTGAGATAGGGTTCCAATTCCCAGGAACTGAACATTTACATCCTGAAGAGGCCAATACGGATGCCAAGATTCTGGAGTAATGATACTTACATCCGCACCTGTGTCCAGTAGGCCAGTAATAAAAATGCCATTTACACACACTCTTAACTTTGGTCTTTGTTCATTTATAAAAGTCTGCCAAAATACACGTAACTCATCTTTCAGGCCATTTTTGCTTTTAACAGCAGGCATGGGGCTTTCTAATTTTCTTGACGAGGCATGTTCTCGGCAGTAACTGGAAATGACTGGACCACATTTGCCATGGGGGCCTGCGAGAGGCCCCCCATTGAGTTTCCCAGTGGCAACAGGTTGCCTTGTCTATCTCTTGTTGACCTGCACTCATTTGTCCAGTGTCTGCCTTTTCCACATCTCCTACATATACCTGAAGGCTAAGTCCTCCTACGTCTGTTATTTCTAGAAGAGGCATTATTATTATTATTATTGTTATTATTATTATTATTGTTATTATTATTATTATTATTTCTGAAAATCCGTTGTCTGCAATTCCTTTTAATATGTCCCATCTTGCCACAATTAAAACATTTGGTAACTTGATGTCTCCTTTTTGCATTAGAAATTGCTTCTTCTACCCATGCTTCAGTGCCATAGTCAAATGATTCAACATTCATTGTATGTAAGACCCATTCGTCCAAGGGCGCTGATCTCATCTTTAAAGGCCCCAGGATCCTTTTACACTCCACATTGGCATTCTCATAAGCCAAAGACTCAATTATTATACGTCTTGCTTCTGGGTCAGATATCCCTATCTGTACAGCTTTAGTTAGCCTTTGTAAAAAATCACTAAAGGGTTCTCTCTGACCCTGTTTAACTCTGATATATGATTCCAGTCTCTGTCCTGGGTCTTGAACCCTGTCCCAAGCCTTTAAGGCTGCTGTAGTACATATGGATAAGGTGTGTTCATCATAATTCGCTTGTTCCAGAGGATCGGAGAAAAGTCCTTCACCTAGAATTTGATCTAGGGAGATCTCAATTCCCTTTGCTCTTTCCTGCTGTTCTAAAAGTTTAGCCTCTTGTCTGAACATGCATTTCCAATTTAATTGTGACCCACTCTCTAGAACAGCTGATACTAATTGTACCCAATCATGGGGCGTTGCCTTATTGCTTATAGACCAAGTTTTGAGCATCTCTCTAACAAAGGACGAATGTAGCCCAAAGTTCATAATGGCTTGTTTAATTTCTTTGAGATCATTCATACGGACGGGTTCCCATGTATATTCCTTGATGACTTTAGGGTTTTTGGAACCAGTCACCTTTTCTGACGTTACTATTGGAAAGGCAGGTAGAACTTTATGGAAATTATCCCGGAGAGTTTTACTCATTGACGGAGTTAAATTTCGCCTTTGTACCGTTTGCTCCTGTTCATCATAGTCTATAATTTCCTCAATCTTTTCTAATCTGCTTACTATTGCCTTCTGTAAGGCCTGGATCTCCTGTCCAGAATTATGCTCCAAGGCCTTCATGGAGGATTCCAAAACATGAAGTTTGTCCAGTAGAGTTAGTATCTCATCCTTGGATAGAATTTTCATGGCATGAATTGTGCCTTCTTGTATTGACAATCTGTCAGCCAATCTGTCATATCCTTTAGACAAAGTCCGATTTTCACATTCAGCAGTTTTAATTCTCTCTGATAATGTTTCAGACAGAGACTGAAGTTTACGATCCAAATCAGCTGTTCTCTCCTCCGCAGCAATGAGTCTCTCCTTAATATCAGACTGTAGTTTTTCTAAATTTTGCTCATTTGACCGAGTCATATCAGACAAAGCCCTATTCCCTTCCTTGAGACCTTCAAACTCTTTCTTGGTGTCAGTCTGAATTGTTTTTGCAAATACCTCGACCGACTTAAAGTTGTCACTCAAAACAGTTGTGCCCTTTCTTAAGCATTCAACCTCTGTCCTAAGAATCCTGGTTTCATTCTGTAAGGACTTTATCATTTTTCTATTTTCAAACCATGTAAGGGAGAAACCAAATACGAGAAAAATTGCAAGCCCTATAAACATCCAAGTTATGGGAATATCATATGTATCCTGTAATATTTCTACCATAGTATAATTAAATAGATTGCAGAAGCTTTCAACGGTGATATGGTCAGACATTTTTTTTTTTTAATCAAAAGAAATTTTACCTGAAATGACCGTTCCCTGCCAGTAGGTCGCTAGGGCAATAACCGCTCGGCCAAACCGAGTCTGCAGTACCAGCGGAGCTTGAATGTTGGGACTCCGGCAGTAACCGCTAGTCTCCGGCAGGTCAGGGCCCAGGCCGAACTCAGCCGGGACTGGTGCTGCCTGAGGGGTTAGCGAGCTTGGACTGAGTCACCCGCGCACACACACGTCCTTTGCTCCGTACAAGCGGGGCTGGGACAGGCTAGTCTGGGAAACTGCTCTGAAGCAATCAAGAGCCCAAGGCCGAATCTCTGCCACGCAGTGTGGGAACTGGAGCTGAAGGCTCCCAAATGCCCGAGTTGGACGCCAAATGAAGGTGTGTGGTTGATCGGCAGTTATGATTCACCAGACAAGCTTTAATATATATAAGTCAGTTTTAATAAAGGAAAGGAAAGGGAACTTACAAATCCAAGGTTCCAGCGAGGAGGGTAGGAAAACAAAGAGCAGGCAGGCCGCAGGCCCGCAAGATTTTATAAGTCAATATTAGCCTAAGGGGGACACTCCTAAGAGGGACACGCCTAAGAGGGACACGCCTTTAGACCAAGGGGGACACGCCTTACAAAACAAGGTTTTGGGCTAGGCTTCCCCTTCATTCGCCTAAGATTTGTGTGTTTTGGCTGAGGATGTAACTCATGGAAAAGCACTCACCTAGCATACTCAAAGCCCTGGATTCCATCCCCTGCACAAGAAGAAAAAAAAGAGATTCATGCATTTTACCACGTGTAAATCACACCTATGAGTTTTTTCTTTATTGCTGTGGGTTGAACCCAGGGCTTTGCACAAATAACATTTACTCTGGTGCTGAGCTACATACACCTCAGTTCTTAGCCCCCTACAGTTTTCTTTTTTTAAAAAAAAGATGGATGTTGTGTTTATTACATATTGGATGAGCTTATTTAAATTCACATGGTTAGAAAATGTGTCCACCCACACCACATTGTGTATTTGCAATGCACTCTGAATCCTGGTTCTGATAACTCAGAGCAGAGTCTTTGGAAAATAAACTAAAATCTATTAACAGAGCTAACGAATGGGTGTTTCTTCTATTAGTCTGTAAAACAGGAAAGAGATAGTCTGAGAGTCAAGTACCCTTGCTTTTTGTTCCTGTAACAAGCTGCTGGAGGCTGAGTATGAAGAAAGAGGTTTCTATAGCATGCAGTTTTAGCGGCTAGAAGTCCAGGATTGAAGCCCCATCAGTTCAGCCTCTGCGGAAAGCTTTCCGAAGATGGCGTCACAGGGGTGAGAGAACGTGCAAAAGAAGTCACATGAGTGAAGGAAAACCAGAAAGATTCTCAGGCCATGCTGTTTGCTTGTTTGTTTGATTTGTTTGATACAGGCTATAAAGTGGCCCAGGCTGGTGCCTTAACGTGATGTGCAGTGCAGAATGGTCTCGATCATCTCGCCTTCACCTCCAAAGTGCCAAGATTACAGATGTGTGCCACAGTACCTAGCTATAAAACCCAAGGCCTTCCCCATCCTAGGTAAGGGTGATACCACTGAGCTATACCCCTAGCTTAGGGACCAGGGTTGCTCTTGCAGGAGCTCACCAGAGTCTCTAAGAGGCATGCCTGTTGCTTTCAGGTGCTCATTAGGTAGCCCCTAACTACTTTGACTTCCCGTTTCTCACTCCCTTGGGCAGTCTGATTTCCCTTCCTTTTAGGTTGTCTCCTGGAAGCATCTGGCTGTCTGCCAACCTTCCTACAATGGGCTGCTGATTAGCAGTGTGGAAATACCGCTGCCCCTAGCATCGGCTCTTAGCTGCATTCTGCCCATCACCCTGCTCACAACTTCCTGGCTTTCTCCCCAATTTTTGCAGTTATTTAAAGCTTCCAGAAAATGTCTTTCAGCTCCTAGTTTTCCTTCTTTAGTTAATTAACTAATTAAATATTGACACAGGGTCTCACTCTGTACCTGCTCTAACAGCCCAGGCTGGCCTTGAATTTGTAAACGATCCTCTTGTCTCAACTTCCTGATGGCTAATTGGCAGGAGCCACCAGGCCCAGTCTTCTTGTTTCAGTAGAACATAGTCCTAGCTACAGCTAGCTGCTGTTGGCCAAAAGGAGAAAGCCTCTGCCAGCCAGACATGTTCACCCTGTGGCCCATGAGCCCCATATGCCCCAGGACAACTATGAATGCAATCCGATGCAAAATTGTAAATTCACCTAAAATGAGATTGCGGGGGGTAATTTCTTTTCCTATAACTTGATTGTGTGGCTTTGGAGCATGACATGTGCAGGTGACAATCTCATATCTCCATGTTAGGCTGGACACACTTGAGGGACTCACTAAAGAGTGTGAATCGTTCATTACCAATCCATCCTCAGCAACATCAGGAAACCATCATCTCTATGAGCACCTGCCCATCACCTCTGTGATCATGATAACATATGGAGGGCACTCTCTGATCTCCAGACACTCTCCGTCACCCTCTCAGGAGGGCCATATCAGGAACCCTGTACCTCAGCTTGTGGGAATACCTTACAATAACTACTCTCAGACATTAGGGAGGGGGGAGGGGAAACTTAGAGCTTGTCATGTCTTGTCTCAGTTCACATTCCCTCTGCACAGACCATAGGTGGCAGTGAAAACTAGAAAAGGTGCCAGGAGAGGGGACCTAATGGGGAGGGGTGTGTGTGTGTGTGTGTATGTGTGTGTGTGTGTATGTGACACACACACATGCATGCGCTTGTGCAATATGCATGCAAATATTCACGGGGGCTAGAAAAGGGCACCAGATCCTCTAGAGTGGAAGTTACAGGCAATTCTGAGTAGCTGGACCTGAATGCTGGGAACTGAACTCTGTTCCTCTGGAAGAGCAGTCAGTATGTATTCATTAATATTTTTTTAAATTTATTTATTTATTATGTATACAATATTCTGTCTGTGTGCATGTCTGCAGTCCAGAAGAGGGCACCAGACCTCTTTACAGATGGTTGTGAGCCACCATGTGGTTGCCGGGAATTGAACTCAGAACCTTTGGAAGAGCAGGCAATGCTCTTAACCACTGAGCCATCTCTCCAGCCCTTCATTAATATTTTTATCATGAAAAAAAAGAAAAAAATATTTTTATCATGAGCCATCAACCAATATTCACACATTAACTAAAGCCCATATACTTATTTAAGTAATTTCTGCTTTTGCCTAATGCCAACTGGAATCCAACTGGCATCCTTTGATGATGCTTGTATCTTGCTTTCGTTTTTGAGACAGGGTTTCTCTGTAGCTTAGGAGCCTTTCCTGGAACTCGCTCTGTAGATCAGGCTGGCTTTGAACTCTTAGGGATCCACCTGCCTCTGCCTTTCAGTTCTGGGGTTAAAGGTGTGCACCAATGCCCAGCTGTATCTTGCTTTTTGTTTGCTTGTTTTTGAGACAGGGTCTTGTTATGTAGTCCAGGCCGGCCCAGATCAACTGTCCTACTTTTTTTAAAGATTTATTTTTATTTTATTTTTGTGTATGTCTGTATGCCATGTGTGTTAAAAAGCCAGTTAAAAGCCATCATGAACCACCCAACCTGGGTTCTGGGGACTGAGCTGAGGTCCTCTGGAAGATCAGTCAAGTGCTCTTAACCACTGAGATGTCTCTCCAGCCTCCAGCTTGAGTTTTGATTTATTCCCTTTCATGTTCTGCTTCTGAACTTGTCTCCATTTCGATATAGATGCTCTCAGTCTGAGAATTATTTCCCACACTTTCTTGTCCCTCGGCAAGTCTCAACCCTAGAAGCCTCTATGACCTGTAGTAACATTTGGAGCTAGAGCTATTCCCCTGTCTCTCACAACCAGTGCATTCTTCTCCTATATTTCATGTTAAATCCACACATATCAAACGTATCAATTTGACCAAGCTGAAATGGCCTAAGTATGCTTGACTTTGTCAGACATGGTTTTGTTGCTGGTGACTCATTTGTTCTCCTTAAGACTTTAACAAAGGGGGCCCTGCATAGGCAGGAGCCCGTGGTATCTAGCAGGTGTGCTTTGTAAAGACCTTACAAGATATAGATGTGGCACATTCAAATGCCCTTGTGACCCTGGACAAGTTACCCTTCAGTGCTCAGTTTTCTCATCTAGAAAACAGAGAAGAGAAGGGTATGGATTCCATAGGTTTCATGAGGACTGAATGAGGTAATGCGGGTAAAATGCTTAAAATAGTGCTTATCCACTGAGCCCTTGTTCTTAGCTACAGTGGCGATCACCATTATGAAGGTACATAAGGGTATCTTTTTAAAAAGTCTTATCTGTTTATTTACTGTGTGTGTGCACACATGCCGTGTGCAATCAGATTACCACTTTTTGAGAGTCACTTCTCTCCTTCCATCCTGGATTTGGGGCAGGGTCTCCCTTGTTATTTCTACTGCTAGTCTGGACATTTGTGTTTCCAACTAATTGTTATGTCTCTACCCTCAGGGCCAGAACTGCAGGTGTGAACGACCATATCTGACTTCTTTGCTCGGATTCTGGGAATGGAACTTGAAAAGTCAGAATTGTGTGGCAAGCACTTTTACCATGGAGCCATTTCGCTAACCCATAGAGTTGGAAGTATATCAAGAAAAGAACAAAAAAGGCAGGGATGGGTTATTTCCATCCTTTGTTAAAGCCATGGGGGGTCTCTCTCATGAAAGCCTACAAGTTGATATATATGTCAGTGTTGTAGGAGGCTGTTTGTGTGTTCCTGGCCGCCCAGACTCCCTAAGTAACCACACAGAAACTCTATTATTTGCAATGCTGTTTGGTCAATTGCTTAAGCATATTTCTGGCTAACTCTTATGTCCTAAACTAACCCATCTCCATTAATCTGTGTATTGCCACGTGACTGTAGTTTACCCGCAAAGTTTCTGCATGTCTGTCTCTGGTGGCAGCTCCATGACTTCTCTTGACTCTGCCTTCTTTCTCACAGCATTCAGTTTAGTTTTCCCCACCTAGCTCTGTTCTACCCTATTAGGCCAAGGCAGTTTCTTTATTAACCAATGGTATTCACAGCATAGAGAGGGGACTCCCACATCATGTCAGTGTGGCTGACTTTCACTTATACTGTTATGTTTTTTAAATGGTGCTGAGGGTGGGTCACACTCAGAGTCACATATACTAGGTAATTACTTTACTACTGATCTATATTCCAGCTAATATGTCTGCTGGGGGAAAATAATCTTCCACAGGGGGATTGCACACTGTGAGTAGATAATGATTCATAACATAATATGTAATTTATTTCCTTTAAATTTTTCATAATCTATGTAATCTAATATAGTAATATAAAATATAATAATAGTTAATACTATTTTACTCAACAATATAGCTATAAACATTTCATGGCATTCTTCTGAGACTTCATTTAAGTAAGGACTAAACCTTTTTTCTTCTTTTTTTTGTAGTGTTGTGAATAGAACTCAGGGCCTTATGCATCCTGAATAAGTGCTCTACCACTGAACTATATTTTCAATCAACATGGCTATTTTTGGAAAATACAATCATCACAAGGGCTTGCATATAGATAAGGAGTGAATGGTTCCTATAGCTTATATAGCCACACCCAATGTAATGTTATTTTTCCAACAATAGGTCTCTAAACATCCCACTACACTCCTCTGCAATATTATTAACATAGCAGCTTTGGGAAAATTCAATTTGCCACTAGGAGAAGAATTTGCACATGTGAATAGTTAAGAAGATAATAATTTTTAATAGTTAATGTAATACTTAATGCAAATACTCTTCTACCCAACAACACAACTGGTAAAAATCCTTATACATCACTTAAGTGCTATTTTTTCCATTCCTTTTTATGCTTCCCTCTCTTTCTTCTTTTTCAATACTGGGTATGCAACCCAGGGCCTTATGCTATGCTCTGCCAATGAACTACTCCCAGACCTTAAAGTGTTTGTAAAAACATGGTGTCTTGTCTTCCCCAGAATAATGCTCTCTGGAAGTAACATTAAGATCTCTCTAAGGGTGCCAGAAATGTCCAGATCCTATTGCCATACTCATGAATATCTTGCATATCACCATAGAACCTTCACCTGGCATTGGATGGAGAAAATGACAGAGCCCCACATAGGAGCACCGGACTGAGCTCCCAAGGTCCCGATGAGGAGCAGAAGGAGGGAGATCATGAACAAGGAAGTCAGGACCGTGAGGAGTGCGTTTACCCATTGAGATGGTGAGACAGATCTAACGGGAGACCACCAAGTCCAGTTGGAATGGGACTGATGGAACAGGGGACCAAACCGGACTCTCTGAATGTGGCTGATGGTGGAGGAGGACTGAGAAACCAAGAACAACAGCGATGAGCATGAACTCTACAGCATGGATGGGCTCACTGTGAGCCTTGTCAGTTGGGTTGCTCACCTTCCTGGACTTAGGGGGAGCTGGGAGGACCTTGGACTTAACATAGTGAAGGGAACCCTGATGGCTCTTTGGCTTGGAGAGGGGCAGAGTTGGGGTATGGGTGGAAGGGAGGGGAGGGAAGGGGGAGGAGGAGGGGAGGGAAGGGAGGGGGAGGAGGAGGGGAGGAGATGGAAATTTTTTTAAAAAAATAAATAAAAAAAAGATCTCTCTAGACTTCTTTCTATACTTGTTCAACCATGTATATTCTACTTTTAGTAAAATTAAAACATTATATTGGTGTAGGAGGTCCTTCTTTCTATGTGTTGTTTGTATTGGTTAATGAATAAAAAAAACTGCCTTGGCCTTGATAGGGCAGAGCTTAGGTAGGCGGGGAAATTAAATGGAATGCTGGGAGGAAGAAGGCAGAGTCAGAGAGACGCCATAGAGCCGCCAGAGTCAGACATACTGAATCTTTCTCGGTAAGCCACTGGCACGTGGCGATACACAGATTAATAGAAATGGGTTAAATTAAGATGTAAGAATTAGCCAATAAGAAACTAGAGCTAATGGGCCAAGCAGTGTTTTAATAAATACAGTTTCTGTGTGGTTATTTTGGGGGCTAAGCTAGCCGGGTGGCTAGGAAGAACAAAGGAGCCCTCCTTATAACATCATATGACTCTGTTTATTTTACTTTAAAAACTGTCAGTTATTGTTCCATAAACAAGATGTAAAGTTATATCTTATTTTCCCACTGTTGTAAAAAAATGTTTTTTAGATTTCTTATTTTGCATTTGCGAGTGTCTTGCCCATATGAATGTGCATAGCTGGTGCCTAAGAAGGTCAGAAGAGGGTGGGTGCTGGATCCTCTGGAACTGGAATTGCAGATGGTCGTGGGCCATCATGTGGCTGCTGGGACCTGAACCCGGGTTCTCTGCAAGAGCAACAAGTACTCTTAACCTCTGAGCCATCTCTCCAGCTCCTTGTATTTTATTCTTTTGTAAGTAATTACATGGGATTCCATTGTCTGGGTTATGCTTCCTGTAACTTGTCATTTTCAAGCTAGCCAGTTTTAGCAGAACCAAATGATCATATAGTAAAATTACACATGCATGCATGCATGCATGAACACACATTCCTCGAGACCTTGCTGGAAATTATAGAAATCAGGCAACTGAGAGCAGACCCTTCTGCAGAGCTTCTCTAGCTTGAACTGGAGGTTAGGCTTTGTTTTGTGACTTTCACCTTTTTTCCCCAGTGACAGCATGAATCTTCCACTGTGGAGAAAGCTTGTTTGAGTCACTACTTTCCTTGGAGTACCTGGTTTTCCATTCTTCAGGCATCTGGCCACTACATTGGGATGCAGACGTGGACAAAACCTTGCTTTCCACCTATCTGCTGTTTTCTTTCTGTTTATCTAAGTCCCAATGGAATAAGGAGTCCTTCTTTTTGCCTTGGCCTGTTCCTCTCCTCCTTGCTATCCACAGTTTCATTGACCCCTGTGGCCGCACAGCACCCTGGAAAAGTGGTGTCTTCTGGCTTCTTTGGCAATTCTTTGCCTTTCCAGTCAGCCGAAAAAGCAAATTCTTATTGATGCGCTTGAGCTCTCAGGCAGCAGCAGATCAACAACCAGGGACTTACCACCCACTTTTGACTTCTCAGAGCAGCTGTGCCCTCTTTTCTCCATCGTCTGGAAGTCTTGTTCCCACTCTTGTGCCCAGCATCAGTACGTCTTCCTGGGATGCCCTGCTCCCTGGTATCTCTCTGGCTCTCTGTGCTGAGGTATCTTGGTGGTGGAAGGTACATTTTTCTGTTTTCAAGAAGGCCCATGTTGGCTTTTGGAGATTTCTCCTCTCCCAGTTTCTCTTTATCTTTCTTGATTAGGTCACTGTTTTAGGTATGCCAGGATCTGTATGAGCTTTCTGATGACAATGTCATCTTGAGTTAGTGTGGTATGGACCTTCATGCTCAGACATCCACTCTTGCTGTGGATAATACTAATGGGGACATCAGTATTGGCATCCTCATCAAAGTTTATCACATGGACCATGCAGCCAGGAAGAAACAAATCGGCTTCCTGGTCATTCTTGCTTAGGCCCTCTCTTGGTTCCTTGACCAGGTCATGATATTTCCTGCTTCTCAGTATCTCTTTCCCTTTTCCAAGTTTTTGTTGATAAAGCTTGACATAATAACTTTTCTTTTTCCACTTTTTCTTGGCTGGGTCTTTCTTTTTAGTGTGCCCCCTTGACATGTCACTCTGAGGACATCATGCTGAGGAGACTTAGACAGTAGTGACTTGAGTTTTCAGAAGTTTCCTGAAGTCTTCTTTCAAGAGCTTTGGCTGGTGGAAGGAATGAGGAACAACTGCCTTGCTGCTGGGTAGGGTGAGGGTGGAGGGGAGGATGTCTTAATAAGTTCAGACATTTCCCCTTTGGCCCTTCTGTTACCCGAAGGACAGGCATGCTACAGCTGAGCACAGCAACCATCTTCACCTGAGCCCTTCAGATGCTTTGTGACTCTCAAAAGCTTTGTGGCCTCCAATCTCAGGAACTTCCTGCCCTTGGGGACTTTGAGCCCCCCTCAGAAGCTTTTCCAGTTTCACAACCCAGAAGCTCCCAGTCCCCACACTCTGAAGAAGTTCCTGCCCCCCCCCCAGAGGCTTGGTGCCCCACAGAAACTTCTGGGCCCCTTGGAAGTGTTGTCTTGGGAGCTTCCTGTGGTGCTCTGCATCCTAAGTTTTTCCAGCCAACGTTCCTGACAACCCTGGGAAGTGCGGTTTAAGCACAGGGAATATGGTGCATGTTATTATGCCACCTTCTCAAGGACTTGGGATATGGCTCAGTGGCAGAGTGAATCCCGAAACAGGACGGGGGTTCAACCTCAGAACCACTGGGAACACACAACATAAAAAATAAAAACAAAACAAAATCCCTGCACCTTTTCAGCCCAGTTTGTTACCCTTCACGTGTGTGTGTGTGGGGGGGGGTGTGGGTGTGGGTGTGTGTGTGTTGGAGGAGAACACTGGGACATGCAATAGCCTCCTTTCCTGCTTCTCCGAATACTTCTTACTCCATCTGCTAGTGAGAAGACTCAGTGGGGTAAAAGAGCTTGCTTATGCAACTCTGATGATCTGAGTTCTATCCCAGGAACCCATGTTAAAAAGCTAGCTGCCGGCGGCTAGCATCTGTAATTCCAGTCCCAGCCAGTTAGCCTGTGGTGAGAACGATCTCCGCTGGAAGCTTTGTAAGTTTTGCTGTGCTTCCATTGTTTTTTTTTCTTTCTTGAGAATTTCTTTAGGGTTTGGGAAAGGTCCTTTAGCTAATTACATGCTGTTTTTATTTATCGAGATTCCCAAATATCCTCTGTCGCTCTGTCATTTATTGAGATCCCAAATGTCCCCTTTATCTCGAGATAAGTTCTCACACTGAACCTGGAACTTTCTGGGTTTTGGCTAGGCTGGCTGGCCAGCAAGCTCCAGGGATCCCCCTGTCGCTGTATCCCCAACACTGCGGTTGCAAGTACAGGCCACTCCATCTGGCTTTTTACATGGTTGCTGAGCATCCAAACCCACTCCTTCTCATACTTCTGCAACAAGCATCCTCACTGAGCCATCTCCCCAGCCCCTCCTAATACCACAGGTTGTCTCCCGACCACATTAGATGTTTTGACAATCTGCACAATGCCTACTAGAAATGAGCACTTCTGAGGCTGGGAGTAGTGCACCTTGGTGGTAGAGTGCTTTCCTCGCTGTGCATTGCCCTGGGCTCTATCTTTAACACCACAAGCAAGCAAACTAACAGTTTATTGGAAAAACAAGGAACAAGCTGCGCTCTCTTAGACACTTTCGCAAGACAACATAGTCGAATCTGGACCAGCAAGTAGTGTGCGTTAAGTGACCCAAGTTCTAGGTTTGGTAGCTCTTGCCAGAAGGGTCAGGTGTGTCTCAGCTTTATTTCAGGAGAAGCCAAATAAGAAACAAACTATCGAACGTCCAGCCATGAATTTAGACATTCTGGCTTTCCGATGTAACTTAAAAGGCCAAAAGTGTCCTGTTTGTACAACACTGTAAAATACTGCCTCTATTATACCACTGTAGCCACTGCCCCAATTATAACACTGTAGCCACTGCCCCAATTATAACACTGTAGCCACTGCCTCAATTATAACACTGTAGCAACTGCCCCAATTATAACACTGTAGCCACTGCCCCAATTATAACACTGTAGCCACTGCCTCTACTATAACACTGTAGCCACTGCCCCAATTATAACACTGTAGCCACTGCCTCTACTATAACACTGTAGCCACTGCCCCAATTATAACACTGTAGCCACTGCCTCTATTATAACACTGTAGCCACTGCCTCTACTATAACACTGTAGTCCCTGCCCCAATTATAACACTGTAGCCACTGCCCCAATTATAACACTGTAGCCACTGCCCCAATTATAACACTGTAGCCACTGCCCCAATTATAACACTGTAGCCACTGCCTCAATTATAACACTGTAGTCCCTGCCCCAATTATAACACTGTAGCCACTGCCCCAATTATAACACTGTAGCCACTGCCTCTACTATAACACTGTAGCCACTGCCTCTACTATAACACTGTAGCCACTGCCCCAATTATAACACTGTAGCCACTGCCTCTATTATAACACTGTAGCCACTGCCTCTACTATAACACTGTAGCCACTGCCTCTATTATAACACTGTAGCCACTGCCTCTACTATAACACTGTAGCCACTGCCCCAATTATAACACTGTAGCCACTGCCCCAATTATAACACTGTAGCCACTGCCCCAATTATAACACTGTAGCCACTGCCCCAATTATAACACTGTAGCCACTGCCTCAATTATAACACTGTAGTCCCTGCCCCAATTATAACACTGTAGCCACTGCCCCAATTATAACACTGTAGCCACTGCCTCTACTATAACACTGTAGCCACTGCCTCTACTATAACACTGTAGCCACTGCCCCAATTATAACACTGTAGCCACTGCCTCTATTATAACACTGTAGCCACTGCCTCTACTATAACACTGTAGCCACTGCCTCTATTATAACACTGTAGCCACTGCCTCTACTATAACACTGTAGCCACTGCCCCAATTATAACACTGTAGCCACTGCCCCAATTATAACACTGTAGCCACTGCCCCAATTATAACACTGTAGCCACTGCCCCAATTATAACACTGTAGCCACTGCCTCAATTATAACACTGTAGTCCCTGCCCCAATTATAACACTGTAGCCACTGCCCCAATTATAACACTGTAGCCACTGCCCCAATTATAACACTGTAGCCACTGCCCCAATTATAACACTGTAGCCACTGCCCCACTTAGACATCTGAAGCCACTGCCTTGATTATCAGTTCTAACACTGAGCCCCTTGTTCCACATAGAACTCGGCTGCCTCTGCCTCCAGGTTCTCTGAGTCTAGGAAGAGCTTGTATAGCTGTAGCTGTATCTGCTTGTTTATATATGTGTGGACAGATTGGGCCAGGTACCTGCTTTCATTAGAACTGACAGGCAAGGTAAGGAATAAGTAGACACTACCTTCCTCAACGGTGGTTCATTGTATGCCAGACAGAAATGGCTCCAGTTGGTTCACAATATAATGTCTAATGATTTGGGTTTTTTCCAAACCTATTTCCACAGACATCTAAAATGCTTCTAACATTTTTCGTTTATTTACATGAAATGCTGCAGCACCATCTATTTTTAAAATATGCATAAATTTTTAATAACTGCAAATATTTTTGTATCTTATAGTAGTTTGCCTAAATCTAGTCTTGAACCTAGTTCTGGCTGATGCTACAGCCCAAGTCTTTTCCAGTGCATGTCAAACTAAGTTTCTGGAAGACTGAACCTGGAAATGAAAGTGCCAGAAGTTAGTAATAGATGCTTTACCAGTTCTTATTTGTAGCCCTATTTCCAGGTCTAACTGCCTTTTAAGCTCTCTGGGTCAGTTTTAAAATGATTTACCATCTTTGCTATAGGTATGGTTTTCCCCCAAACAAATACAGAAGAAATCCTATCATTACAAATTAATTTTTAAATCTAGGAAGGTCCAAAGCTCAAATTGTCAGTACAGGGAGCTAAATATAATCTCTCACACTGAGAAATAGATCCAATGCCCCGCTTAATAATTCAGGGCATCTAGTATAATCTGGAAGGATGTCAGGCACACATTTCCTGTTCGTGGGGAAATTTGTTCTCTTAGCTGCATTCTATCTACATTGATCTACCAATGAAGAAGGGAACTAGCAATAGTCCCCAAGAAATGGCAAGCTTATCTTAATGGCAAGGGCTAGGAATGGTGTTATTCTAATTTACCAGAGATAGGCCCATTGAATAGAAAAGAGTGTCTTTAAATCCAATCTTAGGAGGCGAGAGATTTGATGTGGATTTCTTTCTTTCTTCCTTCCTTCCTTCCTTCCTTCCTTCCTTCCTTCCTTTCTTTCTTTCCATTACACGGTGTTTTATAGCCTGTGTTTCTAAGAACTGGGTCGGGTTTTGCAATATGGATAATTTATTTTGAAGTGCCTGATACTTACATTATTAGTCAAGTAGTGTATATAATGCTATTTTAATGCTTGAATCTTTAAGCCAAAGGACATTTAATTGAAGCAATAACTCATCTCCCTGTACTATACATTGGATACACAGTTTAGTGGGACTTAACTTTCTTTTCTGTGCTGAGAATCCAACCCAGGGCCTGGCACAATGAAGGCAAATGTTTTCCTGCTGAGCTATATCCAAGTCCAAAATGTAACTTATTTTTTTTCTAAATAAATCCTTCTGTGATTTTCCCTTCTACAGATACTATTTCATACACTCAACACTCCTCTTCCTCCATGTCCTCAGCCAACTGAAAGTGAATTCTGTCTTTTCTGGTCCTTATCTTTAAATTTATTTATACAGGGTCTCACCATGTAGCTCAGGATGGTTTTGAACTTTCTATACTCTTGGGCTGGGGAAATGGTTCCATTGGTAAACTGTTTGCTACACAAACATGATGACCCCAGTTTGATCCCCCAGAGCCCATTAAAAGAGCCAGATGTGGTATTGTGTACTTGTAAGTCCCACAGTAAGTAGACAAATGGATCACACTGTTGTAGTAAAAGGAGCGGCGGGCTGTGTCCTGCCTCCTGGCTAGCTTTAACTGAAATAATTACACGGACACTGTATTCATTTAAACACTGCCTGGCCCATTAGTTCTAGCCTCTTATTGGCTAATTCTCACATCTTGATTAACCCATTTCTAATAATCTGTGTAGCACCATGAGGTGGTGGCTTACCGGGAAAGATTCTAGCCTAAGTCCGTCTCGGGTTGGAGAATGATGGCGTCTGCCTGTCTCTGCTTTCTTCCTCCCACAATTCTGTTCTGTCTTCCCTGCCTACCTATGTTCTGACCTATCAGGCCAAGCAGTTTTGTTTATTAATTAACCAATGAAAGCAACAGATAGATAGAAGACCCTCCTACATCATCACTGGAGCCAGCTAAGGTGAATTGATGAGCTCTGAGCCAATGAAATAACCTGTGTCAAAAAATAAAGTAGATGGCACCCAAGAAATGCCACCTGAGGTTGACCTCTGGCTTTCACACTGCACATTCTTATACACACACATGTACACACATGCACACATGCATGCACACACACTTACACATGCATGCATACATACATGCATGCACGCACGAGCGCGCGCGCACACACACACACACACACACACACACCCTCCATTCTTCTGCCTCAGCCTCCCCAATGCTGGGATTTGGGATGTGCACTACTGCTTTATCGTTCCTTACCTTAGACAGCAGAGTCTGCCCTCTGTTTGGAACTTCTGGGGGTTCCTGAGCAAGAGCAGTTGTTCATTCAGAGCTATCTGGGTTCTGTTTGTAGTTTACACAGCACAGCATCATTGGTAGCTGAACTGCACATCTCTGAAAGTGCACTGATAAAGACTTTGGGCTAAACAACTTAGTGACAGCACTCCTGGTGTTTGTGGGAGTTTGGTTTCAGGACCCTCTTGAATAACCAAATGTGCGTGGGTGTTCAAGTACCTTATATAAAGTGGTGTACTGTTCGCAGAGAACCTTCACATATCCTCTTGTAAACCTGAAATTACCTGTACATCATTTTTTAAGGTTTATTTATTTTTTATGTATACAACATTCTGCCTCCATGTATGCCCACATGCCAGAGGAGGGCGCCAGATCTCATTACAGATGGTTGTGAGCCACCATGTAGTTGCTGGGAATTGAACTCAGGACCTCTGGAAGAGCAGCCAGTGCTCTTAACCTCTGAGCCATCTCTCCAGCCCCTGTACATCATTTATAATCTCTAAGATAATATAAATGCTAAGTAGCTCTATTGTGTTGTTCAGGGAAAAGAAGCTAACGAAGAGTTGGTACATGTTCAGTAAAGACTTTTTTTTTTTTCCAGAATAGTTTAGACATGGAGTTGGTTAAATCTTTATACATGGAGCCTCTGGTTACAGAGGGCCAGGTCAACTGTCCATTCACATTTGTAATTTTTTGCAGCTGTAGCAAAAACAGGAAGGGTTTTGGATTGATCGTTAAGATATACTACTGAATGAAAAAAATCAAACAAAGGTCATGTGGTGGTGGTACACACCTTTAATCCCAGAACTTGGAAGGCAGAGATGGGTGGGCCTCTGTGAGGTCAAGGCCAGCCTGGTCTACCAAGCAAGTTCCCCGACAGCCAGGACTACACAAAGAAATCCTGTCTCAAAAGACAAAACAAACAAACAAAAAAAACCCCAAAGAACTGTACACCATTCTTCTATACAGAGGAGGAGATGGATGACAGATAGCTAAGCATCTCTAAAGAAAGTACAAGCAACTGATAAAATTGATTACTGTGGCCATTTGAAAGAAAATGGAACTCAAAGGGAGTGACACTACTAGGAGGTGTGGCTTTGTTGGAGGGCATGCGTCACTGTGGAGGCTGCCTTTGAGGTCTCATATATGCTCAAGTCACACCTAGTGTCTCAGTTCACTTCCTGTTGCCCACACACATGATGTAGAACTCTCAGCTACTTCTCTGGCATCTTGTCTGCCTGCACACCACCATATCCTGCCATGATGATAATGGACTGAGCCTCTGAAACTGTAAGTGAGCCATTCCAATGAAATGTTTTCCTTTATAAGAGTTGCCATGGTCATGGTGTCTCTTCACAAGCAATAGAAACCCTAACTAAGATACTTTGGACAGGGAGGAGCAGGGTGGCTGAGGAGAGGGGTGGGAGGGACACTCTCCATTCAGTTGCCCCGTCACTAGGATTGGGAAATACAACTCAATGTTGCTAACAATGCAACTTCAAGAATTCTCTTCAGAATTGCTGGGTGGTGGAGGCAGAGGCAAGCAGATCTCTGTGAGTTCGAGGTTAGCCTGGTCTACAAGAGCTAGTTCCAGAAAAAAAATTCTCTTCAGAGCCTTAGGTACCTCTACCCAGGTGTGGTCTAAATCTTGACTTCCACCATGAAAAAAAATTCAGGATGAGTTAGAGAGGAGCACAGTTAGAAAATGTGTTCAGCAATAAGTAAGGCAAGACCCACTTGAAGGTAACTGGAGTGCGGCTGCCTAAATGCCCTAGCATCAGCTACGTAAGTGATTAGAGGCTTTGAAGTTACTTAATCTTCAACTAAGTTTAAACTTCAGCCCCAGAATCTGCCCTTGAAGGGGAGACTTTTAAAGTACACTGTACAGGCTTGCAGTGGAGAAGGGGGTGCCAGCAGAGAGAAAAATCGTTGATCAAAGTGACCCTTAGTCATTCATAGGTCATTAGGAGGTTGGATTTAAGGCATGCTTCATTAGCCATCTTTAGAGTGTCATTTAGGATGTTTTTCAGAGAGAGAGGGTGCAATTCTTATGCAGGTGGTCTAGTCAGTGATGTCAAAATTCCTGGGTACCATCTAGAAAGAAACATAAATCTGAACTGGGAGAGTAGAGGAAGCCTTTCCTTCATCATGTTTCCTCTATTTTCTAACTATCTCCCCTGTCTCAGGACCTCAATATCCTTCAGGGATACCCAGAACCTGTGGCTTTTCCCATTGCTTTGTATGAAATGGTGTAGCATTTGCATTTGATCTATGTGCATCCTTCTGGCATCTTTAAACCATGTTTAAGTTACTTGCAGTACATAGTGAGATGTAAATGCTCTGTAAATTGCTGTTATATTTTGTTTAGAAAATAATGACAAAGAAAATGTCTGGAGATGTTCAATTAAGATAATTTGGAATGTATTTTTTCTCTCTATGATAGGTTGAACCCACAGATGCTGCACCCATGGATATGGAGAATCAACTACACACCCTTTGTTCTCATATTTTTTTTAAGATTTATTTGATTTTGGGGCTGGAGAGATGGCTCAGAGGTTAAGAACACTGACTGTTCTTTCAATGGTCCTGAGTTCAATTTCCAGCAACCACATTGTGGCTCACGGCCATCTGTAATGAGATCTGATGCCTTCTTCTGGCCTGTAAACATCCATGCAGACAGACACTGTGTACATAATAAATAAATCTTCAAAAAAAATTAATAAAAAAATTATTTGATTTTATGTGCATGTGTTTGTACCTAACTGTATATGTGTCATCACACAGGTGCAGGTGCCTGTGGAGCCAGAAGAGGTGCTAGAGTTACAGGTAAGACACCCAGTGTGGGTGCTGAGGACCAAACCTAGCAAGTGCTCCTATCCACGGAGCTATCTCCCCAGCCCCTATTGTCTTGAAATTTGAATGATGCAAATACAGTACTTGCACAAAGACATGAATAAACAAAATTAAAAAATTAAACAACCAAAACTATGCTGTGGAACAATCCTTTTGTACACTATGAATATGTATTACTCTCATTGGCTAATAAAAGTTGGTTGGACAATAGCCAAGCAAAAAGTATAGGCGGGATGATCAAACAGGATACAGGGAGAAAGAAGAATGGAGTTGGAGAGTTGAGAGAAGACAAGGAGAAGTAAGATGAAGGTGCCATGCTAATAAAGATACCACCACGTGGCAGAGCATAAATAAGGAATATGGGTCAATTTAAAATGTAAGGGTTAGTTAGTAATAAGCCTGAGCTATTGGTCAAGCATTTACAATTAATATAAGCCTATGTGTGGTAATTTTGAAGTGGCTCCTGGGACCAGAAAACTGCCTGCAAACCAGGAAGGGCAAACCAGGAGGGTAGCACCTATCTAAGAGGAATGTGTTTGTTGCTTTTCTTGCTGCAACAAAATATGTGACAAAAACAACCTAAGGAAGCAAGGTTTGTGTGGCATCATAGTTGGAGGGCACGGCAGCAGGAGCATGATGCAGCAGTCAGGAAGCAGAGAGAAGACAGCTCTTTATTTTACTTTCTCTTTCTCATTTTATTTGGTCTGGGGTTTTAGCCCATGGGATGGTGCACCCACATTCAGGGTGGAGTGTGTTTTCCTGACTCAGTTAACCTATTCTAGAAACTCCCTCACAGACATACCCAAGAGCTCTGTCTCCTAGGTGATTCTGGATCCTGTCAAGTTGACAATCAAGGTTAACTGTCACAAGTTGGTAGCAGGTCACCTTGGGGAAGGCCTTGGTCCTCCTGCCTTAACTATAGTAATTTTAAAAGTGGTTATTGCTGGGGAAAGGTTCTGACAAGTCCTTTCTTGAGGCCTGTTTGGAATACCTCTCCTAGGAACTCTTGGTGCTCAGTGGCTATTTCAGGGCAAGGGGGAGGGGTGCCAATATTACCCCTTCATATTTGCAAAACCTCCTTTCTCTGGTGGTTTGAGACTACCCTGGTAGGGGTTAATTAACATAGAAGGGACATGGGAAGCCTTGGGAAAGTCACCAAGTAGAAATAAGCTGAACTAGGCTCAACATGGTGGTATATACTGTTGCTGGAAAAGCCAGGTTCTTCTGCGAGGGACTGGGCTCAGATTTCCCATGCCCACTTACTCAACTTTTTATCCCCAGAGCATATTCACTTTACTTGGAAGACTGACCTATTGTAGACTGCCGTTAATGGCCCCTACTGAGCCTTATAGGTCTCTGATACCTTGTGCAGTCCTCCCACACTAACTCTAAACTGGGGAGTGGCAACATGCCAATTCACCTCACTACCCAGCGGTCAGTATCAATCACATGACCCTGCATAATGGCAAGACAGAGGAAAGCGTGGGGGCTGGAAGGTATGATACAAGTTCTCTAAAGCAAGATTGGCTAAAATACTGACACCTTCTCACTGGTTTTCCCATTCCTAATTTTTTTTGTCTTTTTAATTATGGCAAATATTTGGCATAGGATTCTCTTCCATGCAAAATATTCTCCCATGTATGATGCCTGAAGGAATTATTGAAAGGGTAAACTGAAGCTGAGTGTGGTGGTACATACCTATAATCCCAGCACTTGGGAGGTAGAGGCAGGAAGATCAGGAATTGAAAGTCAGCCTTAGCTACATAGTGAATTGAATGCTAGCCTCAGCTACATGAGACATCTGCTTAATAAAAAATAAACAAATAAAATAAAAACCTAAAGGGTCTTTGTAATTGTCTGCTCTGTCCCTTTAAGAGACAAACAAAGCCCACTCCCTCCCACTCCCCACCCCCATCATCTGTTTCAGCTTCCAGCTCCCTCTCGAAGAGGCAGCTTTTGTCTCTCCCTTCTCCCCACTTCTCCCCTTCCACCTCTCTCTCTGCACCTCTCTCTCTCTGCTCTTCTCCCCTTCTCCCCTTTCCCTTTTCCCTCATAACCCACTAAATAAATATCCAACCTCACTCTGCATGGCGTGCCTATCTATGTCTCTGTCTCTTGTCCACCATGTGGCTCCCTGCCTGGGACTAGGTCTCCTGCTTTAGAGACCTGCCGGGTGGTCTTATGGTGTGTCCATATATCTGTCTCTCCTCGTGGGACTGGCTGCCCTGTCGAGGTCTCTCACACACCGTGCAGCTCCCTTCCTGGGGCTGCCACTCCCTGCCTAGGACTGGCTGCCCCTCATGGCCCATTGTAGCCATAGCTACTTGGGGAATTGCACCGTCCCTGCCTGGGACCAGCTGCTCTTGGGACCTATGCCCACTGCCTGCTGTCATTTCAGGGACCTGCGGTGTGGTCTCAGGACCTGCTGCCTTCTGCAGCCACTTGGGGATCTGCAGCATTTTACTTAAGCCATTACAGTTTTAGTTAGGGTTTCTAATGCTGTGATTAAACGCTATGATCAAAAAGCAAGTTGGAGAGGAGAGGGTTTAGTTGGCTTACTCTCCCACATCACTGTTCATCACTGAAGGAAGTCAGAACAAAAACTCAAGCATGACAGGAACCTGGAGGCAGGAGCTGATGCAGAGGCCATGGAGGGGTGCTGCTTACTGGCTTGCTTCCCATGGCTTGTCTAGCTTGCTTTCTTATAGAACCCAGGACCCCCAGCCCAGGGATGGCACCACCCACAATGGGCTGGGCCTTCCCCCATCAATCACGAATTAAGAAAATGCCTTAAAGGCTAACCTAGTACCCAATCTTATGGAGATATTTTCTCAATTGAGGTTCCCTCCTCTTAGATGATGACTTCAGCCTGTGTCAGGTTGACACAAAACTACCCAGTACAGTTATGCAAGCAGCAATTCAAGAATTGGGTGGTTCCTATCAGGAGCTCCACCTGGGGATGTGCAGGGAATGGCTTTCATAGGCTGGATGGGGACAGAGAACAAAGGGAACGTGGAACTGACACAGTTACACAGCTCCTCTCCTTGATCCCATCTGAAAAAACCCGTTATGCAAGTTTGTGGCTGGTGATTTGAGCCTCCATTGTGTGTGTTTTTCTTTGCTGTGAAGAATTACAAGAACTATGTGGCTGGGGAGATAGTTGAGTGAGAAAAGTACTTGGTGTACATGTATGAGGACCCTAGTCTGGACCCCCAGTGTCCATGTAAAAGCTGGATGCAGTGGGACATGGCTATAATCCCGGCACTGGGGAAGCAGAGATAGGTGACTCTTTGACATTGACCTCTGGTTTCCACACACACACAGACACATGTACGTGCATGCTCATGCACGCACACACACACACACACACACACACACACACACACACACACACACACACACCCCAAAAACAGTTGGCAGCACTTAGTGTGTCTCTAAAATTGTGCTGTAATTTAATCTTCAACACACATTCATGAACCAAGGAATGCTAAAGATTGCCCCCAAACTACTAGACACCAGGGGATGGGGCATCTTCTAGAGAGCACTTCTAAACAGATTCAGGCAGTGGGACCTAGACAAGAGTGATGAGTTTGGACCCTTCCTCTCATACTCTTTCTTTGTCATGCTACCATGAGATGATTTAGCAAAAGACACTCTCCACATGTGGCGCCTCACTCTGGCAAGTCCTGCTTTCAGAAGCTTCAAGTACTTGGTAATATCAAGGGAGACACCGTAAGATACAACCCAAGCCACATTTCAGTTCTGTCTGCACATGAAGCAAAGCTGAGGTCATTTGTGAGACTGTTCAAGGATGATTCTCCAGGCTTTGTCTCCATTTGAATTGACCTTAACAAGCAGAGAAAAATGGTATAAGCCTGTTATCTTAGCATTCCAGATGCTGAGGCAGGAGGATAAAGCAGTTAAGGCCAGCCTGGTCTACTCAGTGAGACTTTGTCTAATAATAATTGTAATGATTTCAGTCACAGAAGGCTGATACTTCCCGGCTCTAGGGGGTCATGCAGGGGCAGACAAGCCCTCAGGCAGAAGTTCCTAATGGCCCTGGGGATGTTAAAAGCCCCCCCCCATGACCCATGTGCTGCATGGATTACATCATCCACTTATGATTCAGCTAAGCCCTTGTGTGCACGTGTGGTTACATCATCAACATATGACTCAGCTAAGCCCTTGCACACATGTGTGAGCCCCCTCATCTGCATATGACGTAGCCACATCAACCCCTTGTGTGCATGTGCTAGGTAGCTTTTAAAAGCTGGATGTGCCCCCCCCCTCTGCACACTGACCTCACCAAACTTGTATAAGCCCCCTTTAATAAACTCCTAAGCGGGTTTGTTGAGTGTTCTGTGTTTCCTTCTCACTCGTGCCAGGTAATTTCAATAATAATAAATAATAATAATAATAATAACAACAACAACAACAACAATAACAACAACTCACATATGGTGATGTACCACCCATAATCTCAGTATCTGGGAAGCAGAGGAAGAAGGAGCAAGAGTTCAAAGCCAGCTTTGGTTACATTCTAAGTTCAAGGTCAGCCTGGACTACAGGAGAAGCCATCTCAAAATAAAATTAATTACTTTAGTTTTAACAAAAGGCCCTGAATGAAATGTCAGTGCTCCTATCATATTTTACTCACCAGAAAACTAAAACACAAGCTGCCGTGGTGACTTGTGCCTGTACTCCTAGCAGTGTGGAGTCGGGGCAGAAGAATTAGTGGCTCTGGGCACCTACTATGAACAGACTGGCCTAGCCAGGAATAACCTCAGTACCCCCTGCTCCCCAGTCTGTTTTAAAAGTATTTCGATATGATAAAATGCAGAGAAAGACAGGAAAACCTGACAAGCCATCTTGGGTTACATGCCTAACCCTATAGCAAGAGGATGGGGACATACTGTGGCTGTTATGCCCAAATCACAGAGTCCCCCCCAAAACCAACTGGGAGACTAAGCCCTGTTCGTAAAACCAAAGAGCCCTTATTCTTATTCAAGTTCAAACTCAGACTCTCTGTGTGGCCAATGCATTGGCACAATCAGAGAGCCTTGAACTCAGTTGGGGTGGGCTTTTTAATAATAGTGGAGGTTGGGGTGAGCGATTTCTGAGGTTTAGGACCCCTGATTGGCTAACATTTGTCTAGGGGTGTCCTGGTGAAAAGCGATGGGTGTGTGCTGGCAGGTGAAATCATCTACAACAGTTGGAACGTTAGGAATTTCCTTTGGATGATCTGTTCCTGGGTGGTGCCTGCGTGGTCTCAGTTTGTGGTCTTTATCTTGACCAGGTATGCCTTAGGGTAAACTACTGAGACTCAGGTCTCTATTGAACTTGTCGTGGCTGGACCCTATAGTGATGGCCGTGTTGGAAGGAGGACCCAGTCTCCAAGAAGAAGAGTTTTCTTACCAGAAGAAGACAGCCAGGCATGATGAACTAATGAAAATTAGAATTCCCATTAAATTTGGAATCCCAAAGATGTCCAGCAAGCCACCAGGAGCTGGGGAATAAGCAAGGAAGCCTTGCAGCTTTCAAGAACAGCCAAAGCTTCTGACATCCTGACCTTAGATTTTTAGGTCTCTACAAGAATGAATCGGTGCCTGTCTGTTGTTTATGGCAGCCGGCGTGTGGTTTGTCCTGGTTTCTAGTAGGCTGAAACCTTGGCTAGACATTGTGGGACTCTGACAAAGGCTGCTATTCATTCCTCTCTGTCTCCGACACATTTCTATTTCTTTTTTTATATTTATTATGTATACAATATTCTGTCTGCATATATGCCTGCAGGCCAGAAGAGGGCACCAGACCTCATTGCAGATGGTTGTGAGCCACCATGTGGTTGCTGGGAATTGAACTCAGGACCTTCGGAAGAGCAGGCAATGCTCTTAACCGCTAAGCCATCTCGCCAGCCCCATTTCTATTTCTTTTGTCCCTCAATTTGACATTGACCGCTGGTCTCCACACACACATGGACACATCAGTGTTGGTCTCCAATGCACTCGTGGCTGTCCAGCCTCCAGCCTGAAATGCTCCTATCCCAAAGCCATTGTCTTATCTTGAGTCTCAGAACTGTGCTCTTGCCAAATAAAAGAATGGCCTTTCTGAAATTACCTGGCGCAAGTGAAAATGGAACATACAACAAAACCCACTTAAGAGTTTATTAGAGGAGAGACACGTGTATGCAGGCCTGAGGAAGCTGGTGTGGAGAAAGAGAGCTTGGAGTTGGTGCATCCAGCTTTTGAGAATTACCTAGCACATGCACATGGGGTGGGGAAGCGGGGGTGTTGACATAGCTGTAATGGTAAAAGTAAAATGCTGCAGGATCCCCAGTGGCTACAGTGGCAAAAACACTGCAGGTCCCCGAGCGGCAGCAGTGGGCAGCAGGTCCCAAGAGCAGCCGGTTCTAGGCAGGGATGGTGCAGTTTTCCAAGTGGCTGCAGCAGGGCATGAGGAGAGAAAGGCAAACAGGCATGCCATGAGACCACACCACAGGCCCTGGGTAGGGAATCATGTGGTGGGCAGGAGATGGAGACATGGATAGGCATGCCATACAGAGTGAGGTTGGATATTTATTTAGTGGGTTATGGAAGGGAAGGGGGAGAAGGAGAAGAGCAGAGAGAGGGACACAGAGAGAGTGGGGGAGAAGGGAGAGATGGAAAAAGAAAGGAACTCAGGCTGGAAGCTGAAGATCAGCTTGCCTCAGGGACAGAGGAGGGAGTGGGCATGGCTTGTCTCTTAAAGAGACAGGACAGACCATTACAATAGCTAAGTCATATGCAAATGACAGAGCTCATGCATGCATGCAAGGGCTTACATAGCTGTGTCATATGTAGGTGACACAACCATGCCACATGTAGGTCACACAGGGCCTTTTAAATTCCTGGGGAGGCTAAGTATTTTGCCTGAGCACTTGTCTGCACATGTGTGGCCCTGGAACCAGGAAGTACCTGCTACTGCTGTGTGGCTGGCATCATAACATTCCACCCTTTTCTTTATTATAAAATTTTGAGGGGTTTGGGAGTCTTTAATGGATGAGAATGGGGCACTTTCAGGTCTCTTGAGACTATTTTCTGCTGATTTTTGTGGATGTCGGAGAGTTGATATGCTTGACCACATCCTGAGGTGGCTAATTACGTCCATGTTTTTTGGGCTCTGTGGAACTGGCTGGCTGGCAGCTTGGCCCTCACAAGATGTTTGCATGGCAGAGATTATGTCTGGAAAAAAATTTACATCCTAGTGATTGAGGGAGGAGAGTCCCAAGATGGAAGATAGAGGGGGTTTTCCTGGGCTTTTGAGGTGTAGGAGGGAGTTTCCCAGGGGTTACTCAGGTCAAGGTAGGCTTGTCTTCCTACAGATTTCTTAGTCCACAGGCTCTTCTGGAGCCTGGAAGGCCCTGCGCTAAACAGCAAGAGGCAAATATGACTTTCAGTGACCATGGAGGACTCTGAGGAGTAGCCCTAGGTGTCAACCAAGTAAGTTCTCTGTTATTTTTTAATTAATAACACAGGTAAAAAATTTATCCTTCTCAAAGATCTCTGATGCAGTTTGATAACTGAGAGTTTTGTCATTTAAAAGGACAGTTTCACCAAACAAGTTTCAATAAGCTACAAGTTAACAAAAATTCTCTCATGCTACTTTTCATAGTCTTAAAGATACTTTTCATTAGGTAAAAATATCTGTCACAGTCATTCTGATACAAATATGCTGCTGTTTAAAACTTATGTTCTCAAAAACCCAAAAAATTCTTGTGAGTTCCAGGGAGCCTAATTAAAGGATCCACCTTAAACAGGTCAGATACACCCCTCTTAATTTCTTGGTCCTAAATTTTTTTTTTCCTAAACTTAACTTTGTTCACTGTTCTGCCAATACCTTAAACAGGTCTAAGAGACACTGGACATTTCCATACCACAAACACCAGGCAGGAGTAAAGAGACCAGCTACCCCAGGATGTGACCAGCATCCAGCTTTCTCAGCCCCCCCCCCCCGCCCCGCCCAAAACAATGCCCACAAATAAGCAGGAGAAGACTTGAGAATCCACTGTCTGGATTCCTTTAACCTGGTGTGCCTAACTTCCTGCCTTTTTATTATAAAAAAGAGATGGGAATGTAATGGTCTAGTCTTGTTCCTTTAAGAGACAAGCCATGCTCACTTCCCACTTCCACTGAGGCAAGCAGATCTTCCTTCCCCTTCCAGCCTGAGCTCTCTCTCTGTGTGTCTCTCTCTTTGGGAGAGGTGGCTGCTGCCTCTTCTCATTTCCCCACCTCTCTGTTTCTCTCTCTCTCTCTCTCTCTCTCTCTCTCTCTCTCTCTCTCTCTCTCTCTCTCTCTCTCTCTCTCTCTCTCTCCTTCCCTTCCATAACCCACTAAATAAACTATACCCACTTTGTCTGCATGGCATGTCTATCCGTCTCTCACTCACCGCGGCTCCTCGAGGAACCAGCTGTCCTGCTGACCCATGGAGGTCTTTCACCCACCACCTCTTACCTGCCTTGGACCCACAAAGGCCTCAGGTTGTGGGACCAGCTACCCCTCGTGGCCTGTTGTGGTCTCCCACCCAACACTGCCGTGCAGCGCTTTGCTGTGCACCGTGGATATCCACCTGGGACCTGGCACCCTTGTGACCTGGCGCTAGCCCTTGGGGAACTGTGCTGTTTTAGCTAAACCATGATACTTGCCTCCCCTGAGGAGAGATGAAGTGTGCTTATGTCTGAGCCTTACCTATGTGGCTTGTCATCTGTGTTGTTTACTCCAGATAGGCTGAAGAACCGGGTGGCTGGCTAATCCCTGCCTCATGAGGTTGGGGAGGGAAGAGCATAAAACGTACAACCTGGTTACCCTGTAGTGAGAACACTCTCTTTGTAAGTGTCCCGAGTGTCACAGTGTCCTTTCCATTTCTTTGCTTCTCCTGTGAGAATTTCTTTAGGGTTTGGTAAAATTCCTTTAGCTAATTATGTGCTGTTCTTATTCAGCCATTTAAGCATAGTTTTCAAGGCTTTACTGTATTGTGTATGTGTGTGATATAGTATGCAGGACAGTGCTCGTGTTGGGGTCAAAGAACAATTTTATTTAAGAGTCGGTTTTCCCTTCTACCATGTGAGTTCTGGGAGCAGAACTTGGGTCATCAGTTTTGGCAGCAAGCACCTTTACCTGCATTACTAGTTAATTTCCTATTCCTGTGATAAAACATTGTGACCAATGCAACTACTAGAGTTTCTTTGGGCTGATGGCTCCAGAGGGAGAGTCCATCATGGCAAGGAGGCAGTATATGGCAAGCACAGCCATGGCAACAGGGTGCTGAGAACACACATCCTTTCCTTCAAACACAAAGGAGCGAAAGAAACTGGAAGTGGTGAGGGATTTTTAATCTCAAAACCCATCCCCAAGCTGGGCGGTGGTGGCGCACGCCTTTAATCCCAGCACTTGGGAGGCAGAGGCAGAAGGATCTCTGTGAGTTCGAGACCAGCCTGGTCTACAAGAGCTAGCTCCAGGACAGGCTCTAAAGCTGCAGAGAAACCCTGTCTTGAAAACTCCCACCCCCAAAAAAAACCCATCCCCAGTGACATACTTACTCCTGCAAGAAGCATGACCGAAACTGCCCCAAACAGTGCCACCAACTGGGGACTAAGACTTCAAATATCCAGGGCTATTGGGGACATTTTTCCATTTAAACCACTATACCTGCTGAATCATGATGCCAGCCCCACACACTGTTTTTTTTAAACACTGAAGAATGGTAGAAGTGAGTGTGTTGTTAGAGGTCATGGAAGTGGCGTGGATGGAATGAGGCACAATAGCCCCATCTTGGGTTGGAGCTAATGTCCCCAGTCTAGTTTAGTTGGGGCAGAAGACAGAGAGCCCACAGCCTCAGGAACTGGAACTGGTCTGGAAGCCCTGGTGACATGACTAGCAGCCCGGATGAAAGGGGCCGGTGGTCCAGAAGGGAGCTCACCTTTAGTTGGCTTGGCTTGCCGTCCCTGCCCACTGGATTTGCCTAGTTGTCTCTGGGCCACAACCCAAGTCAAACGCACTGATGGTTAACAGGAAGACGTCTTTCTTAGAGGTAGCCTCGGTTAAAAGCCAAGCTTGGGTTTTCCTCCTTGAGAACCACTAGCCAGCATGTGCCAGTGAGCGCTTGAAACCGCTGCTGCTCTGCACTGTGATGTCAAATACAAGGCGGATCTCAGAGGACACACGCAGCAAATAGATTGTCTCATTAGCAGGGGCTTGCACGGATCACAGGTCGAAATGCTAGTTTGGATCTATTGGGTTAAGTAAAAATTACTTTCACTTCTTTTTCCATTTTGACAAAATACGCCTGTTGGAACACTTGGACTCGAGTCAGTGGGCTATGTTGTAGCTGGACTGGCCAGAGCGCTCACACTTTCCTCTCCGCTCATTCATTTCAATTCTGACATCTGAGGCACAGGCCTGCAGTGCCCAGCCCGGGTTGTCATTTGCACATTGCTGGGCACTGCTGGGAAGCCTTGTTGCTCAAACCTGAACTCTCTGCAGTCCGGGTTTTAGCCAGGTACCAGTGGATCCTAGCACTGAGGGAGCTGCCCTGTGACGCTGGGGCTAGGTCACCAAGGCCACCTGTTCCCTCCAGACTGGAGCCTCAGGGCCTGCCTTTGGGTATCTGTAGCATTTAGCTGTCTCAAATCAGAACTTCTCTGTATGTGTGTGTTTATTTAATTTCTTTTGTCAGCTCCATGCATGTATACCACACATTGTGATCATATTTCCCAAACTCCCACGAAAACGAAAGCCTTTAAAAATACAAACGACAACAACAAAAGAAGACCATAGGACCTTCAGGAGGAGGGCCTGGCAGGCAGAAGTAGATTGTTAGGGGAAGCGCTCTCTCTCTCTCTCTCTCTCTCTCTCTCTCTCTCTCTCTCTCTCTCTCTCTGTGTGTGTGTGTGTGTCTCTGTCTGTCTCTGTATCTGTCTCTCTGTCTCTCTCTCTGTGTCTCTGTCTGTCTCTGTCTCTGTCTCTGTCTCTGTGTGTCTCTGTCTCTCTCCCTGTCTCTGTCTCTGTCTCTCTCTCTGTGGGGGGAGGCAGGCAGATGTTATCATGATGTGCATGCGGAGGTCAGAGGACAACTTTCCGGAGTGGGTTCTCTCCTTCCATCACGTGGGTTCAGAGCACTGAACTCAGGTCATCAGGCTTTGCGGCAGGCATTTTGCCATCTTGCGAGCCTGGGGAAAGAGGGTTTTTTTTTTTTTTTTGGTTTTTCGAGACAGGGTTTCTCTGTGGCTTTAGAGCCTGTCCTGGAACTAGCTCTTGTAGACCAGGCTGGTCTCGAACTCACAGAGATCCGCCTGCCTCTGCCTCCTGAGTGCTGGGATTAAAGGCGTGCGCCACCATCGCCCGGCTTTGTTTTTTTTTTTTTAAAGTCAGGAAAAAATGACAAAAAATGAAAAGAAGAAAGTAAAGCAATTTGGTTACAGGGCGAAGATACCAGAAAAGAGGACGAGTGAAGATTCCATCAAGCCCTGAATGAGGCTGGCTCCTTTTCGTCAGGCCCCTAATGACACTGGGCCTCTTTACAGCATCATTATGGGAAGGCCAGCAAGGAAAGATCCTTTGAAACCATCTGTTTCTGCAAGAGAGCCAGGTGCCACCCTGACAGATGGGCACTAGAACTAGCCAGGCACGGAGCCAGCTAACTCTTAGCCAAATGGCAGAGAGAAAAGTTTCTCCATAGCTCGAGCACGTGACCACCATCCACGCCTGACCAAGGTGTGTCCACAGGAGCATATGCCTTCCGTCTTCTGCCTTCTAAGGCAGAGCTCAGTGAGGCACTTATGCCTTCCATGAAGGCAACTGTCAAGAGGTGGGCAGAAGTGCCAAGCTTTGCCCCCTTTGCAGCTTAGAAAGAGGAACACTTCCTTCTCACTCTTGGAAATTGCCTGTTTCAGCAGAGTCAAACATTTCCCATAACATTTCTCTAATTTTGTAACAATGTAAAGTGGAATCCTCTAAACCACAGGGTCGCTTACCAGGACCCCCTAATGGATTCCCCCAAACTGCAGATAGTACCCAACTGTATCTACACTGCATTTTTTCTATGTACAGGTATCTATGATAAAGTGTAATCAATTCACTTTTCTGCTGAGTATGACGCTGCATGCCTGATCATTCTGTGTTTACTTTCCAAGCTTTGGGATTATAGGCATGCACCACCTCACTCGGTTTAGGCAGGCTAGGGATTGAAAGCAGGACTTAGTGCACACTAGGTGGGCGTGCTAGCAACTGAGCTGCATGCCCAGCCAAATAATGAAGCTTTTATTGCGGTTGTTTTGAAAGGTGGGGCAGTATTAGGGATTGCAAACGGGGTCTTGTACGTGTTAGGCTCTATCTCCTGCCATCCATGCATCTTACAGTAACTCAATTCCCTTGAATGTTGTCTTCTTTATCATGCTGCGAATTCCATCAAATATAATTCAGGAATGTGTTTACAATGTCACTTAACAGTTTCACCAGTGTAGATAAATAAACGTATGTGTAGATTATTTCAAACAAACTGAGACGTTATTTCAAATGTTTTCTGAGTATTTTTTTAGCATAATCAGAAGAGAGGCCTTCTGGGGGGCAATGTTGGCATTTTCATAAATACAAAGTAGAATTTATGAGCCAAGGTTTGGACCCAAAGTCTTACTTTGAACTCTATAGTCATCTTTCTAGTAGGTGGCCTTGGGCAAGCTGGAATTTTGGGTCCACGCTCATGAGGTGGTTCCATTTCCACCTTTTCTAGGTTCCTGGGGATTCTTGTACAAATCTGTAAGGTCCACATGCATAGCGTCCTTTTGACAACTCTGCAGCACTGTGAAGTGACAGGGACTGGGGGGGGGTCAGTGAAGTAACCCACCTTTAAGACAGGATTTGTGCCTGTCATAAGCATCAGTTGACTGAAGCAGGTTAATATAAAGTAGCCAATTAAGCAAATGAAGACTTAATAATACACTCTATGTTCCTAGCCTATTCTACTGAGTCTTTGGCAAGAATTCATTTTAAGGGGACAGTTCTAGGTCCGAGGGAATGTATTTGTTAGTGCCTATACAAACCAGATGCAACTACTAATTGGATTTTTAAAAATTGGAGGATTTTTGCTCCAAGAATGCATTCATGTGTGGGGAGGGGCGGGGAGGGGTATATGTAGTGTATTTGAGATTGAACTCAGGACCTTACATGTTAGGCAATCATTTTGCCATTGAGCTGTATCCTGAACAAGAGTGTAGTTTGTGTATGTGTGTGTTTGCATGTATGCCTATGTGTGTGCTCAGTTGTGCTTACCTACATGTGTGTATGTCAGAACCAGAAATTGACTTCTCCACCTTCTTTTGGGACAAGGTCACTCACTGAATTTACAGCTCGTGATTTTGGCTACACTCGCTGTCCAGAAAGCCCCCTGCACCTGCCTGTTTGTGGGTTCCCCCACTCCGAGCTCTGAGGTTGCAGTTGTTCACTGACACACTCAGCTTTTAAGCAGGTGTGGACCTGAACTCAGGTCCACGTGCTTGCACAGAAAACACTCTGCCCATTGAACCATCGCCTAAGCCCCAAGAGTGCCCTCTTTAAGGGTATTTGAATAAGAGTTTTATATGAATAGAACATATATCTTTTTTGTTGTTGTTTGTTTTGTTTTTCAAGACAAGGTTTCTCTGTGTAACAGTCCTGGCTGTCCTGGAACTACTTCTGTAGACCAGGCTGGTCTCAAACTCCCTGAGATCTGCCTGCCTCTGCCTCTGCCTCGCAAGTGCTGGGATTACAGGCATGTGCCACCACTGCCTGGCTAGAACATATTTCTTAACCCAGGAAAGCAAGGGCTAGTTTATGCTCATAGAATGCCCAGGTGATTCAAATATATCCAGCTCTGACATTTAGGCAGGGGCAGCACACCTGTTTCCAGAGGCGTCCGTAGGGTAATGTTTGTTTCACAGGAGCTGGGGTGATTGACTTGCCTTAAAAATGTCTTTTTTACATGTATTTCTGTTAGCATGTGGGTGGGTGGGTCTGTTCCACAGAGCCTATGTGCAAACCAAAAAGTAACTTGCAGGAATTGGTTCTCTGTCCACTGTGTGGGTTCCAGGGATTTCACGCAAGTCATTAAACTTGGCGGCAATCACCTTTACCCACAGAGCCATCTCGCCTGCCTGCCCCGTCTGCTTTCTAATGACATTCCTCCACCCACTAAGATCCAGGCATTTTGTTGCTGAGGCTCTGAATAGCTGTCACTTTTAGTACTCCCAGGCAGGTGACCCGAGTCTGTTATCAAAGGAGTCACAACTTGATTTTTTTCATCACTGTGGTAGTTTGAATGTAATTGGCCCCCATAATTTCATAGGGAGTGGCACTACTAGGAGGTGTAGTCTTGCTGGAGTAGGTATGGCCTTGCTAGAGGAAGTGTGGCGCTGTGGGGCAGGCTTTGAGGTCTTCTTTGCTCAAGCTATGCCCAGTGTGGACACAGAGTCCTGCTACAGCCTGCAGGTCAAGATGTAGGGCTCCAAGCTTCTCCAGCAGCATGTCTGCCTGCATTCTGTCCTGTCCAGCCATGATGAGAATGGACTAAATCTCAGAAACTGTAAGCCGCCACCTCAATTAAATGTTTTCCTTTATAAGAGTTACTGTGGTTGCTGGGTGGTGGAGGTGCACACCTTGAATCCCAGCACTTGGGAGGTTGGTGGAACTCTGTGAGTTCGAGGCCAGCCTGGTCTACAGAGTGAGTTCCAGGACAGGCTCCAAAGCTACACAGAGAAACCCTGTCTCGAAAAACAAAACAACACAACAAAACAAACAACAAAGAGTTGCTGTGGTCATGGCATCTCTTCACAGCACTAAAAATCGTGAGACAGTACAAAAACGGCTTTGCCTGGCTCTTCATCCTCTTTTGTCGCAGTTTGCTTGGGCTGGGAAATACAAAGATAGGCTCAGTCACTACTTCCTCTCAATGACATCTCCGGTACGGCATGAGACTAAGTCCCAACCTGAAGCTGAAAGCTCTGTGTGTTGCCAAATCTATATTAAATCTAATAGTAGGAATGTTAGCAACGACTTCTCCAACTGTAATCTGTAAAAAAATAAATAAATAAAACCAACTGTGAGTTTTCAAGAATTATCTAATCCCTAAATTAAAGCCCCCATTTCCAGGCTTCCAAAGAGTTTGGTAAAAAATACTTAAGGGAAAGAAAAAAAAAAAACAACCAAAAAGCAAAAGCCCCTCCCCCGGTGGAGCCCTCCTCCACCCTCAGTGATTATTAGAGCTAGGCTGATGTCTTGTCGGTGGTAACTCCTTTTGGAGCTGTGGGACAACAGCTCCCAGCAGATTTCCACGTCATGCCCCTGGGATGGAGTGGGCTGGAAGTGAGTGGCCGCTGCGGCCGCACTCTATGATTAGTGCTACTTATGTGAGCATGTATGTATTTATTTTTGAGGTAGGGTGTCATTCAAACCCAGGGCAATCATCCCGTCTCAGTCTCCTGAGTAGACTAATAGTCCTGAACTACCACGGATGCATAGGGTTTTGCTATGCAGCCCAGACTGACTACAAATTCATGATCCTCTTGTTTCCCCCATGAAATTTAACTTATAAATTAGTAACATCAAAAAATTAATAACAGCCAGGCAGTGGTGGCGCATGCCTTTAGTCCCAGAACTCAGAGGCAGAGGCAGGCAGATCTCTGTGAGTTCGAGGCCAGCCAGGGCTACAGAGCGAGTTCCAGGACAGCAAGGACTATGTCCTGTGGTTCCAGGAAGACGGGAGTGTCACTTGAGCGTGAGTTTGAGGTCAGTCTGGGCAACATAGAGACCATCTCAAGGAAATAAACCGATTTAAAACTTACAAGTTGTTTATTTCTATCATTTTTCCATTCAATATTATCAAACTTTAGTGGACTATAGGAAACGGAAGTTGAAAAACGAATCGTTGCTAAGACGATACCGCGGGGTAGAGGGTGAGATGCTTTAGTTATCAGTGCACGGATTGAGTTCTGTTCCCAGCACTCACGAATCAGGCGACTCACAGCAGCCTGCAGCTGCAGCTCCGAGGGCTCCAACATCTGCTTCCGGCCTCTGTGGATATCTGCTTACGTGCACATACCCACACAAAGATACAGGTACATATACACACAATAAAAGAGAAAAAAAGGGAGCATGGTGGAATTTTATGTAGCACATGATATTTGCCAAGAATATCATAGTAAGTGACCTAGTACACACAAAAAGGAGCTTTGAGAGGTAAGAGACAGGATTGTATACATATGTCAAATCTCCATGTGTCTCATCTTAAATATACACAGTGTTTATCTGTCAATCATACCTCAGCAAAGCTAAGGAAATATTTCTCCATGATCTTTGACCTAGAAACTATTTTAAGATGTAGGGGTGGGTTGACTTTAACATGGTATCATATATGATTTAATAATATGACTTAGGAGTCCTTTTAGAATATTCAAAAGTCACATGTTAGTCAAAATTTCTGCAAGTCTACCTAGAGATAGCTAATAATACTTGTTCTGGAAACTTCCTTATTTACTGCTTTCTCAAGCAAAATGAATGCATGCAGTGATAACATTTGTCTTTGCCTTTGTGTCTTTTCAAGAGAAATCCATTCGTGCCTGTGGTAGCTTAGAGGTGGCCCCAAGTCTTGCCCCTCCTCCCATCGATGCTGTTTTCCTAAGACTCTGTAGGGCCTTCTCACAGCAGGCCTCTCAGTCTACCTCACTTCTGGATGCTAGCTCAGTCATGTGACTTGTTTTAGCTACTGGGCTGCCAATAGAAGTGACCCAGAGGCTCAGAGTGGCTGGTCTATTGTGGCTTCTGGCATCTCCGGGATTGTATGTCCCAGCTAGCCTTCTGGGTGATGAGGAACATACGCAGGGCTGAGTTGAGACCAGCCGCCTCGGTCCACCATCAGATCGCATATCATCCCCAAATATGCGAGTTCAGTCAAGTACATCAGCACTTACTGTTGCGTGTCCCTGGCTTCAAAGTGAATGCTAGGCAGCCTAATGCTAGAAACTGCCCAGTGTCTCCAAACACCTAAGGCCTGTGTTTGTACTTGGCCCGTGTGCGAAGGAGAAATGGGTTTTTCAAATGCCCCCACTGGTAATGTTGGTGGAGGTATTGGTGTCCCATTTCTCTCCACCTACAGCAGCCCATCAGACTCCTAAGTCTACAAATTAAGCCATATTGCAAGTACAAAAGATTTAATAATATGAACATCTGTCAGAGCTTAACAGCCCCTTTAGAAAAATCTTCCAAAGTTTTATGAGGGCCAAAAGCACCACTTGTGTAACTAGGGTTTGCTAATGCCCATTCTGGAAACTTCCTTATTTCCTGACTTGCAGAAGTTCCCTCTTGCAGACTGAGCAAGGTAACATTGGTACTGACATTCGTGCCCTAGCTCCCTAACTAGCATCTCCTGCACCCACATAAAAGGCATTGCCTAGGTTCTCACAACAAAGCCTAATTCCCAAATAGTTAAATGCTATGTATGTTCTCTGCTGATGAATAGACCCCTTTTCATCTCGCCATGAACAAAGTTAGATTCTCTCAAGTGACTGGAGAGCACTCTGCAAGCCTGAAGTTCTATAGGAACCTGTTAAGTAATAGCAACAATAAAAGCTTATTAGCCATTTCAGGCTCTGAATCAAGGCTTTCCATCTTTGGCATCCAATTAAATGGGTTATGTTCTTAAGGAACACGGAGCATTATACTTCTCTTCCATTCCAGATTGGGAATAGAAATGTGGTCGAGACTTTGTAAGAGACGCACAAATGTGCATCTAAATAAAATGCCTTTGGGATTGCTTTCCAGCACTGCCAGCCTCGGTCCCCTGAGGGGTGTTGGGGGTGATGCTAGTGGGAAAGCCACTGTTTGGAGGCAAATCATATAAGCCAGTTGTGTTAGGGATATTCTATTTTTAAAATTATTATCATTATATGTGTGCATGGTATATGTGTGTGTAGAAGTCAGAAAACAACTCTGTGGGGTGGGTTTTCTCCTTCCACATTTATGTGAGTTTTGGGAATTGAATTCATGTCACCAGGATTCCATGACAAGAGCTTTGCCTACAGAGATGTCTCAGCAGACCCTGGTGAGAGTTTCCTACTAAAGCTGCATGGCCGCCTGAGGTCTGGGGCTGTTACAGAATTACTCCTAAATTAGTAAAATGGAAATGCTTGGCTTTAAGACCCAGACTCTTGTAAGCTCTCTTCCGCTGCTCTTGTTGCTTATTGATCTGTGTTTGTTTGGTTCAGCGAGTGGTTGGTCGTATGTGACTGGTCTAAGCCAAACCACGCAACTTACACACTGGACTTCCAAACTTGAGAAGATAAACTAAAAAAAAAAAAAAAAAAAAAAAAAAAAAAAAAAAAAAAAAAAAAAAAAAAGGAAGGTACACAGTCTTCGTTTTGATTGCCAGTTGAAATGATGCTGTTTGGCATATATAGGGCTGAATACAGGCCAGCATGCCATCAATCTCATCTACTTCTTTTCACCATTTTTTTTTTTAATTTGTGAGAAGGCCTCACTGTGTAGCCTTGTCTGGCCTGGAACTTGCATGTCAACCAGGTTGACATTGCATTCATAGAGATCTGCCTCTCTCTGCCTCCCAAGTCCTGGGATTAAAGGTGCATGCCACCGTTCACAGCCTTCTTTGTGTGTGTGTGTGTGTGTGTGTGTGTGTGTGTGTGTGTGTAAGATCATTTATGTAGCTTAAAAATCCATTTGTCGGGTAAATAGGAAGAAAGGGAAGAAGATCAATATTGGCATAGCAGGATGGAGGATGATCTAGCAGCCATCTCTAGGTTGGAAGGAATGAGTGAGGAATTAGCACTGGGGAGATGGTTTAGCTAGAGGACCATGCAAGCATGCAGCCCTGGCTTAGAATCCTCACACCAATATAGAAGGCTGGCTGCAGAGGGGCCCAGCTTTAGTACTGTTGTTGTTAGTGAGGGGCAGAGGTGGGTGGATCTCAGGAGCTTGTGGCCAGTCCGCCTAGCTGAATTTGAGAGTGACTGAAGAAGACACCTGATGACATGGACCTCTGACCCTCCTGGCCCCCACTACTCTTTGTCCCTATGAATCGGCAAGTTGGCTTGGAAGCCCAGTATAGCCATAGAGTGCAGAGTGGGATTTTTGTGAACAATAGGCTTTATTGACAGTGGTATTCCTATTAAATTATATGAGCTGAAAAATTCCCATTGCCTGGAGATATTATAGCCATCTTAGTCTGTGGAAATACATGCCATGATGTTGGCATGAAGGACAAAATCAACTAACAATGCAGTTCTCAAAACTTGTCCCTGTCATTGAATGACACCAACTATATAACAACACTCTGGTTTTTGTTGTTGTTGAGACAGGATTGCTGTGTATCTCAGTGTAGTCAGACTTTTTTTGTTGGGACCATCAGCTCCCCAATAATGACATGGAGACTTATTATTACTCATGAAAGCTTGGCCTTAGCTTGTTTCTAACTAGCTCTTATGACTGAAATTTACCCATATCTTTTCATTTATGTCCTTTATGTGACTCAGTTACCTTTACTCTCTACTGCTCATCCTGCTTCCTCTCCATTTGGCTGACGACTCCACCTTTCTTCTTCCCAGCATCCTCTGTGCCTGGCAATCCTGCCTAGCTATTGGCCATTCAGCTTCTTATTAAACCAATCAGAGTGACTCATCTTCACAGTGTACAAAAAGATTAGTCCACAACAGCTCAGGCTAGCTTGAATTTGCAGTCCTCTTTCCTTGGCCTCCTGAGTAGCTAGGAGCTGGGTTCATGGACACAAACTACCGTGACCAACTCAGCAGCCCTCTGTGAACCAACCAGAGAGCTAGAGTCTTCCCAACACTGTCCATTAGCCTGCCACAGCAAGCAGCCACTTCCATTGTGAGTATATCATTGTGGCTGGGTTTTGGGGCTTTTGAAATTCTTTGTGGGTCTTGTCAAGAGCTGGTAGAATCTGCAGCGGACAGCTATGAGAATGGATACCAGAGGGCACCTAGGGGTGGCATCAAGCCTTGGACGACCACCTCCAACAGGTCAGAAAGGGCAGCCTGTACATTTCTCACCGTCACTATCACACTGGGTCCCCCAGGAAGCTGACTCTGAGATGATGGTCCTCGTGCAGGATTTTTATGAGTGAGAGCCCACAGAATCCACACCTGAGGAAGGAGGGGGAGAAAACAGCACCAGGCAGAAGCTACCGGGTGCTGTCGTCTTTAGGGAAGTCCACTAGCTCAAGTCAGAAAGATAGCCGATCCTTGAAACTAGTCCCAGGTGGAGCCAGCTGGGGAAGTCTTCACGCCTCCTCCTTTTCTGTTCATCGCTGGATGTAGGATCCCCTGGGAGAAAATGGACCCTTGGCCAAAGTGCTCCTAAGGACTTGAGAGCCAGGGTCAGGTGTCTGGTGAAGGGCTTCCCTGGAGGCAGGAAACCCTTCTAAAGCAGTTGCACAGCTGACTGGGTCCCCTATCCAGCTCCCATTCTCTCCTTCTGCCAGACAGCGGGCCCAGCTGCTGAACAGAGCAGCGTGCTTCCACAAAGCACAGTATTCGGATTTGAAGCCAGAACACACTGTGCAGAGGAAGCAGGCCATGACATTGCACTGTCCTCCGGGAAAGCACCACGGACTAGCTGGAGGAGGGATCTGCCGCAAGGGCATAACCCCGATCTACAGGGTCTGTGGGCTAGGGAGCTTTACTGTGTCCTCTTCCACAGATTGCGACTACACTTCAGCCAATAGCTTTACAGGCCCATAACTCCTTAAAGACAAGCGTGGACATCGCCTTCGTGAGAGGCCAGAGTTCCTGTGTTTTGTACACTCAGAAAAGCACTGTGACAGCTCATAGGGCTTCGCCACCAAGAGAGTCCCTCCACCATCTATTCACCAAGTTCATGTCCTGGTTAAGGGCCCTTTTGCATGGAAAGACTCTCCAAAGAGGTCAAGAAGGTGATCGGTTCTGTGGCATGTGCTCTGAGCCAGTGATGCTGACCTAAATGCCCGGGACAGCGGCGGAAGTGAGGGTTTGCAGAGGTGGTAGCATCCAGTGCTGGCTTGGAAAATGGAAGCTTGGATGCGGGAAGGCTGATTCTTCTACTTTTGTCTCTTTCTTTCTTAGGCAAGTTGATCTTTTAAAAACCGTATATTACATGTCTCACTTTGTTCTATTGCTATGATAAAACACTGACCAAAAGCAGCTTGGGAAGGAAAGGGTTTATATGGCTTACTGGTCTCAGTCACAGTCTACCATGAAGGGAAGGGAGCCAGGGCAGGAGCTGGAAGGCAGGCACTGGGGCAGAGGTCATTCAGGAGAGCCACTTACTGGCTTGCTTCCCCTATCTTGCCCAGCCTGCTTTTTTAACCACCCAGAACCATCTGCTTCGGGGTGGCACAGCCCTCAGTGGACTGTGCCCTCCCACAGCAATCATTAATCAAGAAAACGCCCTATAGACTTTCCCACAGGCCAGTCTGATGGGAGCATTTGTCAGCTGATGGTCCCTCTTCTCAGATGACTCTAGCGTGCCTCACATTGACAGAAACTGTACACCACAATACATTTCTGCAGTGTGTGTGTGTGTGTGTGTGTGTGTGTGTGTGTGTGTGTGTGTTTGTGTGTAGGGCATGCCACAGCCCACATATGTGGAGTCAGGGGACAACTTGCGAAAGTCTGTTTTCCTTGTACCATGTGGGTCCCTGGGATCAAAGTCAAGTGATCAGGCTTGGTGACAGGAAGTGACATTACCCATTGAGCCGACTCACTGTCCCGAGTTGCTCTTTTTTTTAATGGCTAATATAGGAGTAATTCAGTCTTCTCAGGGCTCCAGCAAAATTAGATGGGACCATATCTCTCTCAGCCATGTGGGCATGTAGGCTGGTTTTTCAGATAAAGTGCTAAGCAGAGCCTTGACTGGGGGCACAGAGAAACACACATGAAACACGAGCTGAGGGCAAATAACCAAACGATTCTGAAACTAAGACTATGGCTTTAAGTCCTGAAACTTCTGAGTCAGAAAATTCCACTAATAATAGTTAATAAGAACATAATCCTTAACTAGAAGAAGCAGGGAAAGTTGTCTAGAAGACGAACTGTGGGCCACAGTTGACTTAACAAACAGAAACGCGGATTTATGGCAACTTTAGATGAGAAAGAATGGAACAATAGGAAGAGCACCGAGGCTTGGCAAAGGGGCGAAGGCAGGGGCTGGGAACATGGAAAAACAGTTTTGCTTTTGATTAGCTCTTAATGAGTTTTTGCCTGTAGTGACCGACCACGCTTTTAGCGCCATCGTGTGGCTAAATATAAAAGTGCAGTTTGCTTGGATGGGTCCTCTCCACTTCTTTCTGTTTGTCAATTATCCCCAAAGTGAGAGGCAGATGATTGAATTACCCCATCGTTTCACCACTGTGGGTGGACTCCAAGTCACAGCTCGTTTACATTGAACAATGGCAGCCTTTTATAGTTGGACATTTCTCCCATCCGTCAGGACCTAGAACTCCAAGCATGACCCATTCTGAAAATGGTATGAGGGGCGTGTGCGCACATGTGGGGTCACGGGACAACAGCAGAGGTTAATACAGGTTTTGTGAGAAAAAGGTTACGGCATTTTCAGGTTTTAAAGTGAAAGAATAGAAGATTGCAGGGATGGATTTAGTTATGTTCAAAGAGTGCAAGAAATTCTGAACTTAAAAAGACTAGACAGATTCTAGGGCTGGTGAGATTGCTCGGTGGTAAAGGTACTTGTCACGCAAGCCCGGAGATCTGAGTTTGAGTCCAGAAAGCACATGAAGGCAATCAGGAGAGCACCAGCTCCACATTTGTGTCCTGACCCATGCACAACACATAGTATGCACACAACACAGCAGTCATATGTGAAATACAATACCAATTCTTAAAAGAATTCCAAACTCCTCTGAACCTTACATTGGAGCAGGATGCTTTACCAACTCACTTCCTCATACAGCCCTAAGATACTTGCTCTCTTCTCATTTTGCCTGTAGACTAGTTGGTTGATTTTTGATTAAATTAATAATTCTGTTAAAAATAATCCAAAGTCCCCTGAGATGAGGGGACACGGGAACAACTCAGACGCCTCCTTGAATCGCCTCTACATTGTACTGAGCTACATACTTATGTGAGTGAATGACCCTTGTGGGACAGAAATTGAGTCATTGATAAATATGTTTCTTTTGGGGTATTTTGCTGTGTCAGTGGTTTGCCTGTCGTTTCATCTGGAACTGCCAGATTCCATTAGGACAATAGGCCTCAGGTACTCAAAGACATGGTCTAAGATAAAACATCTGGCATACAGGCCTGTTCGTTGTTCCACCCTACAAACCGGGAATTCTGATGGATTCTGTTTCACATGAATTCTATCAAAAAAGAAAAAGAGGGCCCGATGAGAGGGCTCAGCAGGTCTAGGCATTTGCCATCAAACCTGGTGACTTGAGTTCCAGTCCCAAACTGACGTGATGGAGGGAACCAACTTCCTCACCTTGTCTTCTGACCTCCACACAAGTGCTGTGGACGTGTGTGCCCCCATAAATAAATAAATATAAGAACCGTTTTTAAAATAAATGAGATATATGACACATTCATAATTATCTATGCTAATTCACTGAACAGATTTACTTTAGGGCAAGGTATCATGTAGCCCAGGCTGACCTTGAACTTCTGATCCTCTTATTGCCTCCATTTCCCAAATGCTAGGGTTATGGACATGGGCAATATCCCACAGCTTTAAGCAGTGCTGAGGGTGGAACCCAGGCTGGGCAAGCACTCCTCACTGGCCTAAAGCCCCAATCTCAAATGTATTTACAGCAGACGAGAACTTCTGTTTAGTGTAGGCATGGATGAACATGGATTCATGTTTCAAATTTTCCTGTCTGGTGAGCAGATGGCTGAAAACTGATTGTGTCTTTCAGTCCAGATTCTCCCCACTGCCTCTAAACTTCCAGTTCTGGGCTTTGTGGGGCAAGCTTACATTGAAAAATACCCCAGAACCGGTGGCTTCGAGTTCTATGACTTAGAGAATTGACCCAGGGGAGTTGTGAGAATTTCCTAAGAGCTGTTCCCAACTGAGATAGCTAGGGATGTTGGAAAAGGACACACAAAATATCCTGCTACAGCCAAATTAAATATAGACTCAACTCAGCTTCTCCTTTGTTGAATGTCAAAAATTCCTGCAGAGAAGTCAAACACACACAGACACACACACGTGTGCACACATACACACAAGGGGTGGGGAGGGAGAAACAGAGAGCATTCAAAGAAAAGAAGAAATATCTGTGAGAAGTAAATGTCTGTTCTCTTCTTTTTTAAAAGATTTATTTATTTGATATGTACACAGTGTTCAGCCTCCATGTATGCCTACAGGACAGAAGGGGGAATCAGATCCCATTACAGATGGTTGTGAACCACCATGTAGTTGCTGGGAATTGAACTCAGGACCTCCGGAAGAGCAGCCAGTGCTCTTAACCTCTGAGCCATCTCTCAAGCCCTTGTTTTTTTCTTTTTTAAAGTTTTAAAATAATTGTGTGTTTTCCTGGATGTATATGTGTACCACATGTGTGCAGTGCCCATAGAGGCCAGAAAGGGGCATCATATATTGTGGAACTGGAGTTAGGGACAGTTGTGAGCTTCTGGAAAGTCTAAGTTGAAGGCAAGTTCTGTCTCTGGTTTTAAGATGGTACCTGGTTACTGTGTCCTCCAGAAAGGAGGCATGTTGTGCCCTTATGTGGAAGAAGGCAACAGGGAAGGGTTGACCTCTCTGTCCCTGTGTGACAGACGAACAAGAGAAAGAAGCCACTCTCATAGGTCTTTCTAAGAATGATGCTAATCCCTGGGTGAAAACCGAACTCCTCCACAAAAGGTACCACCTCCCAATACTTTGACATTGAACTTCAAGTTTCCAAACACAGATCACAGCATGCAACACTCAACAATGATTAGCTCTTTATTGTTGCTTTTGTTATTTCTTGTGACCCTGAGTGTGTGTGTATACATGTATATCTATGCATGTGCTGGTCAGAGACGAGCCTTGGGTTTCATTCCTCTAAAACTGTCCACTTTTTAGTTTCAAGACAGGATTTCTCATTGGCAGGAAATTCACCAACTAGGGTAGACTGGCTGTCTAGCAGGCCCTAGGACTCTGCCCGTCTTTACCTCCTAGGTGTTGTATGGAGGCTGCTTGTTTGTTCCCCCGCTGCTCAGCCCCGAAATAATCACACAAAACCACATTATTTGCAATACTGTTTGGCTAATAGCTTAAGTGTATTTCTGGCTAACTCATATCTTAAATTAACCCATCTCCATTAATCTATGTATTGCCACAAGGCTGTCCCTTACGGGGTAAAGTTCCAGCATCTGTCTCTAGCAGGCTTCTCCTTAACTCTGCCTTCTTTCTCCCAGCATTCAGTTTAGTTTCCCCCGCCAAGCTCTGTTCTGCCCTATCAACAGGCCAAGGCAGTTTCTTTATTCACCAATGGTATACACAGCATACAGAGGGGAATCCCACATCACCCAGGACTGGGATTAGAGTGTATGACATCATAACAGGCTGTTAAACCGTCACAGTAGCAGCAACAGCAGCAACAAAAACCATGGGTTGGGAAGCCAGTTCAGGTCCCCATGCTTTCATGACAAGCTCTTTCCTGACTGCCCAGCCTCTCCCTTGATCCTTCTTTATCTTCTCTTACTTTATTTTATTTTTAGACAGAGTCTCTCTGCATAGCCCTGGCTGTCCTGGAACTTGCTCTGTAGACCAGGCTGGTCTTGAACTCGGAGATCTGCCTGCCTATGCCTCCCGAGTGTTGCAATTAAAGACGGAATTTCTTTTGACCCTTCTTATAGGCTCTCTCTTCCATATTGTACTGCATCTGTGCTCACACCATCTTTAGAAGCCGTGCTCTTCTGTAAGATCCCCGAAAGTAGGAGGTTGCTTGTTCATTTGTCTGTCCATCTATCCATGGCCAATGCCTTCATCTTCCTCCAGGTACCAACACTTTCCCAAAGACTGAGTAAGACTGGGGTACTAGGGGAAATATGTTTTATTTTTTTTTTGTTTTTGTGAGCCACCATGTGGTGCTGAAACTGATCAAGGGTCCTCTGCAAGAGCAGTAAATACTCTTGACCACTGAATCAACTCTGCAGGGGCATTTCACTTGTATTTTAATAAAAGATCATAGAGTAAAACAGCCCCACTAGTCAGCCTTACAGACCAGGCAGTGGCAACACACATCTTTAATCCCAGTAGCCACACTAGTTGCCATAGAAACCAGACAGTGTGTGCCTTTAATCCCAGCACTAGAGAGGATTATAAAACAAGAGGAGACAGCTCTTAGACTCAGTCTCATTCTGAGATTTCTGGAGGCAGGGTTATCATTTCGGACTGAGGTCGAGGTAAGAGCCAGTGGCTGGCTGTTTTACTTTTCTGACTTTCAGACAAGCTTTATTTATTAAAATAGAAATGAAATGCCACTACGCAACTCTCAGGTCTTTCTTTATGAGTAACTCAGCCTGTGGATTCTGGTCTAGCAGCACAAAATGTACTGAGACTCTTTGTCTAAGCCCCTGATACCTATACTACCCCTGAAACCCAATAGCAACCCTATAGAGTATATGCTGCTATTTTTTTTTGAGACAGGATTTTATATGGTCCACAACCTTGACCTTCTGAGCCTACCTTCACCTCCTGGGTGCTGGGATTGCAGGTATGCACTACCACAGCTGTTTATGTGATGTTAGGGATTGGACAATGGGTATTGCTATTAATAACCCATTTTACAGATGCAGAGACCGAGATGTGGAGAGATGGGTTATACAAGGCCAAATGGCTGCTGGAGACAAGACCTCAGAATGGGAATATTGATGGGGGTGTGCAGTCACTGCTTTTTGTTGCTGTGATAAAGTACCCCAAACCAAAGCAATTTAAGAAGCTGTTCATCTTGTTCCCAGTTCAAGGGTATAGTTCATCATGGTGGGGAGTCCTGTGGCCTCACTGCATCCGCAGGCAGGAAGCTAAGACCATGAACGTTAGTGCTCAGCCCACTTTCTGTTTTGTTTTCCATGCAGTCCAGGCCCGAAGCCACGGGGATGGCACCACCTACTTTTAGGGTGGGTTTCCCACCTCAATTTACCCAATCAAGAATATTCTTCATAACCCAGGCCGTGGTGGCGCACGCCTTTAATCCCAGCACTCGGGATGCAGAGGCAGGCAGACTTCTGTGAGTTCGAGACCAGCCTAGTCTACAAGAGCTAGTTCCAGGACAGGCTCCAAAGCTACAGAGAAACCCTGTCTCGAAAAACAAAAAAAAAAAAAAAAAAAAAAAAAAAAAAACCCAAAGAATATTCTTCATAAACGTGGCCAGAGGCTAACCTAATCAAGACAGTCCCTTGGAGGCATTCCTGGAGACTTGTCTCCTAGGAAGCTGTAGATCCTGTCAAGTTGACAGTCAACACTGGTCATCACAGGTAGGCTTGTGTTGGGACAGACAATTGAGTGCAGGGGGAGCAGAGAGGAGACCTGATGGAAGCTGGGTGACTCCTGGATACCTGGCTTTGCAGGCAGCTAATTGTAATGCTATTTGCCGAGGGTATCAGAATGCAGAAGAGCTCACAGGAAGGAAACTATGAGGAGCAGCTGGCTCAGACAGAGGCGGCCAGGTTGCCAGGAGTGTTTCAAGTGCCTATGGGCCAGTCAAGCAGAGATGTGAGGAGCCAGTCAGGTATAGCAAGGTGCCTGGAGCTCAGGAGAGCTATTTGGGCAGGAGAGCAGCGGTGTAGGTCACCACTGGGAGACTCTGAGGGAGCAGCTCAGCTGTCCTGATCTGGGCTGGATGCTGTGACCATGGGGGGTGGGGTGGCGGAAGCAAAATAACAGATGACAAAGTAGCAGGAAAGGCAGTCAGAGATCCAGGAAGTTCTGGGAGGAAACCACTTGAAAACAAGGCACAGGGTCACAGTGTGCACACTGCAGATGTGGCTCAGAACGTGTGTGTGTGTGTGTGTGTTCAAGCATGTGTGCATATGTGTGCATGTATTGGTGTGGGTGCATATGTGCACGTGCATATATTCACGTGGGTGCATGTGCATGTGGGGGTCAGCGAACAATCTCAGCGTTGTTTCTCAGACACTACCCAGCTTATTTTTTGAGATGGGGGTTTCTCACTGTTCTGGAACTTACCGATTAGGCTAGGTTGGCTAGCTGGGGAGACCCAGAGATGTGCCTATCTTTACCTCCCAGTGCTGGGATTGCAAGGATGTGCCATCACACCTGGCTGTTTCATGTGGATCCTGAAGATTGGACACAGGGCTGTGCTTGCATGCTAATCGCTTTACTGACTGAGATGTCTCCCTAGGCCCCCCAAACATTGGGGTTTAACAAGACAGCCTTCATAATCCTGGTAGCTGGGTTTGAAAGGTCCCTAAGGCAGACTTAAAGACCAGGACTTGAGAATGAATAGATTTTAGTAGATTCTGAGAATCTGAACGTGGGCATGGGGTATCAAGACAGGGGAGCTCCAGCCAGTCAGCTACCCCATAGGCATCTGGCACTTGATCCCACGAGGGCCCTCCAATGGGTGCTCCAATGTAGCCTATGGCTACATAAGCAGAGACTGAAATGAAGTTTGGAATGCTGGGTAGTTCACAGGGACTTCTGCAGGGGGAGGGAAGAAGCAAGAATGGGGAAGGGAAGCTGACTGGCCCATCTGGACCTACAAAGCTGCAAGTGACCACGGGAGCTGCTGACATAGAGGAGTTGGGTGGGAGAAAGACGCGCCGGTCCTTGGATATGGGGCCGTCACTGAAGGAAGCGCTCCAGGGAGGATAGAGGCTGGATGCTGGGCGGAGGCTGTGTGCTCACAACTGGGGTGGTATATCTTTCCTGGAAAGTGCTGGGGGGTTAGACTCTATTCAACACATTGACCTAGCAAGAGGCAAGAGAACTGGGGACATGCCAAACCCTAGAATCATGGATTGGAGTCATCCGGGGTGCTTGGACAAGCAGAAAGATGGAAGGGCCTTGGGAACAAGATCAATGGAAGGAGAAGCAGGGGCTAGAGAGGGACGCCTGGAGGAGTGGGCCTGGCAGGTGTGCTGTAGCTGGGGAGATAGGGATTCATATAAAATAGGTGAGCCTCAAACTTGAGTTCCTCCCGTGTCCACCTCAGGTGCTGGAACTGTAGACACATAACATCATTTCCTCTTTAGAAGTCAATTATTATAGATATTTTGTGGGGGATTTTTTGTACGTGTGGTGTATGCAATATATATATGTGTGTGTGTGTGTGTGTGTGTGTGTGTGTGTGTGTGTGTGGTGCTTGTGTGTGAACATGTGGAGACCAGAGGTTGACAATGGGTGTCCTCATATATTGCTCTCCACCGTATTTTTTGAGGCAGGGTCTCTCACTGAACCGGGAGCTTATTTTACCTAGGCTAGCTGGCCAGCAAGCCTCTGGGATCCACCTGTTTCCTGGTTACAGACACTCCACCACACCTGGCTTTCCTGTGGGCCCCAGGAACTGAACTCGGGTTCTTGTGTTTGCACAGCGAGTACATTACCCATGGAGCCGTCTCTCCAGCCCTGCCTCAGGTCTTTGGTTACTGTGACAGAAAGCTGGCTTACACTAGGGGTTAGCCAGCAGTGGATGCCTGGTGCACACTGGGCCTTGATGCACCCTAGGCCCTTTAGAGCCCTTCCCAGAAGTTTCCAAACTGGAACAACACAGAGGAAGTTAGAGAAACCTTCCTTGAGGGTAGCAGTTGCTCATACAAGGCTCTGGAGCAGTTGGAAGTCAGTTGGTGGGAAGAAGTCCTGCATGCCAAAGAGAGAAGGGAAAAGTCCCAGGGATGAAGTTCTTTGAGCTCCCCATGCCTTTCCTCCCATAGTCCTTGAAGGCTTCCAGCTCCTGCCCATCACTTAGAACAAGCGTGCCAGGAGAGGTAAGAATCCATGGGGCGAAGAAAAACTGAACAATTTGATGACTTCTGAAGAGCTCACTCCAGACAGCAGAGAGCAAATTCATAGCCACCAGAGCACACAGCATCAGTTAAGGGCTCATAGTTTCTATTATTGTTTAAGACAGGGGAAACTTAAGCATGTTTATGTGCCGAAGGTAAATAGCCAGTAAAAGCAGCATCAATCATAATGAGAGCGCACTAAAACAGGGCCAAAATGCTGGGCCATAAAAGCCTTAAAGACCAAGAAAATAAGGAGAAGCAGGAAGAAAGCAATGCTTTGCAGGGGAGAGCAGGCATGCGTGCCCCCAGAGACGAGGCTGGGCCAAACCCCACACTCTTGCTGCTCTTTTTTCTGGAAGGCTGGACTATGCCACTGGACAGGACATGGTTAGACTCATTTACTTAGCCAGTCACGTGTGTTATCCCCACTTGGTCCAGTACACACGACAACGGGCACTGATGCAAGCGCATGCTGGGACCAGGCACGGCAGCAAAGCCCTGTGATCCCAGAACTCGGGGAGCTGAAGTGGGAGAATGGCGAGTTGGAGGCTATCCTGGGTTATGTAGTAAGACCTTGTCTCAAGAAACCAAGGACTTGTTGGGCGGTGGTAGTGCATGCCTTCAATCCCAGCATTCAGGAGGCAGAGGCAGGCGGATCTCTGTGAGTTCGAGGTCAGCCTGGTCTACAAGTTCCAGGACAACTACACAGAGAAACCCTGTCTCAAAAAACCAAAACAACAACAACAACAACAAAACAAAGAAAGAAAGAAAGGAAGAAAGAAAGAAAGAAAGAAAGAAAGAAAGAAAGAAAGAAAGAAAGAAAACCAAAGGCTTGAGTGTGTGTGGCTGAGTACTAGAAAGCTTGCCTAGTTGGTGTAAGGCCGAGTTGGGTCCCTAACACTGTCAACAAATCTAAAATTAGAGCGACAGCAACGACAAGAACTGTCAAAAGCACACTGAGAAAGCCTAATGCAGAAGACACCAGACATGTGGGGCTGGATGTACATAGCACAGGATGGAGGTCAGAGCTGATGAGAGGCCTTGGCTGTGTGGCAGAGGGGAGGAGGGAGAATGCCTGTGTGTCGAGGGGTGAACTGAAGGAAAACTTCACATGTCCTGCCAAGAGCCATCAGGGTATGCTGGGCGTGTGTGTTAGGAAGGACTTGACTTCATACAGCTCAAATCCCAGTGAACAATGCTGTGAACCCTGAGAAGTCTCTGTTTAGCTGGCAAAAAGTCCAAAGATAGGTAGCTCTGGACTTGGTCCCAGCTTCTAAAAGACTTGACTCTGTGAGCCACTGTGCTGTGTGATTCCCCCGGCTCTTTCTGCTTGCTCTTCCTGCTTGCTTCCTCAATCTGTCACGAAGGCTGCTACCACCCCGGATAGTAAGTGCCCAGGAAGAGGGTCCAACTAGGGTATATGACCCTCAGGAAGGGGACAGGCCAGCCTTAGAAAAAAATCAATACTGATCTCTGCCAGGTGCCACCAAAACCACATCAGGTCCATTGAATTCCAAACAGGGTCCTCTGGTTTAGCCATCATCTCTGATCAATACTCAGGGGCCAGTTGTAGAAAAAAGAAACCACTCTAGGTATTTTATTTTGAGTCTATATGAATGGGAACTTCGCCCGCATGTCTTTTCTGCACACCACACACATGCAGTGCCCGTGGAGGTCAGAAGAGGGCGTCTGATCCCCTGGAACTGGACTTACAGATGGTTGTGAATGCCATGTGAATGCTGTGGAACCCAGGTCCTCTGGAAGAGCAGCCCGTGCTCCTAACCACTGAACCATCTCCCCAGCCCTCACTCCAGGTATTTTAAACAGATAGGAATTTAATGTAGTGTCTAAGTCCATTCAGACTGCTGTAAGAAAAAATGCTTATAAGAAACAGAGGTTTATTCTCAGTGCCTAAGCCTAGGACATTGAAGACCAAGGTTCTGGAATATTTGGTGTGTGGTGGTTGTGGGGGGATGGGCTTCCTAACTCCCAGAAGCTGTGGTTCTCTCGACTTTGAATGTAAAAAGGGTAACATGGTCTTCTGGGCGAAGCCCTTCTGTGGTCCTGGTAACTGAGCCCGGGGCCCATGCGTACTAGACAAGTGCTCTATTACTGAGTCACAATCCTCATCTTCCGAGTCTCTTTAAGGTACTAATTCTGTTAATGAAGCCTCTGCCTTCACGGCTATATCACCTCCCAGAGGCCCCGCATCCTCCCACCATTAACCTAAGACTAGGATTTCAACATAGGAATGTTACTTTAGCATTTATTTATTTATTTAGTGTATGAGTGTGCTTATGTGTGTAGGTGCGCATGTGCCACAGCACACATGTAGAAGTCAGAGAACAACTTTCAGGAGTTGGTTCCCTCCTGTGAGCAGGTGGGTCACGGAGATGGGGCTGAAGTCGGCAGGTTCGGCAGCGGGCACTTTGACCCACTGACTCAGCAAGCACAGTTTGGAGATGCGTATTTGAATTAGCTGCTTCACTCAGTAATGAGACAAACTCCCTGACAAAGGCAATTTATGGAGGACAGGGTTTCTTTGGGCTCACAGTTTGAGGAACATTGTCTGGCATTGAGGCGGGGAAAAGCGTGGTGGCAGGGAAGTCTCGGTGGTGGGGGCTTGAAATAGCTGCTGACACTGTCCTTCCTCAGGAAGTGGAGACCTGTGAACGCCCGTGCTCGTCTTGCTCATTCCTCTTTATTCAGCCCACAGAATGGTGCCATTTGCATTTAGGGTGGATCTCCTTGCCTCCATTAAGCCAATCTAGCAGCTAGGTCCTCACGGTGGTGATATTAAGAGGTGGAGCCTAGAGGGAAGCATTCATGTCACGGTGTGGGGGGGGGGGGATGTCACCAGAGGGTGTGAAGGTCTTTCTTTTGAGATTCTTGGGTCAGTTCTCCTGAGCCAGTTCTTAAGGAAATAGCAAAGCTGCCCTTCCCCCCTCTCTTTTGGTGTTAGCTCTTGCTCCTCTACAAACACCCCCATTGGAATGCTATCCGCAGTGAGCTCCTGACCACAGCTGAGCCGACACCGGCACCAAGCTTTTCAACCTTGGGAACTGTGAACTAAAGAGCCCTCTTTTCTTTATGAAATTACCCATGTTCAGGTGTTCGTGTGATAGTACTAGCAAATGAACTCTAGAAAGCTAGAGCCTTGTTGCTAACATTGACCCTGAAGTTTACTATGTTACAAGCGTGTCACTTAATCTCCCTAAGCTCCAGCTTCCACAGCTAATGAAAATAATAACTTATTTACTGCTTGCAGGATTAATGTGTAAATAAAAATAGTTAATGTATGGAAAGTTATAGAAAGTTATAAAGTGGCTTGCAAATGACAAGTTTATTATTGTCATATTAAAAAATAAACCTGGGTCAGGTGGTGGTGGTGCAGGCCTTTAATCCCAGCAGGGGCAGAGGCAGGCAGATCTCTGTGAGTTCAAGGCTAGCCTGGTCTACAGAGCTAGTTCCAGGACAGTTAAGGCTGTTACACTGAGAAACTCCATCTCAAAAAACAAAAACAAAACAAACAAACAACAACAAAAAAACCGGGATGCTTATGACCTTTGTAGCTCGACCCCTGTCAGGGAGAAACTGTCCTGTCCCCATGCTCCTGTATTCCTCAGGTCTATGATTGCTGTCGTCTGAAAATGGCTTAATATCACTGTGTATGTTTGTGCATATGCATGTGTGTGTGCATGTGTGTATGCGTGTGTGTGTGTGTGTGCATGTGTGAATGCATGTGTGTGTGCACGTGCGTGTGCATGTAGTTTCCATTCTCTCCCTGGAATTTTCCCAAAGGGAGTCAGACGAGACTGATCAAAAGACGTTTGTAACAAAGCAGTGCCCAGAGCCAGCTTCATGCTGGGGGAAAAATTCCTGTCTCCTTGTGCTTCCCAGCACTCTCCACAGCCAGAGAAATGTCTCTAGCTCTATGTATGAATTGTAGAAATAAGCCATATATATATATATATATATATATATATATATATATATATAGTGTTGTCTGAATGAAGTCTTAAATGAACTAAAATTCCTTTTATTTCAGTTGATCAAATTAGGAAGTACTTGTTTTTTATGTGAATATCCATGTCACCGCCACTCAATCAACATACAGACTCTTTTTTTGCACTCCCATAATGTTCCTTTCCAGTCAATACCCTCCCATCTGTCACCTCCTAGACATGTCATTATTGAGACTCATACTGCTAGGGTTTCCATTTCCCCTTGTTTTAAACTTCATCCAGCTAGTAGCATGCAGTACTCACTCTATGGGGTGAGTGCATAAGTATGTGGTGTGTGTGTGTGCACGCACGTGCATGTGTGCATGCATGCATGCGTGTGTGTGTGTGTGTGTGTGTGTGTGTGTAGATCAGAGATCGACCTCCAATCTCAGGTGTTGCTCCTTGGGTGCCATCCACCTTGTCTTTCTGTTTGTTTTGAGATGGTCTCTTACTGTCCCAGAGCTCAGAAAGTAGCCTAGGCTGGCCAGTCAGTAGGCCCAGGGATCCTGTTGGCTCAGCCTCCCCAGTGGTGAGACTGCAAGCGTGTGCCACCATACACAGCTTTTTCACATGGCTTCTAGGAATTGCCCCCAGGTGTCCACACCTTTGCCATAAGCACTTTGCTGACAGGACTATCATCCCTATCCCGATACTTTTTTCGCGCTTGGCATTACCACGTGGTAGACTTCATGTGTGACCTACCCAGTGAGGTTGTGTTCTTCATTCTTTCGCAGTCCACGGTGTGAATGTTCATTTCCTGGATGGGCCAGGGATTGGGTAACAACTCAACCATAAGAGGGGAACCTGCCTTCCTGCTGCTTGCTTCTGAGTTTTTCCCACGGCCTATGGCCTTGCTAGAGTGTAGTCCATGCCAGAGAATAGGTCAGGCTACCCAGGACTTCTTGGGGTTCATGATCTTGGGTGACACCGTTAAAGGCAAGTTTCTAGAGACCCTTTCCCATCTGAAATGAGATTAGGATAGGTCAGAGCGAAAAGGTGGTAGTTGCCCAGCTCCCCTTTGGCAGTGGCCGTGACTGACCAGGGTTTTTATTCTGTAGTGAATTGTTTTGAAATCTCTATGAAAATGGCGTTCCCTCATCTACCCACCTCCCCATAGCCCCTAACCTCTCAGCTCCCATAGATCATACATTCAAGATTATGAGGGGCAATTTGGCCTCAAAAGCCATTTGTAAAGCTAACAGGTCACAAAGCAATTTGAGGCCAGGCTATTTCAGGTCAAACCCCAGTAAGAGTTTGGCTGTGGGCTAGAGTGGACCAGGCTGGGAGTAGTCTGGCATCCCTGCACAAAGCCTGGGAAGTTTTATGGGCCCTTGGTGGGCTTGCACTCCTGTTACTAGGAACATGCCCAACAAAGGAGCCTTCAAAGACCAGAAGTTTTATGGTCTTCAACAGCAAGCTGGGACCTGTTCTTGGTCTCAGGCTCCTGGGCGGAGCCGAGAGCAAGTGTGATTTATGGGGGCCAGATACCTCCCTCCTATGAACTTCTCTGGGTGCAGTCCACATCTGGTGGTCTCGGTGAGCTGCTGGGGGTGGCACTTTACGACCTTGAAGATGATTGAAAGCCTGGAAAACAGGCCTGATGGGCAAGCTTTAAAAGGCCGGGACTGCTGAGCTTGGAGAAGTTAAGATGAACACCTGTGTTAAGTCCGCGAGGGGCTCAACTCAAAGCCAGTGTTCTCATCGAGCCTGTGTGTCTCAGAACAAGGGTGCAGGGTGGGGCGGGAGTCACAAGGTGAGGGAGTGGCTTTAAATTCCAGCAAAAAAGATTGAGGTTTGAAAGTGACAAGTCAAGTTCACAGGGAATCTGGTGGAACAACTCTGCAGGGGTGTGCGACAGGAATGTTCAGAGATTGGAGGTGTCTGAACGTCAGGACAGCCCTAGAGGACTTCTCATTTCCGCTTTCATGCCCTAGTGGAGGAATACCCAGAGGTGGACCACCAGAATGAGGGTCTGATACGGGTGCTCATTTGGGAAGGGAAACCCCTAGAAGCACGGGGATGGCCTGGGGAAGTGAGTCAGGGCTAGCAAGGATGTCACTAGAGGGCATCTTGAGCTGCAGGCTTGTTCTGTGGGTGAATGGAACCCAGTCCCATTGCGGCCTTCTCTGGGAGACAGTGGGAAGCACAGCTGTTCTCCCAAATGAACAAGGACCCTCCCGTACAGGTGTCCTTTGGTAGCCCCTGGTGCCTAGCCTCACAACACCTATGGATTTCAGCCTCTGAAGGGGCTGAAGTCTCCTACAGAAAAGGATTCGTTATCTGCAAAGGACGCCACACACCCTCTGGTGCACTTTGGACCAGCTCTAGCGGATCTGTGGTACGGAACATACTGCAAATGTCACTTAAACAGTCATGATGCTGTCCCATGGGGGCGACAGACAAGAAAAAAGTCTGTACATGCTAACACTGTGTGTGTTACACAGATGTGTTTCATGTGTTTGCACACGTGTGTGGGCATTCTAGTTTTGTCTCTGTTGCTATGTAAGAAAACTCTTTGCCTGAAAGCAGCCGAGGGGACGAAAACATTTATTCAGCTTACATTTCTAGGTCACAGTCCATCATGGAGCGAAGTCAGGGCAGGAACTCAAGCAGGAATTTGGAGGGAGAAGCCATGGCTGCTGGTTGCTGATTTGCTTACAGATCCATGCTTAGCTAGCCTTCTTATACAGCTCAGGATCACCTGTCCATGGACTGGTGCTACCCGTGGTGAGATGGACCCTTCTATAGCAACTGACCATCAGAACACACCCCCAGACATGTTCAGATGCTAGTCTGGTCTGGGCAATCCCTCCGTTGAGACCCCTTCTCAGGAAACTGTGGGCTGTAGCGAGTCGACAGTTGATGCTAAGACGGTGGCTGGGCATGCATGTGTGCATTCATGTTGAGGGGAGAGGCAGATGCCAGGTGTCTTCTTCTATTGCTACAGGGTCTCAGTCGCTGAAACTGGGGGTCACCAATTTGGCCAGCAAGTTCCCAGAATCCTCCTGTTTCTGACGTGTTTCTTAGCACTTGGGATACAGATGTGTTGTTATACCTGGCTTTGTCTGTCTGTCTGTCTGTCGTCTGTCTGTCTGTGCTGAGACAGGATCTTTCTATGTAATCCTGGCTGTCCTGAACTATCTATGTAGAGCAGGCTGGCCTTGAACCCACAAAGATTCTCCTGCCTCAGCCTCCCCACTTTTGGGGTTGACTTTTGTTGTTAGTGTACGTGCTGGGGATCTGAACTCTGCTTCTCATGCTAGGGCAGCAGGCACTTTGCCCACTGACCTATTTCCCCAGTCACTAGTGCTAACATTTCCTGAAAGAATATTTTCAGGCCCAGAGAGCTGCCTCGGTGGTTAAGGGCAAAGGACCTGAGTTCAATTCCCAGCACCTATATCAGGCAGCTCACAGCTGCCTGCAACACTAACTCCAGGGAATCCAATGCTTCTGTCCTTCATAGGCACCCATATGCACATGTATATGCCCATACATAGACACATACACATGCATATAAAAATAAAAATAAATCTTTGAAAAATGTTTTCAGTAGGTCATTGGTTGCATCCATGCATGTGGAAGCCACAGCAAGGAGGGACAACTGTGTTCACCCATCAACTGCCACCTATCACAGGCTGAAACTCATTTTGTTCCAAAGAACCCCATGGCTATTGGTGTAGGTAACAGCATTAGGAAGGAAACTTCCCAGACATGCCAAGGCTTGCTGGTGTCAATCTTGATATCAAGAGCACAGTACTGATCTGGGGCTCTCTTTTCAGAGTGGGAAGCCTATAGAAGCCTGGTAATCAAGGGAGTCCTGGTTCAGTCATGACTGACAGTGGTTCTGTTGGGTCCATGAACCTTCCCAAAGTTCTTATTGATGGTTGTTGTTGCTGGTTTTTTTTTTTTACTCTTTGCATCTTTGGGGCCCCCACCTCCCAGCTCCCAAATAAATCACACAGAGAGTTATTCTTACTTGTGGTTGCCCAGCCTTAGCTTAGCTTGACTTATTTCTAGCCAGCTTTTCTTAACTTAATTTATCCTGTTTACCATTTGCCTCTGGGCTTTTATCTTTCTCTATTCTATATGCTTTTCTTTCTTTTTTTCTTCCTTCCTTCCTTCCTTCCTTCTTTCCTTTCTTTCTCTCTCTCCATTGCTGGTTCTGTAGCTGGGTGTCTGGTCCCTCATGTCCTCCTCCCCTCCTTTTCTTGCTCCCCAATCTTCTTTTCCCATACTTCTCCTCCTGTTTATCCTTTCTGCCTGCCAGTTCCACCTATCCTTTCTCCTGCCTTGCCATTGGCTGTTCAGCTCTTTATTAGACCAATCAGTTGTTTTAGACACTCAAAGTAACACAGCTTCACGGAGCTAAACAAATTCAACATAAAAGAATGCAACACATCCTTGCATCATTTAAAAATGTTCCACAGCATAAGCAAATGTAATACATCTTCAACTAATATTCCACAGCAGATGGTCCCTGGATGTCTAATTGAAATGGATGTGCTTCTCTGTTAGAAGGAACCATCATACTGGTTCCTTGGCCTGTGGAGTAAGGATAAGTGTTGTAGGAGGCTGCTTGTTCATTTCCCAGCCACCCAGACTCCTGAAATAATCAAACAGAAATTGTATGATTGAAATCACTGCTTGGCCAATCACTTAAGTGTATTGCTAGCTAGTTCTTACATCTAGAACTAACCCATCTCTATTAATCTGTGTGTCGCCACGTGTCTGTGGCTTACCGGCAAGGTTCTGGCTTGTCTGTTCATGGCATCTGTCTCTGGCGGGGCTACATGGCTTCTCCTCGCTCTGACTTCTTTCTTCCAGAATTCAGTTCAGTTTTCACTGTTTGCCTCTATTCTGCCCTGCACAGGCCTACGACGGTTTCTTTATTACCAACGGTACTCACAGCATACAGAGGGGAATTCCACAGCAGATAAGCATACTGGGAAATACCAAGTGGATGATTCTCGAAGACTCCAAGCTGATAATGGGGTTGACCTAAAGTAGAACAACCTGAGGGGATGGCAGAGATCAGGGCTACCTTCAATGATGTGAAGAATGTGGGATTTGTGCCCCCATCTCTATTTGATTGACTAATATTGTTCCGAGAACCTCTGAGAGGATCCTGGTGAATGAGAAGGACCCACTTAATCAAGGAGTTCCTCGATGAGAGCTGTTTTGCATTGTGTGCCATCTTTGCTGTCTAGCTCATGGATTGTGTGTGTGTGTGTGTGTGTGTTGTGTGTGTAGATCAGAGATTGACCACCAATCTCAGGTGTTGCTTCATGGGTGCCATCCACCTTGTCTTTCTGTTTGTTTTGAGATGGTCTCTTACTGTCCCAGAGCTCAGAAAGTAGCCTAGGCTGGCCAGTCAGTAGGCCCAGGGATCCTGTTGGCTCAGCCTTCCCAGTGGTGAGACTGCAAGCGTGTGCCACCATACACAGCATTGTTGGTCCCTGGGGCTGGATTATCAAGGTCCACATACCACTTAAATGGTTCTATTTTATAGACTATGCCAGGAGATTATGAGGTGACACCAATAGGGTTAGTCAGGAACAAGCATGACAGTTAAGACTTGTCAGTCAGGTCAAGCTGAATCCCTACATCCGGTCTAAGGTGTGTGCTGCCATCAACATGACGTACCCACGGGTAGTTTTTGAATATTTTGAGTACAGTCCAACACACAATTATAAACTTAATTAGAACATTGTGAGAAATGTCTTAGGTGATTTATTTCTTATCATTGCTCTTGGAAATCATGGGAGCAAAGGTTAATCACGGGTTGCTGGGTTAAGAGACAGCACCGGGGTCAGGCCTATAGGTCACAGGCTGGCTTAGGGTTTCTAGTGCTGTGATGAAACACCCCTATCAAAAGCAACTTGGGGAGCAAAGGGTTCATTTTGTTCACACTTCCAGGTACAGCTCATCACTGTGTGAAGTCAGGACAGGGACTCAAACAGGACAGGAACCTAGAGGCAGGAGCTGATGCAGAGGCCATGGAGGGGTGTTGCTTACTGGCTTGTTCCCCATAGTTTGCTCAGCCTGCTTTCTTGTAGAACCCAGGACCCCCAGCCAATGGGTGGCACCTCCCACAGCGAACTGGGCTCTCCCACATCAATCATGAAATCAGAAATGCTCTATGGGCTTGCCTACAGCCTCATGAAGGCATTTTCTTAATTGAGCTTGCCTCTTTTCACATGACTCTAGCTTGTGGCAAGTTGACATAAAAATTAGCCAGGACACACAGCCCTAACCTATCTGTCCTGGAAATTTTGGTTAGCAAACTTTGTAGGCAGGGTTTCCTACATAACTAGTGGGACCCAGTACAAAATAACAATGTTTGTGTGTGTGTGTGTGTGTGTGTGTGTGTGTGTGCATGGGTCATGGAGCAAGAGAAAGCGTTAGTAAAGGAACTAAACTAGAAAGTCCTTTCTTCAACAGAACCAAACTATTTTGTACAGAACACAACAGAGGTGACAGTACCACACGAATTACTGCATGGACTTACAAATTGCACACCAATGGTATTTTGGTATCATGATTTTATGTAATGTGATAAATAATACTTCATTAATGTGATATCGTGATTGATCGTAGCATTTATCTGGCTCACTTTCCTGCAAATTCATTTATTAGGCCATCAAACTTTATCCTTTGAGCAACTTCATTTTCCATCGATATAAACTGAAAACGACATCAGTCACTTTGGGCAAACGTGAGATTGCAGGAAAGTGGTCATTTTTAATTTTGAGAAGGCTTTCTGCTGATGCAGCTGCAGCTAGAGCTGTGAGCAGTGTTTTCATAGGTTGTGACACCAGGGTAAGTTTCTGATCAATTATTTCAAAATATGGATTCCAACACATCCAGAGCTGATGATGCTCATGTTGTAATTTTTCTCTTAAAAAAAAAAGAGAAAGATTAACTCTTTTTACAATCAGTTTTGGGTAAGTCTAAACTTAATTTTAAATGTAAATTTGTACAATGGCGTTTCATTATTTTCTCTGACATTTCTTGTAACTTGGCGGTCCCAGAAGAGATGGAGAGCGGCTGTGTGATTTATGTGCAACCTAAATGCCTGCTTATGCTCTCTATTACTGTGTGTGCAATTATAAGGAAAGTTATTTTTGAAATTATCTTCTTTGTTAATAATTGGTTCCTCTGGCACTTAGTAAGAAAACCATGTTCTTTCCTTTCGAAGTTGGTGACCATTAAATTTAATTCCTGCTTCTAAGCCTGTGTGTATTTGTTAGGCAATAGTGCATTGGTTTTTAAAACCCAGGATTCAAAACTCTGGGAGGGGTGTGTGTGTGTGTGTGTGTGTGTGTGTGTGTATTTGTGAGTTATGAGCATATGTATGTGTACTGGAAACCACAGGGCAACCTTGGTTGTTGTTCCTCAGCTGCCAATCTGCTTTGTGTCTCACTGATGGAACTCACTGATCAGGTTAAATTGTCTGGCAGGTGAGCCCCACCCCCCAGGGGGGCGGTGTCTACTGCCTTTGCCTTCCCAGGACTGGGATTGCAAGTGCACACCACCAGGCCCCATGCTTGTCTTTTGAAATGTGTGTTCTGGGGATTGAAACTGGGGCCTCACGCTTTCAGGGCGGGCGCTTACAAACCGGACTCTGCACCAGTCTTGAATTGTCTGGAAACCCCTCTCACCCCTGTCTGTTGTGCTTGATTGCAGCAGCTGCCCAGGAGTGTTGATTTGTTATTAACTTGTGGGCAGTGTTCCAGGGGACGTACTGGCTGGCCCTGTCCTGGCACTAGCTCTTCCACTGAAAGGTTAGTATTTGGGTGGATGCTTCATGGATGGGTTCTGACACTGATCGTCAAGCTAGTCTCTCACAGTGGGAGCCAGCTCTTACCCCGGCCGAGTCTGCTCCCTCTGGAGTAATGGCCCCTGCCATGGCCTTCAACAGTCTAAGCCTGGGACTCCCTCACGCCCTAGACTGGCAAGGTGATGCCTGTGTTCTGAGCTATCAACTTTCTATCACCGAGACAAAATGCCTGAGAAAGTCTGGCCTGGTGGTACAGGCTTGTAATCCCAGCTATCTGGGAGGCTGAGGCAGGAGGACTGCAAATTCAAAGCCTTTGCCGAGCTAACTCCTAAGAAGTTGAGCTGACTCCAAAAGAGGAGAGAGTTGTTTGGCCTCACTGTTTCCCGGGTTCCAAAGACCTTGTCCAGGTGTTCTGGCCTGTGGCAGCTCAGCACACCGTGATGGGATCACTTGCTGCAGGAGCTGCTCACCTACTGGGAAGTGTCAGAGAGGACTGTCCCGGGATCCCTTTGTTTCCTTCTAGGGCACACTCCACAGTGACCCAATTTCCTCCAACTTGGCCCTGCTTGCTAAAGTTTCCTCTCACTCCCCATTAGCGACAGAGGCTGGTGAGCAAGCCTTTTAACAAAACACGGTCTTCGTGGGGAACAGGTCCAAGCACTCCGTCTTGCCAGTGTAATCGCTAAGGCTGCACTCAGCTCTGTGCTTGCCGCCACTTGGCACACGTCCATAGCACTCACACGTGCTCCATGGCTCCATCAGAGGTAACTTAGGCAACCTCATGTCCTAGATTCGTTTCCGTGGCTAGGATAAAATACCCTGACAGAAAGTAACTTAGGAGATAAGAGGTTTAGTTTAGCTCGAATCCAGTCCATCACTGTAGGGAGGTCAAGGAAGTAACTTCAAACAGCGAGTCACATCACACCTGTAGTCAGGAGCAGAACGCAATTCATACGTGCTCATCTGCTTGCTTGTGCTCAGCTCAGCGTTCCCACTCTGACATATTTCGGCATCTCCTGCCTAGGGGATGGTGTGGCCCACAGTGGACTGGGCCTTTCCATATCAATTGACTTGAGACCAGCTCCACAGACATGCCTGAAGGCCAACCTGGTCTAGGCAATTCAAGTGAGGCTCCCTACCCAGGTGACTCCAGGTCCCGTCGAGTTGACACTCAAGGTTAGCCATGACACTTAGAGTTAAAGAAAACATCACCAACAATTTCCAGCTGGATACAGTAGAGCCCGGAGCCAAGTTTAAGACTCTGCTGAGAGCAGGTACCATGCCACTTACGGCACACTGGGTGTGCTCGTGGAGCCCAGCCTACACGCAGGCTCTTGGTGGTACTTCCCAACAAGGCCACTGGCCAGCTGGTGCAGAGATGCCTGTGTTCAGGACAGGCCCTTTGACAAGGCTTCAGTTCATTAGATACTTGGGAGGTGATCCCAGGAAACTCAGAGAAGTGGGGAAGCAATGCAGAGATGTGGCCAAGTCAATGCAGGTGTGTAGGTCAATGCAAGTTTGCATTATCTCTGCAAAAACAAAAAACTCCCCCCAAATGGGGGTGTGATTCTGCTGTCCTCTCAACAGACACTTGAAGAATACATCCAGAATCCGAATTGTAGCTTCCCTTAGAGGCCAGGCAGCCAGGGTCATTGTCCTATGAGGATCCACGCTCCTCAGGAAGCTCCCTGTCCATGAGATCTGGTGCCCTGCCTGTTGAGCTGCTGAGTCTCCATTGGCTCCAGGGTCCAGGAGGGTCCTCCAGCCTCACGCCTCTTCTCTCACTTCACCCACCCACTTAGGCTCATTCATCCTGAGCTCTGTAATTAGCACTTAATTTCCTCCTTCCATTAGTATTGCAAACGCCTCCAACAACGTTATTTTCTTGCTTTATTTATACAGCAAAAAAGGAAGACACTTAGAAGCAAATTATTCTTGCTTCCATAAATCTCTACCTGCTTCTCTTGTGTTTATGGAGTGCCTGCCATGGTGGTATCTGGGCACTTCGGCAGTCCCATTAGATCAAATTCATGACGGAAGAGAAGACCACTACTCCTCCTGCCCCCTCCCCCTCCTGCTCCTCCTCTGCAGAAATCTTTTGGGTAGCACACAGAGGGCCAGGGCAAGCAAGAACTGCCAGCCTGGGGCCTCTTGTTCTCCAGCCTAGAGAGAAGAATGGTTTTGGCAAGGAAGCGCACTCCCTCCTGGAGGGAGGCATGGGAAGCTTGCAAACTAATTTGGAAGATCTATCAGAGGGTGGGTTTCAATATGTTGGGCATTTACCATTTGAAATGATTTCAGTTTCATTGCTCTCCAAATAGCAAATTGAGTCCATTTTTCACAAATGTGGTTTTGCACACTGAATGGCTTCTACTGGAAGATGCTGGATGCTCACTCCCTCTTTCTCATTCCAGAGTTGCCTAGGACTTGAAGTTCAAATACAGCTGAGTGTCTTTTAGTGGTCATGCCGACAAGGCTGCTCAAGAGCCCAGTTCCCGGGGGACCTGAGTACAGTGGTCAGGAGCTCTTGCTTCTTCTTCTTGCTCCTGGCCCACCCTCCATGCCCCGTGTCTTCCTTGCCCTTCTGGATATTGAATCCAGGGCTTACCAGGCAGATGTTCCACCTCTGAGCTGTATCTCCTACCCTCATTTTACTTTTTTAGTTTGAGACAGGGTCTCAATAAACTACCTAGGCAGGTACTGAACTTGAAATCCTTCTGCTTAGTCTCCTAAGCATCTGGGATGGCAGGCCTGTGCTGACACCTGGCTGCCTCTGTGACATTTTGATTGGCCCCAGACCATCTTCCATTTTCTGGACTCCCTCTTATGGTTGTGACCTGGCCTTGCCTCTCAGACACTTGTGATTGCAGTAGGGAGTCTATCCCACACATACCACGTTGACTCTCAGGATCCCCCGACTGGGGGTGTTTCTTCTGAGGGAGTTTCTGCAGGTTCAGAGAGAATCCAGGAACTGTGTCAGGTGAGAAAATACAAGGAAGGAGTCTCTGGTCTTGGAAAATTACAAAGCCATCTTGCTTAACTGTATTATTTAATGATGTGTGTGTGTGTGTGTGTGTGTGTGTGTTCTCTTGGACTGAACCCATTCTTTGTGTTTAAGTGTTGCACTACTGAATTCCATCTCACCCCTATTTTTTAGGTGAAAGGATGAAGGGAACCCCCTGCTTGAGGGATATAGCTCCATTGACAGACTGCTTGCCAACAAGCCCTGAGTTCAGTCCCCAGAGCATCAGAAACTGGGTGCGATGGTGCGGGCTTTTAGTCCCAATGCTTATGAGGTAGAGGCAGGAGGACCAGAAGTTCAAGATCTCTGTAATCGTCTGTCCCAGTTGTCACCTTGACAAAACCTAAAATCGCCTGGGAGAAGGGACTCTGGGCACGTTTGTGTCAGAACCTGGATTATGTCAACTGACGTGGACTATGTGAGAGTAGAGAAAGTGGTCGGGGCAAAAGTATGCATGGCTTCGTTGCTCTCTTCTGATGCTGGCGGTGGTATGGTCAGCTACTTCAAGCAGCCATGCCTTGATTTACCTGCTGTGGTGGACTGTGACCTGGAGTGGAGGTCTGAAAGACACCCTTCCCCATAGGGTGCTTTTATCGGGGTGTCTCATCAAGGCAACAGGAAGCCAAGACCTTCACTACGTAGCAAATCAAGGCCAGTTGTGCTGTGTGGATTTTTTTTTTATCAACTTGACACAGGCTATAGTCATCTGCAAAGAAGAAGCATCCGTTGAGGAATTGCCTCCATCGAACTGGCCCATGGGCAAGTCAATTAATGGTTGATGTGGGGGGCACAGCCAACTGTGGGCATGGTCTTGCCTGGGCAAGTGCTCTGGGTGATTTAAGAAAGGTGGCTGATCAAGCCAGTAAGCAGCACCCTTCCATGCTCTTTGCTTCAGCTCCTGCCCCCAGGCCCCCACTTTGCTTGAGCTCCCTCAGTGATGGACTGAGATAGGGACCCGTAAGCTGAAGAAACTCCTTCTTCCCCAAGTTGCTTTCGGTCATGGATTTTATCACAAGAGGAAGCCAAAAAGGACAACTGTCTAGATTACAAGAGACCTTGTCTAACCAAGCCACCCAGACACAAACCAAGAAAACGCCAACAAACATGGTAGGCCAACTAGAGGTTTCTTCCCCTTGGCACCCATCTCTGCCACCTGCCTGCCTGTGCAGCTGTCCCATCAAGAAGCTCATGTGAAGCCAGGGCTTTGAGAGTGTGAGGCTATAACTGAGGGTGGACCTCCGATGGTCCCCTATTCAGTCAGACTTAGGAAGTTTACATAGGCCTGTTCCTTCCTGGGGCCTTTTGAACCCCTTTCTGTCTCTCCCTTTGCTCTTTTGAGTTCTTTCTCCCAACCCGCTTCTGTCATTTCAGCAGGGCCCCAGTGGCAATGCCACTCCCTCCACACTGCCCTTGCTCATTCCAGACAGATGGGTCCTGCCTGTAGCTTTGGGCCCCCTTCTGTGGAGAGGTTGTTGCTGTTTGCTTTTGCCTTATTCCCGCCTCTAGGCTGAGCTCTCTTCCCTTCTTTTTTTTAAAGGTTATTATTACGTGTACTTATTTGTGTGTATGCACACACACACACACACACACGTGTGGCATAGCTCTCATGTGGAAATTAGAGGACAACTTGCAGAAGTCAGTTCTCTCATCTCTCGTGTGAGTCTAGAGGATCGAACTCAAGATTGTCAGTTTTGGTGGCCAGTGACTTTACCAGCTGAGCCAATTCAAAGGTCCTGAGATCTATCTCTCTGAAGATGAGAGTTGAGTTTCATTTATTAAAGGTTTCTGAATCCCAGCTCTTCATGGGGCCAGATCTGAGACTCAGTTGGCCAGGGAGAGTTGGCTGACCAGAAAAGGAAGAAAAGGAATAGTTCTGTGGTGTTTCTAGAATCTCATGTGTCCTTTATTACCACAGACTGGACGTGTTCCAGCTGAGTCAGGGTTTCTAGAGCTCTAGGGATCCCAGACTTTGGCCTCCATTCCAAGTGACTCTACAACAAGGAAGAGGGTTTCTGACATGGGAAGTGGAGCATCCATCAGGGCAAGGCAAGTCAGAACTGTGAAAATAGCTCCTATTACTATTATTGCAGCTGCCATGGCAACTTGTTCTCTCATTACTGCTCAGCCTTCACCAAGAAGAGTGTGGAGAGACTTCAGTTTCCAGGGCCTAAGGACTGTGACAGCAGAACTACCTTGATTCTATTCTGGGTCTATTTCACGAATCTCCCTTTAACTATCATTGGCTGCTGTTTTAGGATTCCCTAGAGGAACAGAATCAACAGAATGAATATCATGCTAAAAGAGGATTTATGATGTTGACTTCTTTCATGATACGGTATGGGTCCTGCAACAGAGGCTATCTTTACATTGGAGTGGCTGAGCCCCTGGTAGCTTCTCAGTCCACAAGACTGGGTATCTCAGCAGTCATGATTCAGTACTGAAGGCCTGGAGGATTTCTGGGAAGTCCTTGGTCATCAGTCCATATCGGAAACCTAAAGAAGCTGGGTCCCAATGTCAGTGAAGCATGGTGGTGGTAGCAGCAGCAGCAACAGAGTAGATGAACTTGCTAATAAGATGTGAAGATCAAGAAGGCCTAAAGCAAAAGTTTTTCCTTGAGACCTCCTTGTATCTGGAGACCTCCTTATATCCGGGGGACCTCCTTACATCTGGGTCACCCCTAGAAACTGTCACCCACATTTAGGGTGGGACTTCTCACTTCAATTAACCCAATAAATAAAATTTTTCACAAGTGTAACCGAAGGCTTGTAAGCTAGCTGCTAGGAGTCAGGTTGAAAAGCAAGACTAAACGTCACAATTGTCCTTGTCTCTGAGAGCTCTTTAGGGACCAGCATTTTCTTTCCCATACAGCTCAGTGGTAGTAGAGTGCTTGCTTAGCACAAATGTGTGTGGCCCTACATTTTATCCCCAGTGACGCAGAAAGAAATTTAAAAAAAAAAAAAAGAAAGAAAAATTGTGGGCTGGAGATGGCTCAGTGGTAAAGAGCATTGCTGTTCTTCCAGAGGCCCCAAGCTCAGTCCCAGCGCCCACAACTCTAACTCCAGCTCCAGGGGATTCAATATTTATGGCTTCCATATGCACTCACATAACTACACATCATTAAAATTAATTTTAAAAAGTCTTTTAAAAATAAGCATTGTGGTGACAGGTGTAGCCTTTAACCCCAGCACATGGGTGGCAGAGGCAGGCAGATCTTTGTGAATTCAAGGCCAGCCTGGTCTACATAGTGTGTTCTGGGCCAGCCAGGGTTGCATAGTGTGACGCTGTTTTGTTTTGTTTTGTTTTTTTTAAGTGCATCCAAAGACTAAGTTGCATCATGTTTGACCTTCTATTCCAACAGGTGGAGCACAGAGACTAGCTTATAAAAAATATTCAACCAGTGATAGCTGTGCCTACTCACCCAGTGATACCTCCTCCATCCACATCCGAACACCATAGCAACCATTACTACCTTCATTTAACAAAGTGAAGAGCTAGGACCTAGGGAGGCGAGGGCCTTGCTCAAGGTCCTCTGCCAGTAAGCAGCTGAATGTACAGAACATGAGCTTCCAGCTGCTACTATAACAAATTGACTGCAAACAGCACAATTAATCTCTTCCAGGTCTGGAGGTTGGACATCTGTGGCTGCAGTCAGGATGGTAGCAGAGCTGGCCCTTCCTGGACACTCCGGGAGAATCTAGTCATTTCTTCCAGCTCCTGCAAGCTTCTGGAATTCCTTGCTTCATGTTGCTTCACCCCAATTTCTGCTTCTGTGGTCATCTTTTCTTCTCTATCCCTGCCCTTCTGCCTCCTTCCTGTCTCCCTGTCTCTCTATCTCCATTTTATGAGGACCTTTGAAATGACATGGGGCCCATTCCACTAAGCTAGGATCTTTTCATCTCAAGAACTTCGGCTTCATTACAACTCAAATCTGTTTGCTGTTTAAGGTAATGCTCATGGTTGCTGAGAGTTAGGACCTGGAGTTGCATATGGTAACACATGCTTATAATACCAGCACTTGGGAAGCAGAATCAGGTGGGTCACAAGTGTGAGGCCAAGCTGGGCTACATTGTGAGATACTATCTTTAAAAACAAAAACTGTACAAAAAAAAAAAAACCTTAGGATGTCGATATCTTAAAGGCACATAATTTGGACTACTGTGGTCTCTCTGAAGTGCTGTGCAGATGTGCCTTTAGGCTATGTCCTCTCAAAGCTAGATAAGGACAAGGGTGCAGATGTTGCCAGGAAACCCCAGTAGGGTACTGGGGATACAAGACAGGGAGGGGAAGAAGTTCTATTAAGGGCTCGCAAACGTGCTAGTTGCTCTGGTGGCACTGGGTTCTCTCCTTCCACATCAGGAGAGTTTCTCATTTGAGGAATGCAGTGTTCATGTCCAGGGCTGCTGGAGTGATGGGTCACCAATGGGGACCTCACAGTCCCGGAGGCTAGAAGCCTGGAATTAGGGTGTTGTAGGTCTCTGAGTAGTCCAGGCTGAACTCAAAGTCACAATCTTCCAGCCTCAACATCCTGAGTGCTGGGATTAGAGGTGTGTGTCACCAAGGCCTAGCTGTTTACTCTTCTTAAAGAATAATTGCTTTTAAATTGGGGACTAATTTGAGTAATTCAGGAAGATTTCATCTTAAGGGCCTGGTTTGTGTCTGTAAACTCTGTGTGTGTGTGTGTGTGTGTGTGTGTTCATGTGGATGCAGGTATTCCTGTATGTGCTGTGTAGCAGCCAGAGGCCAACCCTGCATGCTATTCACCAGGAGGAGAGGAGGAGTCTCCCATCTCATTCTCTGAGATAAGTTCTCTTACTAAGACCCTGGGCTCACCATGTAGGCTGTGCTATCTGGCCAGTAAGCCCCAGGGACTCGCCTGTCTCTGCCTTTCTATCACTGGCATTACAAGTCCTGGCCACCCCACTCAAATGTTGCCTTTATGTGGGGCTGGGAATGACAATCATGCCTGCACATTCAATTTTTAACCATCTGAGCCACTATCGCACCACCTGCCAAGACCCTTAGTTAGACTGCCTTCACAGGCTCTGAGTGGACCTTTATGCAGCACGAATTCTAATTGTTCTTAATTAAAAACCCAGAGTCAGACATTAGAGTGTGAAAGCTGAGAGATCAGAGAAGCCATGCCTTCAAGAGAGACTACCTCTACCGAATCCTCAGAACAAAAGGGCGATCCTGTCCTCAGAGTGCCTCCTCAGACTGCCTCCTCAGACTGCCTCCTCAGACTGCATCCTCAGACTGCCTCTTCAGAATGCATCCTCAGACTGCATCCTCAGACGACTGCCTCCTCTGATTGCATTCATTCTCAGACTATCTCCAGACTGACCGCTGCCTCCGACTGACTGCTTCAGACTGCTTCCTCAGATTGCACTGAGCTCCTGTCTCCTCCCACTTTATATTCCTCTCTCTGCCCAGCCATATTCCTTCCTGTCTCCACCTCCCTAGTGCTGGGATTAAAGGCATGGGACTTCCAAATCCTGGGGTTAAAGATGTGCGTCACCACGCCCTGGCTTCTAGTGTCTTAGTTCTGCACTCTGATCTTCAGGCAAGCTCTACTTGTTAAAACACACACAAAATATCACTACACCTTTAAAATCTACAGATGCAAAACTAAAGTGTCCACCTTCAAAAGGGTGTCAGATTTCAGCTAAGGAACTACCGATGTCACAAACAAATGCAGGGCTAAGGCACAGGTGCATGCAGGGTTGCTTAGAATTCGCCTCAGAGAGCTGGGTGACAGGGAGCCTTCCTGCATACCAAGTGTCCATCCCCTCCCCCAAAGGCTCCAGCTTTGCCTTAGTCCCCGAATAGATGAATCAGCAGGAAAAAGTCTTGTCATTACAGGAAGCTGAAGAAATATGGAAGTGCTTGCATTTTGCTGCCCCTCCTCCACCAGCCCGTCAGGAGTTTGACTTCAAAGGAGCCTGGCAATGAGGCTGTCCATCTTTTTGAGCAGGCCAGGTGGAAAGAGGGGTGGGAGCATGGCTGGGGGTGTAGGGAGAAGTAATTAGTTTGATGAATCTTCTTTTTAAGTCGTTCTCTACATGGGTTTTTCATGGTGTTATAGACTCAGCCATGCATTGCCTGAATTTGATGAATCCTTAAACATGGACCATTTGTCAAAATGGAGAAGTGAATGCAGTCAACTGCAGACGCCAGCCCTAGGTGTCCCCTGTGTGAGACAAGGACACCCAATGATGCTCCTAGGTCATAGAGGAGCCTAGAGAGTCACAATGGGGCTCAGGTCTTCTCGCTGGTGCTTCACTGAGGTGGCATGCTGGGATACTGTGTCATATTCAATGCATGCTGTTCAAAAGTCCTTCAGTGTGCTTTCTGGGTCTTTGGATCTGGGGCTGGGGGTGGATGGCCAACACAGATCTGTCTTGTACTGTAACATGAGGGCCTGCTTGTTGGGGTTTCTGTCCCGCCCAATACCCCACAGCCGACAAGTCCCAAAGAAAATCACACAGATATCCATAAGTTATAAAACTGATTGGCGCTGGGCGGTGGTGGCGCACGCCTTTAATCCCAGCACTCGGGAGGCAGAGGCAGGTGGATCTCTGTGAGTTCGAGGCCAGTCTGGTCTACAAGAGCTAGTTCCAGGACAGGCTTTAAAAAAGCTACAGAGAAACCCTGTCTTGAAAAACCAAAAAAAGAAAAAAGAAAAAAAAACTGATTGGCCCATTAGCTCAGGCTTCTTGATAATTCTTATAGCTTATATTAACCCATTGTTCTTATCTACGTTAGCCACATGGCTCTGTACCTTTCTTAGCTGGGTAGATTACATCTTGCTTCTTTTGTGGTCTGGGCAGGATTGCAGAGGGAGCTTCCTGCTTCCCAGAATAATACTGTTCTCATCACCCCGCCTCTACTTCCTGTCTGGTTGACCCACCTATACTTCCTGCCTGGCCAATCAGCATTTATTTAAAACATGATTGTCAGAATACAGACAATTCTCCCGCACCAGTTTATCTGTTCAAAGACATTGCTTGAAGTTTATCTTCCCTTTGGGGAAGACTGTGCCAGCAGGTTCTCCTTGCTGGGCAGGCTGACCATACTGAAGACATAGCTCAGTGGATAATGTGCTTACTATACAAGCATGAGGACCGAGTTTGAATCCCCAGCCCCCATATAAAAAAAATGGGCATGCAAGTACACCCCTGGAATTCCAGTGTGAGGGTGATGGAGTCAGGAGGGTTCTTAGGGTCTGATGGCTGGTCGGCCTAGTGGGTCCGTGAGTCTCAAGTTCAGCAAGAGACCCTGTTGCAAAAATAGAAGGTGGAGAGCAACCTTGGTTAATGTAGAAAAATAGCAGGCAGAGAGCAGCCTTCAACTTCTGGCCTCTATATGCATGCACACACATGACCTCTATATGCATGTGTACCCCTCATATATACACAGACAGACAGACAAGCAGACATGCACGCATGCACGCACGCATACACACACACACACACACACACACACACACACACACACACGGGAGAGAGAGAGAGAGAGAGAGAGAGAGAGAGAGAGAGAGAGAGAGAGAGACTCTATACATTAGTATTTGCTTGCTGTTTTTGGAACCTGAGGGAGCCAAACTGGGACCCATTAGTACAATCACTATAGCCAAGAACCAGAGGAGCCTTCTGGATGAATGGGGGCTGAGGGACTGAGGGCTGGATATGGGCAGTGGGATGCCTTGGATATAGTTTGTCCCCCACAGGCTCATGTGCTGGAAATTTAGGCTTCGGCATGGCAGTGCTGAGGGGTAGTACCTCTAAGAGACACAACCTCTTAAAATATAGGTCTTGGGGCACTGTCCTCAGGCAGGATAATGCTGGTCTCTTGGTGTGTGTCCTCATGAGAATGGCTTGCGATGAAGAAAGACCACTGGTTTTCAGGCAGGGGCAAGCCCCCACCCCATTGGCCCAATTGTGCCAGTAAAGCACAATTCACTTTCTGTCCTCATTTCTGCTTTTGTTTGTTTTGATGGGATTAATGAAAGGGACTCAAAATTCTCTGATCTTTTTGTTTGTAATTTGAGGTCAGTCTCCAGAGTGCCATTTGTTTTGATGGATGGGAAGCCTGTACAGGGGCTGAGTTGAGTGCAACATGTAGAACAGACCCTCTGCCTTGGGTGTTGGATCCGTGCCCAGGCTGAGCTGATGAGCCTGATCCCTCAGGTGTCCTGACTTGGCACATTCTCGAGTCTCTCTGCTCACAGCCACCTGGAAAACACAGGGGTGTCCCATTGCAGCAGGCCAAGAGATGTAATTCTCAGACAGTTGGGTCAAGCAAACACAGCCTCTTCTTCCCATCCTCAAGTAACATGAAATGCCTGCATTCACGGTCCTAAAGGCAATTTTCTCTGTCTCTGTCTCTCCTGCATGTACACATATGTGTGTGGGTATATGCATGTGGCGGCTACATGAAGGCGTTGGGTGCCTTCTTCTGTGATTTTATTTCCTCGAGACAGGGTCTCTCACTGAAGTTGGTTTCTCAGCTAGGCTAGCAATCCACAAAGCCCCAGCAATCCTCGTGTGTGTGTGTGTGTGTGTGTGTGTGTGTGTGTGTGTGTGTGTGTGAGAGAGAGAGAGAGAGAGAGAGAGAGAGAGAGAGAGAGAGAGAGAGAGAGAGAGCGAGAGAGCTCATGCAGTGGAGATCAGAGGACAGCTAGCAGTAGTAAGTCTTCCCCTTCCCATTGCAGACTCCAGGGATGGAGCTCAGTCATCAGAGCTTTTACCCAGAATCACCTCCAGCCCCGCTCCCAGCTTTTTATGTGCATGCTGTGAACTCACGCTCAAGTCCTCGTTTCTGTTTTTAGCAGCCATCTCCCCGGCTCAGCAATGGTTCTTTCGGCACCCTTTGATTCAGTGATGATCTGTCTTTTCCATTTGGCCTGTAGCGGCCCACATAATTCCTGGGCTCCAGAATATGCATTTCTTGGCTAAAGCCAAATCCGAAACAGGCAGTAAGCAGGTCTTTACAGAGTGAAGCTGAGTCACCCATTGGATGAAAAGAGGCATGTGCCCAGTGGTGTTTGCCGGTCCTAAGGCCACAGCTAGAGTCCAGCCCCAGGGGAAGAGCAGTGCCTTTGGCCATGTCTGGTGGCTGACATATTTACTTCCTGCTGCTCCATATGAAGCACTGAGTCCAACTTAATATGAAACAGGGAATATAATTGGGGTCCTCAGAGGACCATGGGCAGTTTAGGGATATACCGTGAAGAGTCTCCCCTGGCAACTGTTTACTATCCTTAAGGAGAGCAGGGTTTTGTAAGTCTCCTGAACCCTCTCCTCCTTCCATAAGGGATCTTGTAGTTGTCTCCAGAGGAAAGTCATAGGTGCTCTGATTTCAAGATGGCTATGGTGACGTCATGCACAGAGGAGAGAGTTCCACAACACTGCTCCCTGTAGGTGGAAAATATCCTAACTGAAATAGTATCAACCTTGCCAGCCTACCACATGGGCAAGGACATGAAACAATGTAGACCACGAGTTATTTCCTCTTAATGATTGTGGGGGTCTATTGTGGGATCATGGTCTTGTACTCTATAAAGATTTGTCACTTGTATTGGTTTAATAAAATGCTGATTGTCCAGTAGCCAGACAGAAAGTATAGGCAGGGTAACCAGAATAGGAGAATTCTGGGAAGAGAAAAGGGTCAGTCTGCAGACACCAGCCAGATGCAGAGGAAGCGTGATGGGAATGCCTCACTGATAAAAGGTACCAAGCCACGTAGCTAACACAGACAAGAATTATGGGTTAATTTAATATGTAAGAGTTAGTTAATAAGAAGCCTGAGCTATTGGCCAAGCAGTGTTGTAATTAATACAGTTTCTGTGTGATTATTTTGGGTCTGGGCTGCCCGGAATGAACAAACAGCCTCCACCTACCTGGGTCCACTTATTGAGGCAGTCACTGCCACTGCCTAAACCCAGGAGAGATCAGAGCACACACAGCAATCCCAGGAAAAGATCCAAATTCAAACTTCAAAGTATGCTTCTCACATCATGGGCATCATTTTGCACCATCATAAAAATCAAAGAATTCTAAATCAAACTATGTTAAGTTGGAGAGTATGCATATAATATGCAGGTGTGTGTGTGTGTGTGTGTATTTATGGCTCCTAGTCCAAAGCCTGGGAACTATATGTAAATTTAGAGTGTGCACTCTGCAGTTATTGAGGTTCTCAAATTTTCTTACAGTTGAAAGTAGGGTGGTAGGGTGTCCCCCTCGATCCCCTTCCTCCCACTTTCCCCTTCCTACCCTTATTTTTTGCCTTGGCACTGGCTAGGAAGAGAGGCTGTCTTAGTTACTGTTTCTATTGTGGTAAAACACTATGACCAACGGGTTTATTTTGTCTTATAGATTGTAGCCCATCACCGAGGGGAGTCAGGACAGGCACTCCAGGCAGGGACTGGTGCAGAGGCCATGGAAGAGTGCTGTACTTGCTCCCCATGGTTTGCTCAGCATACTTTCTTATAGAACCCAGGACCACCAGCCCAGCGTGGCACTGCCCATAGTAGACTGGGTCCTCCCCCATCAGTCATCAAGCTGGATGGAGGCATTTTCTCAATTGAAGTTCCTCTTCCTAAATAATTTCGCTTGTGTCAAGTTGATAAAAATGTAGCCATCACAGAGGCCGGTATCAACATCTCCCTGGCTCCTAATCAAGCATCCAGGTGTGGGGCGATAAAATGGTCACGTTCAGGAAGGGGTAAGCCACACTTGCCTGAGCAGTGGGGAAGGACCCGGAATCCATCTTCCATCTTCCCCTGTCTCTGGAACCTTCAGACTTTCCTAGGAAACCAATGGAGTGCTGTCACCCAGGAGCAGGCCCCAATTGGGAGCCCAAAGGAGTTGGGGACTAATTACCCAGAAGCTGCATCCCTTGAGTGGGAGGACTCTGAGGGGTGAGGCCTTCCCTGACTCTCAGAGTTGGCTGAAAGACAGCCCTCAGCTGTTAGCCCTCAGTTTTATTTTGTATTTTGTACCTCATATTTTATATCTTGTATTTTTGAAAGTCTCTCTCTCTCTCAGTAGCCTGAAGCTCACCAAGTAGACCAAGTTGACTGGCCAGTGAGCCTCATGGAGACTTCTGTCTGTCTTCCCCCCACTGGGGTTACAAGTACCGGCCAGCACTCCTGGTTTTCTAAAGGTGTGGGTTCTAGGGCATGAGTTTCTCATGCCTGTGGGACAAACACTTGGTCACCCGATCTTTTACCCCAGGCAGTAACCTTCCTTTATTGACTGACTCTCCATGCCTGCTCCCTTTCCACATGCTCCACTTCATTTTCTAGGGTCCGGGTTCAAACACTGCCCTTGTGCTTGTCAGTTTCTCTCTGGGGCTACTTTGGGGAGGGGTGCTGGGGGAAGTAGTAGCTTAGAACACCTCTTATATAACAGAGGAGTCAGGACAAAGAATCCAGTCCGAGGGGACTGCCTCCGTCCCCATGTTTACCTTCTCCACCCCCAGGACTCTCCTTGGGGAGGAAGCTGGTGCAGTAAAAAGCATATTTCAGTTCCAAAAGAACTTCCATTCTGCCTGGGGCTGAATGGCTGAGATCAATACTGGATGAATGTCAGCAGGACACTTGTAGTGACAGATCCCAAGCCACATCCACCAATATAGCCTTTTGTGTAATAAAGGACATTTTGAGTTCCAACTTTCAGACATCTGTGTCAATTCCTCAATTGCTTGGGGAGGGGATGAAGGGAGTGTTATTTATTGACCCTCCTAAACCCCTGATATTTATCACTATGTGCCCAGAACCTAAAAGTGCCAGGGACATAATAGGTGCTCATTCATATTTGTTAAATGGAGGGAAAAGTGACAGCAAAATTCAAACCCACGTCTGTCTTCCTCCCAGGCCATAGAATTTTTCTAAGTCCTTTTGAAGGGAGGAGACTGAAGAAGGACTGGGTCGGGGCTTTCCCAGGAGATGTAGTGAAGTCCTTGAATGCCTGGCTTTGCTGCACTTCTGCAAAGAGAATGCTCTCTGTCTGCAGAGCCCAGAGACAAGGTGAAGGCCATAGTTCTGCTTGAGGGAAGCTGGGCATGGCTAGGGCTAAACAGATCTGCCTGTGTTCTCCGGTTAGCCTTGTCTAATCGCAGCAGCACTGTGTGTTTTGACTGAGTGGCTCTACCTGCCTCTCGGGAGTGATGGGAAGATTAATACCCATTTAGCAAATTACAGCTTCCCTAGCACCTCCCGCTCTTGGGAGAGTGGGAGTGGGGGAAAATACAAACTCACGCTCCATGTCATGGGTTGGTCATAGTGCAGGCAGCTGGGCTCAACATCACGAAACGCGGAAGCTCAGCAAGTAAGAGGAGACCTGTGGTCCACCAAAGAGAAGGCCAGGGAATGCCAAGGCCACTCTTAGGCAAACACTCACAGGAAATACTGGATGGGAATGTTCTGGAAAGATAGCAAGGAGGAGCTTGTGGCCTGGGCATGTCCCTTAAAAGCTCAAGGTAGGAAAGAGAGGTGTACTATCCTCCATAAAAGCCTGATTCTCTTCTGGGCTGTTTCTGTTGGTTTTGGAGGCGGCCTCATGGCCCCCATTCATGCCAGGCATGTGCTCAGCTGGTGGTGTGTCCCTAAGCAGCTGAAAGGAGAGAGTCGGTGACAGGTCTGAAGGGAAAGACAGTGCAGGGGACACACACATTATTTTGCACACATGTCTTCCATGCCCCTTGCTCTTGTGTGTACCAACAGAGCCAGCTACTGACATCTAAGGGCCTTCCACCAGAAGGCTTTCTGTCACCTGAGGGGGGTCTCTGTCAGAGGAACACAGGACCTAGAAGATGGCTCTGCTGTCCCCCTACCCTGAAGTGCAAGGCTCTCAGGTTCCCCAGTCTCTCAGAGGTGCCCAGTGGGGCTAAGGCCCAGTAGCCCCCAGTGGGGTGACCTTGTTACAGTCTCATTTTGGTCTTCCATTCTTTCTCATCCCCTTTCACCCCACTTCAGTTCCCTCAAATAAATTTAACTGGTCTCAGGGGCTACTGCCAAGGGAGCTTAAACTAGGTCAGAACTGGAAGGGGAGGCTTGGGGTGTCAAGGAAGGAAGGAGAGTGTGGAAAACGCCTGGAGCAAGACTTGGAACCAGCCTCCTGGCTAAGCTGACTTCCACAGAAGAGGAAGACAGGCAGGAGGTGGGGAGGGGGAGAAAAAGGAAGAGAAGGAGGGTTGGAGAAAGGAGGGGGATTCTCTCTTCGTGTCTACCAAACCTTCATCATCTTTTTTCCCAAACTTCTAGCTCCACCCTCTCTCTCTGATGACCCCTGTATGTTTTTCCAGAATAGCAACAGTGTGCTAACAGAACCTGTCCATCTGGGAGAGAAAAGACTTCCTGATGACAAACTTCCGGGAGAGTTCCAACCTGCTTTTGATAGCCCAGCCTCTGGCTTCACACACACACACACACACACACACACACACACACACACACACACACACACCACCACCACCACCACACACACACACACCACACACACACCACACCACACACACACACACACACACACACAACCACCACCACATCCCACCACACCACACTACACCACTGTCCCATAGATGAGATTTAAGAGCAGAAATGTGTGGTCCTTGAGCAATCTTGAGGATGCATTTCAAAGGGATAGCTGACAGAGTGGGCTATGGTTGGTTCAGAGGACTTTATTTCCTGATCTAGTCTCATGTGACAGTTCTGTGCCCTGGCTCCCTGGGGAAGGAATGGGAAATTCTGACTATCCCTGCTGAAGACAGGGTTCTGTATTTCATGGTTTATTTGCCCTTGCTCTCTGGCTCTCAGTCGCTCAAGTTTTTATTAGCAGATATTAATTATACATAATCATGGGTTTCATTATGACATTTTCCTACATGTATATAATCATTTTCATTATATTAAGCTCCCATTACACTCTCTTGCCCTCCTCCCACCCCCACAGGTTCCTTTTCTTGTCCTGACTGTTCCCTATTTTAGTTTCATGTCCTTTCTGCTTAGAATGCAAGAGCTCAACACCCATCTCATGCCCGGGAAACGGAGGTCCCCTGGTGCTTCACCCCATTGTTCTAGCTGCCATTCTTCCACCTTCCCTTCTTAGGATGGGCATTCTGGGAGAACCAGACTGTGGTAGAGAGGGCAAAGAGAAGCCCATCCACGGAGGGGAGGTTGGTTGGGGTCCTACGCTTCATTCATAGGATTCTAGAGGATTCTTACTTGGACCAAAGCCCAGGACATGAGAAAGAGAGAGACAGAATCCAAGAGGGAACATGTTGGATGGGGCTCTTTGTAGTGTGGCAGGCAGAATAAATAGAGAGAGTAGGTACAGAGGTGCTAGTGGCTGTTGTGTGTTTGCAAGTCCTCTCAGGAATTAATATTACGTGAGTAAACAGTCATTTCAGCATTCAGGAGATAAAGAAACTGGATCACACTCCAAGTCTTGTAGCCTCTGAGCCATTCCAGGCTTTCGGCATGACAGCTCCACCTAGCCCCTTTAGGGGTTGAAGGGGCCAGGCAACAGGCTTTGTGCCTATGGGCTGCAAGTCACCTTGGGTCTCAGTGTGCTCACCTGAAGAGGAAGCCAGGAGGGCTCCTCTAGGCCTTCCTCTGCCAACTCAGCTTATGCAGAGGGCTCTGTAGCCTAGCAGACTAATGGGCCAGAGTAGGCCAAAAGGTGCCGGTTTCTCAAGTGAGCATGGTATGACTTCCAGGGACTTGAGGTAGCTGTTTCCAAGGGATCTGCCTGTTCTCCTCTGGCATCCAACCTCTTTGATTCTTCCATCTCCAGTTTCCAGAAATATCTCTATCTGCAGTGTGTGAACCTGATCGTCAAGTCAAGATGCTGTGTATTTCAGGGAACTGAAACACTCGAGCCCCAAAGAACTGCAAACACTGCTTCAGTATCTCCAGGCTTCAGTGGTCAGGAACTGAGGCACTGTTCGGTCACATAACTCTTCTCGGGAAGACAGGGAGCAAGGTGTCTCTGCGGTGTCTGGCTGGTGGAGGAGAGCCTGGAGGTTTTGCCTGGCAGAGATAACAGGCAAGCCTGATTTGTCGGCTGCCACCTTCCAGAATGGTCTTTCCAGTGTACAGACTTAGAGGAGTGGGGCTTCAAGAGCAAGCACCCCCAGCACCTGGAAGAAGTTGCCTGACCTTGTGTGAGCCAGCTTTAGCTGGAAAAAGGAGGCACTTTGATCGTCCTCGTGTGGCTGAAGCAGTCACAAGCCTGCTTTCCTGATTTAAGAGGAGGAGACCCAGACCCCACATGTCACTGGAAGGAATGTCAAAACACTGAGGCCAGGGCTTGAACTGGTAAAGTGTCTGCCATGCAGCTATGAGGACCTGAGTCTGATCCCCATGCCCGCATAAAAAGTGGGTGCTGCAGGGTTTCTAATCCCAGACCTGGGGTGTCAGTGAAAGGCCGGACCCTAGGATTTACTGACTTGCCAGCCTAGCCTAATCAGTGAGCTCTAGCCTAGTGAGAGACCCTGTCTCACAAAAGGTGGATGACTCTTGACGAATAAAAGCTGAGGTTGGCTTCTGACCTACACACACGCACACGCGCACATGCACGCACACACACACACACAGTCCTAAGTGCTCTCACATGCATGTGAGCCCTCACTCACGTACACACATGTATGCACACAATGACACACACGATAAAAAATAAGGCCATGTTTTCAAAGCATGGTCACTGGGTAGGGAGAGGAGGATATAGCTCTATGGCAGAGAACATGCTCCAACCCCCAACACCAAATCAGGAAATAAAAGAAACTGGTAGCAATGACTCAGCTGTCCAAGTTTGCTCTCGCCTCTTCCTTCCCTCTATCCTCCTCCCCGTGGGCATCAAGGCTCCCACCAGAGAGTCACTGCTCACTCACTTCCTGTCTTGAGTCAGATCCAAGCACTCACTTTTAAAAGCTGTCAAGTCTTCACATGTTACTCCTCTGGGGCATTTTCGCTTGAAAATGGCAGCCTCAAAATTGTGGCATTCATTGCAGCCTCATAATGCTGGCATTCATTGCAACAAAGGAATGCATTACTAATGGTGGAATTCAGGCATTTGGCACTGGCCAGTCAGGAGTATATTTTTCCCACCATGGGACTGTCCTGTTGTAGACAGCTGGGTGTTCAGCTTACCCTGAACCCATAAACACTGCTGCTGGGGCCTACAAGGATCTTAGACAGCAGATTCTTTACACTGTCCCCCTCAACTCTTCATGTTGGTGGCCAGCTAAGAGAACTATATGGATTTTCTGCTGGGCCATCTAAAGCAGAGATGAAAGAATGTGTGCACACAACTTCGGTTTGTTTGAAATGTAAAATATTAATGTAGTATTGGCTCCCTTGAAGAATCCTGGGTTCTCTTCTTTGTTATTTTATTTCTCAGCACTCCTGAAAACCAGGCTGTTAGACTCAAGGACGAGGGGAGGAATGGGTGTCAGCATGGTCTTCAGTGATGCCCATTTCTAGCAAGAGCAAAGAACCCCATAAGCTGGTCTCACACGCTAAGCCAGTACTTGATTGTCTTGCAAGCTGGGTTTTTTTCTTCCCTTGCCTTCTCTTCCCTTCACCCCACCTCCTTGTTTTCATAGGATTTTGCCAAGGAACCAGACTGTCCTGGGACCTTTTCCCTTTTCTTTTTGAGGTCATAATATAATAACATCATTTCCCCTTCACCTTCCTTCCGCCAAACCCGCCCACATACCCCCCCCTCCTTGCTCTCTTTCAAATTCACTGCCCTGGAACTCTTGATCTTCCTTCCTCCACCTAGCAAGGACTCCATTCTTGGCTCAAACAATATTAAACAAAGTTTATAGCCTGTACTTTCAGGGTGCAATGTGGGGAGACTTCTGGAAGAGTCTGAAGGGGGATATTTCAGGTGTCGGAAGTGTCTTCAAGAAGCATGCCTATATCCCTGCACCATTCTAAGTGTCTGTCATGCAGTAGCTCCATTTGGGTGGCACAGCCACCTGGAAAGTGGGTGCCAGACATATCCCTTCCTGATGAATGAGGAGCCCAAAGCATGGAGAGATAAGGCAAATAGCACAAAGACAGAGCCCAGGTCCAGCGCCTGCCAGTCTGCAATGCCTTTTTGTGGCCTGCCTATGCATTTGGTTCACAGTTCCAGGATAAATTCAGATCAAATTCAGACCCAGGCCGCTGCCACTTAGGGAAGAGACCTTGCTATAATTTAAATCTGAATTGCCTCCCGCAGGCGGGTGTTTTGAACATTTGCCTCCAGCTGGTGGCTGTGTTTGGGGAGAATGTGGAATCTTTAGGAGATGGGGTCTGGCTGCCAGAGGTAGGTCACTGAGAATGAGCCACTGGGGTTTGCTAGCCTCACCTCTGTTTTGAATTCTACCTCTGCTTCCTAGGCCATTGTCTTGTGAACGTTACCCAACACAAGTTCCCATTGCCATGAACCGAGCACACCACTACTATGCCTTCCCCATCACAGCAGACTGAGACCCCTGAAGCCATGAGCCCAAATAAAACCTTCCTCCCTTCTGTCATTGCTGCCAAAGTCACTGGAACAGCCTGGAACTGCAGCTCAGTTGACTGAGTGCTTGTTTACCATGCCAAGCCCCGAGCTTGGTTTCCAGCACTGTGTCAAGCTGTGGAGACCTGTAATTCTAGAACTGGTGGTGAGGGCAAGCAGGAGAAAGGTAAAGATCATCCTCAGCTATATGTCAAGTTCAAGGTCAGTATGGGCTACTTCAGACTTGTCTTAAAAACAAAACGAAACAACAGTGTCAAAAAACCCTCAACCCCTCCACAAAAGTAATCCAGCTGATTGGTGAGCTGATGAGAAAGGAGGAAATAAAGAAGCGTGCCTGGGAAGTCTGATGTAGTGTGGCTCCTTGGGAAGCAAAAGCCAAAGTCCTTTTTAGAAACTGGCCGCCACCGATTTCTCAGAAAATTAGGAAACAACTTTCCTCAAGACCCAATAATACCAATTTTGGGTACACATCCAAAGGATGCTCATCGTGCCACAAGGACATGTGCTCAACTATGTTCATAGCAGCTCTGTTTGTCATAGCCAGAACCTGGAAACAACCTAAATGACCCTTGACTGAAGAATGGATAAGGAAAATGTGGTACATTTACACAATAAAGTACTACACAGCAGAAAAAAAAAACGACATCTTGAATTTTGCAGGCAAATGGATGGAGCTAGAAAACATTATTTTGAGTGAGGTAACCCAGACACAGAAAGACAATTATCACATGTACTCACTCATAAGTGGTTTTTAAACATAAAGCAAAGAAAGCCAGCCTACAAACCACAATCCCAGAGAACTTAGACAACAATGCAGACATTAAGAGAGACTTACATAGATATAATCTAAGAAAGTAGAAAAAGACAAGATCTACTGAGTAAATTCGGAGCATAGGGACCTTGGAGGGAGGGATGAATGGGGAGGGGAGGGGCAGGGAGGGGAGCAGAGAAAAATGTAGAGCTCAATAAATATCAATTAAAAAAAAATTGGCTGCCACAGAACACCACAGCCCTTTCCCACCTCTAGGACATCCGGACCCTGGGCCTCCAGTGCCCGGTTTCCTCCACCGCAAGCCTCTAGAAACGCTGTGTCCAGACCCCCACAAGCTGCTGCTTCCCTCTGCCTGCCTTCACCGAGCACCTAGTGCTGGCCTTTAGCTGAGAGAGATGTCCTGGACTTGGTACACAACCCGAAGAGTGGAAAAAGCTGAGGACCCTCCTGGGTTCTGCCTTAATTAGCCATAGCATCTCAGGCCTTGATCTCCCTCTCTCTTTCTGCCTTTTTATCTAAGAGCTAAAGACTGAGACTATTTCTTCAAGGTCCTATGCCACCTGACAGCTTACAAATTCCACGAATGAGAAAGGCAAAGCAGCAAGGGCCCCAAACCTCAGAAACAAAAGCTGCAGAGCATAAGAGAGCGGGGAGGGGAGCAGTGAGCCTAGGCAAACCATTCGAAAACAGGGCAGGGAGATAGCGTGGCCTTCTCCATCTGCCAGAAGCATTGCGCCTCCCACCATACTGCTGACCTGCTGGTTGACAAGTTGAGATTCTTTTAATGGGGACACATCTATCATTGCACACTGATTTCTACCCAGAGAGATTTAGATGCAACTCTTCCTACAAGACGAAGCCATTTCATTGACTTAGATTCATATAAGAATGTAAAGAACTGGCATGAGATTGGATTCAAATAGTAGTCTCTGGGAGAGAAAGGCCTGAGTAAGAAGCATGGAGACCGAAGCAAGAAAGAATATCTGAAAACGCTCTCGGGTAGAGGGCTAGGGAAAAGCCTGATACACTGTTGAATCCATTTAGCATACGGGTGAAGTTTCTGCTTTTGAGAACCAGAGAGGCCTGTCAATCTGAGGCGTTGGGGGATGCTCAAATATTGGATCTCCTAAGTCCACCTTGTACTTAGATAAGCAGCCAGAAGGACAAGGCTGTTTTCTCGAGGCTTTGGAAGAAGACACATGCTCTCCTGGCCTGGGACTGAGGTACAAGGACTTGTAGAGGGATGTCATGGCCACTGAGCAGACAGGCTCTGTGTCTTCACACAGCCCTGTGGGCACCTTGTGCCTCCAGAGTCTTCCCCTTGATAGGAATAGCAGAGCTTGTATTCGAACCCACCACCCCTGCATGTGACATTCCACAGGACTTACTAAAGAAGGTTGGGGATGTTGGTTTCTCATTGCAGCTATCATGACAGAATGACTGTGAGGGACGAAGATGCATCAGTCCAGAGGCTTTAGGGACCCTGGCCTTGACTGCCATTATATGGGGCTCTGAACCACGCGGACCAGTGGCTCATGATCCAGGGGGTGATCCAGCTAAGGGTGGAGAAGGGATGGGTTTGCTAGTGCTGGCCTCTCATTCCAGACAGTCTGGGAACCCGTACCACAACCATGGAGAGCCCAGGGCTTCCAGTGGGTAGTCTGGGGAATCTGAGGCCATGTCCAGTTAGCACGTGCCCCCAAATGAGTGGCTGTTTCACTTGAAAACCAACCTGCAAGCCTTCACCTAAGCAAGTCACCCAAACTGCCTTTTCTATGTCCTGAAGATTTTCCTGATGTCGTGAGCCCTGCTGTGACCACATGATATGAGCACGGAGCTTGCGGCAGGTGGCCTCTCTCCTTCAGGCTTGCTGGCTGAGCATCCTCATCACTCCAGTTGTCCCCACAGGCCTTGACTATATGTTTTGCTCCCTCCGTCTCTGTCTCCCACTATTGCTTATCCTTTTCTCTGTCTCCCACTATTGCTTATCCTTTTGTAATGCTGGCTTGGCCCAAGGTCAGAGTACTCACTCAGCCCTGGGCAGTGGAGACTAGTTTCCAGGCAACCCAGCCCTGGGAGGAGTGCTTTAGCTGCTGGGCAAGAATCTGAAGAGTCTGATGCTGGTGATGGATGTGAGCCTTCGGCCAGCTTCCACCAGAGCCAGGCTGGGGGATACCTAGGCTGCAAGTGAGCTCCCAAGCCCTAAGCCCCCAGTGAGAACAGGTGCCTGAGGCCTAATGCTGCCTGCTCAGTGGAAGGAATGTGTCCCTGGTAAGAACAAATGCAGTGGCTCAGGCTTGGTTAATGCTAAGGTTCTGAAAACCTGAATCCAGTGGCCCTTCCTGTCCCTTTGGAATTGGCTAGGAGATGAAGCCACCAGGACAGACGCAGAGACAAATGCAGAGGCACCTTCAAAAACCTGTGTCCAAGATGGAGGGTTTGTCCTGAAGACCAGGAGAAGATAGTCTCTCTGACCTGAGCTCAAGGTTGAAGCGACCAGAGTTGGCATGACCTATTGGTTGCTTGGTAGTGTGCATTTTCCAGCTCCATCCAGAAGATGTATGCAAGAGTCCTCAGGGAGGCTTACAGAAGGAAAAGTGACATTTTGTAGCCAGGTGGAAGAAGAACACCACAAAGGTATTATTAATGCAAGTTAGCACGGAATAGGAGAAAACAAAATTTGGGGCAGCGAAGCTGGTAAGGGCCATGGAGGCAGGAAATTGATACCACCCCTAGGCTGAAGGCATGCACAAAGGAGCCGACTTCTGTCATTAAGAGTAAACACAGGTCACCCTTCAGAAGCAAGACACAGGTAATACAGGGTGGTAGAGTCAGAGAGAGTCGGGGGGGGGTAGCCCTCTGCCCCCAGATTATCAGAGGTGAAAAGACAAGAAGGTGCATCCAGGAAGCCTCCTGCCACAGCTCCTGGGATGCCAAATGGACCCATGGGTGGAAAGCAGATCCAGAGAGACCAAGAACTTCCAGCTGAGGCAGAGCATCCTGCCTGTGCTCAGGAGATGGAGGGCTGAGGAGGGAGCATGGGCTAGAGGGGTTAGGCATGGCCTCTTTGCCTGCAGGTGGCACCACATGGCTCATGAAGGGTGGATTCTTCCTCTCCTCCCTGAAAAAAATGGCCACTGCCTGAGCCTGGGAAAAGCAGAGCTTCTTTCCTGCATCCTGCTAAGCTTTTTAGTTCCAACTTAGCCCTCAGACCCCTTCTGGGATCTGCCTACATTCCCTTCTCCATTGGCTGGAGGTCAATGCTCTTCGTTTTTGTTCCCAAAGTGGCCCAGCCCCATGCTTATTCATAACATTACTGCGTTGGTGGCACCGTATGAGACCATCAGGAGCTCCTTGAGAGCCCAACTGGGCCAGAACTAGACCGTGGATGGGCTTCGCCAGCAAGTGGGTCTTTAATAGAGATGCATGGAAGGAGCATTGTCTGGAGTTTGTCAGGTGCCACTGGTGACCTCACCTCCTTGGGACGGCAGTGGGTGTTTTGATGTTCAATACAAGTATTATGACTCTCTGGCATTAGACTGCACGTACAAAGCAGGTAGCACCCAAGTTTCCATGGAGCAGAATCTCCCAGCCTAATCTAAGTAGTTGTGCTTGCTGAAGCAATGAGTAATTCCTTCCTGGAACTGTAATTTCAACGGCACAGTGAGTGGGAAGAGCAGCAAGAGGCGACCTCCAGCCTCCTATTTATGAAAACAATAGCTCAAGTTTATAGTATTAGCAGTAACCATAGCCACTTCGCTCCCTCTCCTGCCACCCTCTCATCATGTGCTTGCACACATGAGCGCATGTGCACACACACACACACACACACACACACACACACAAATTTACGGAAATGCAAACAGAAAAGCACAAGCTGAAACAAACACATGAGCTCTGAGACACCTGTGTACATCCAAGTTCATGGACACTCATGAGCTTCTGCATACACCTGCATTTCCATGATGACACCGGGCCTGGTGTGAGCAAAGGACGAAGACTAAACACATGCTGCCCTCTGGGAACTGATCTCACTGGCACTGGAATGAAGTCACTCGATCACCTTCCAGCACTTTCCAGCCCTTTATTGGACTTCACAGGATAATGAGCATGGCAGAGGCCCTGCTTGGCTGTATGCTCCTGGGCCAACAAGGTGGCAGGGCTCTTTGGCAGAAGTGAGCTGGGATGCTGGCTACAGAATAATTTAAAGTAAAAATTAATGCTTGGTGCCAAGGCACCAATAATGAAGGTTTCCTGTAAACCTGGAGAACCGTGCCTGCCTGTGAGACTCGGTTCCCAGCTTCAGCCTCAACCCTAGGGTCTCATAAGATGTTTTCTGGCTGCCTTATCCTATTTCCCTATAGGAAGGGAGTCATGCCACTTGGGGTTCTTTACAAGTATCAGCGTTAGCCCCCTGATACTTCAAGTGGGAAGGGATCAAAACCCTGGAAGCTGGAGCTCTCTGAGCTGTAGGAAGGAATAGTAGGCTCCTGAGGCTTTGGGTGACCATGCATTGGGCAACTTAAAGCAACGGAAACCAGTTCTTTCATGGTACTACAGGTCAGAAGGCCAATTATAGGCCATGCTTCTTCTGGAGGCTCTAAGAGGAAGTTCCTCTGTTCTGGTTTCATTTCTATTGCTGGGATAAAATGCCCCCACAAACAGTTACTCGGGAGGGGAGGAAGAATTCCTTTGAGCTTGCAAGTCCAGGTTACAGTCCAACATAGCAGGGAAGTCAAGGCAGGAACTCAAAGCAGCTAGTCAAATCCCAATCACAGTCAAGAGCACAACGCTTACTGCTTAGCTCACGTTTTCTACTTTTATGAAGTCCAGGACCAAAACCCAGGGAATGGCAGTGGGCGGGCTCTTCCCTCATCGGTGAACATAATCCTGAAGACCATCTCCCATGTGCCCAAATCTCTCCTAGCTGGTCCTTTATTGAGACCTTCCTTGTGGGTGAGCCTAGATTATGTCAAGTTGACAAATAAAACTAACCACCACCCCTTCCTTGCCTCTTCCAGCTTCTGATGCCTGTCACCTCCCCTGAGGCCACATGACTCCAGAACCTGCATATCTCCTCTTCTCTCAGCTTTGCCTCTTCTGTCACACAGACTTGGGTGGGTACCGGAGTCAGGCTTTTGTGCTGCCACCACCAAACACCTGAGTCAACATCCCAGAGGAGGAACAAGGTTTCATAGGGTTCCGTCCATCATGGGGGGGGGGGGGGGATGAGGCAGAGCAGTGCAGGTCATATCCGGACAGTCAGGAAGTAGAGAGAAGGGATGCCAGCACTGCGCTGCTTTTGTGGAATGTTATCCTCTAGGCAGGATATGACCATGGTCCTCTAGAACTCGAAGCAACTGTGATTACCAGCATGAGATCTGCATAAGATTGATTGTCGACGTTCCATCACGGAACTAATGCACGAAGCTCTGAGAATATATAAGCACTTAATAGTTGCTGCAAGAGGAAGACTTTACTTCTGTGTCTCCCAGGGACAAGTTATGCATCAGCTGGCTCTTTTATCCTCTCTTATTCTATCCTGGCATCCAGCCTAAGGGGTGATGCTACCCACACTCAGGGGTGATGTCGCCCACACTCAGGACAGATCTTGCCCCTCAGTTAATCCTCTCAGGAAACACTCTAACAGAAACAGACCTATGGCATGTTCTGGAAAGGCAGGAACAAATGTCTATTCATCCTAGATAGGAAAGCAATGGCAGACCAAATAAATGACTCCAACCAAGTTGACCTAGCTGAGTTTAGCTGGTCTACTCACAGGAACATGGGGTAGGGGTGGGGTGGGATTAATGTGCATGGCTATGGGTACCTTCCATGTGGCTATAGCATGAAAGAGAAGTCTCCCCTAGCAACTATTAACTGGTATGTATACTCAGAGAGAGGCACACCCAATACTTTACTAATCTCCTAGGGACTTCTCTATCCAATCAAGTTGATAACCAAAGCCAGCCATCACAAGACTGGAGAGATGGCTCAGTGGTTAAGAGCGCTTCATGCTCTTCCAGAGCACCAGGGCTCAGTTATCAAAATCTGCCTTAGGTGAGCTGCCCAGAATTCCAGCTCCAGGGAAATCTGATGCCCTCCTCTGGTATCCTCAGGCACTGCATCTACATACACACCCACACTTAGACACATACACTGACACATTAACACTAAAACACACACAGCACAACTGAACAATCTGAGGTGCTCTTCACTTAATATCTTTAACTTAATTCCATCAACTTAAAGAAGTTCATGCCAACTGCTTGAGACAAGGATCCTTAGTTCTGAGGACTTGTCGCTAAAGCTGTTGTGAGCTCAGGGTGGGACATCCATCCTTAACAAGTGACCTTCTGACATGGCTTATTGGAGACACTCTAGTTTTGAGAAATTCCTTGCACAATTTCCTTACACATTTCATAGACACACGTGACTGAGGACACTTCCTTTGTGGCCCCCTTGGTTTGCTTTGTTAGAGCTTGATATAAGTGATTCCATTTTGATATGAATGTCTTTCATCTCATCTGTCACATTTTGTTTATTCACTTATCAATGGATCACTTGGTGGTTTCTGTCCCTTGGCTTTTCTGAATGCCACAGCTATGGGTATGTGTGTATAAATATGTCTTTGAGACCCTGCTTTCAATTCCTTTAGGCAGGCATTCAGAGAAGGATTGCTAGATCATCACCCATCATTATCATCATTATTAATTATTATGTGTTCATAAATACATGATATGTGTGTGTGTATATACTTATGCCATGGTGTGCTGATGGAGGACTCTCATTGGTTAATAAAGAAACTGCCTTGGCTTTTTGATAGGGCAGGATTTAGATAGGTGGAGTAGACAGAACTGAATAGTGGGAAGAAGGGAAGTTAGGCAGTCGCCATGCTTCTCCTCTCCAAGACAGATGCAGGTTAAGATGTTTCCTGATAAGCCACCCCTCGTGGTGCTACACAGAATATTAAATATGGGTTAAAGCAAGATGAGAGAATTAATCAGTAAGAGGCTGAAACTGCCAGGCGGTGGTGGCACACGCCTTTAATCCCAGCACTCAGGAGGCAGAGGCAGGTGGATCTCTGAGTTCGAGGCCAGTCTGGTCTACAGAGCTAGTTCCAGGACAGGCTCTAGAAAACTACAGGGAAACCCTGTCTCGAAAAACCAAAAAAAAAAAAAAATATGGGTGTAAAGCTAGCCGGGTGACCGGGACGCAGCCCTCTGCTCCCTCTACGGTGTGCATAGGTCTTTACTTGGAATGGAGGTCTGAATAAGAATGGCCCCCATAGGCTCACATATTTGAATGCTTACTCTTCAAGAAGCACTATTTGACAGTATTAGAATGATGAAGAGGTATGGCCTTGTTGGAGAAAGTGTATGTATCACTGGGGTTGGGCTTTGAGCTTTCAAAAGCCCATGCCACGGTCCAGTCTCTCTCTGGCAGATCAGAATATAGCTCTCAGATACTTCTCCAGTGCCTACCTGCCTGCAAACATGATCTCTGTCATGATGATAATGGACTAAGCCCCAGAAACTGTAAGCCAGCTTGCCAGGCACAAAACTCAAGTCCAAATGAATCAAAGACCTCAACATAAAGCCAGCCTCACTGAACCTTATAGAACAGAAAGTGGGAAGTACACTTGAACGCATTGGCACAGGAGACCACTTCCTAAATATAACCCCAGCAGCACAGACACTGAGAGAAACAATTAATAAATGGGACCTCCTGAAACTGAAAAGCTTCTGTAAAGCAAAGGACACGGTCAACAAGACAAAACGACAGCCTACAGAATGGGAAAAGATCTTCACTAACCCCACATCAGACAGAGGTCTGACCTCCAAAATATACAAAGAACTCAAGAAATTGGTCACCAAAAGAACACATAATCCAATAAAAAAATGGAGTACAGACCTAAACGGAGAACTCTCAACAGCGGAATCTAAAATGGCTGAAAGACACTTAAGGAAATGTTCAACATCCTTAGTCATCAGAGAAATGTAAATCAAAACAACTCTGAGATTCCATCTTACACCTGTAAGAATGGCCAAGATCAAAAACACTGATGACAACTTATGCTGGAGAGGTTGTGGGGAAAAGGGAACACTCCTGCATTGCTGGTAGGAATGAAAGCTGGTACAACCCCTTTGGTTGTCAGTGTGGCAATTTCTCAGAAAATTAGGAAACAACCTTCCTTAAGACCCAATAATACCAATTTTGGGTATATATCCAAAGGAAGCTCATCATGCCACAAGGACATGTTCATAGCAGCTTTGTTTGTCATAGCCAGAACCTGGAAACAATCTAAATGGCCTTCGACCAAAGAATAGATAAGGAAAATGTGGTACATTTACACAATGGAGTACTACACAGCAGAAAAAAATGACATCTTGAATTTTGCAGGCAAATGGATGGAGCTAGAAAACATTGAGTGAGGTAACCAGACACAGAAAGACAATTATCACATGTACTCACTCATAAGTGGTTTTTAAACATAAAGCAAAGAAAGCCAGCCTACAAATCACAATCCCAGAGAACTTAGACAACAATGAGGACCCTAAGAGAGACTTACATAGATTTAATCTACATGGGAAGTAGAAAAAGACAAAATCTCCTCCTGAGTAAATTGGGAACATGGGGACCTTGGGGGAGAGTTGGAGGGGGTAGGGGAGGGGCAGGGAGGAGAGCAGAGAAAAATGTAGAGCTCAATAAAAATCAATTAAAAAAGCAAAAGGAAACCATAGTAATGGTTTCACTTCACAGCAACTGAACAGTGACTAAGACAGAAGTTGGTGTCAGGAGTAGGATATTACTATTACATGCCTGAACATGCTTTTTGTTGTAGGATTATGGAATACTTTAGAACTTTGAGCTAGAAAAATGGTTGAATGCTTACTGGGCCATCCTAGCAGGAGTATGGACAATGGTGCTAAGAACAATATAAATCATGACAGCCTGGATCAAGAGATTCAGAAGGGAAGAATATTATCAACTAGCCTAGAGACCACTTTTGGATATTTTGGCAAATAATGTGGCTGCTTTTTACCTTTGTCCAAAAAATCTTCCCCAGGCTAAATTGAAGAGTTTTGGGTTGATGTCCTTGGCAGAGGAGATTTCAAGTCAGCCTAGTGTTGACTGTGTCAAGTGGTTATTAGTGGTCCTCTTATGCAAATCTATCACGAAAGGAACAAGCTGAGCAAGGAAAAAAATACAAAATACATAGTTTGAGGAGACAGTTCATCAGGAAATGTAATGGAGCTAAGTCCAAATGCCCATGGAGATCACAAGTTTTAAGAAAAGCCTGATGCTAAATGGATAAAAGGAAGTAGTGACCTCAGGGCAAGACCCCACCCAGCTAAGCTTCCAATTTGGGAAAAGGAATTAAAGGAAAGCTTGAGCAGTGAAGAAATTCATCAACAACAAAAAGCTGATACAAATGTAACTGACCTAGAGGTCAGTTCCAGCCCTAGCAAGCAGCCGAAGTTGGCTGCTTCAGCCACATGGTTCTGACTTTAGAGTCAAGTATGAAAGAAAGGAGTTATGGGATCTTCCTCCTTGACTAAGGAAAGTCACTGAGGCCAGGTGTGTGTCAGTGATGTCTCTGCATGGAGGCCCGGAGAAGCCATTGCACATGAAGCTGTGAAGATGGAGCCCAGATTGCGCTGGAGACCCCCAAGATGCTGGAGATGCCAGAGCTGCAGACCGGGTGTGGAAGCAGTCCCAGAGAGAGAAGTGTGCTGCAGTTAACAGACCTGAAAGGAGCTGGAGATCAAAGAGTGCTTTGACATCAGACATGAAGATGTAGAATTTGGAGTTTACCTGCTGGGTGTTTTTTGCTGTTGTTTTAGGTTTGATTTGGTTTTTGTTTTTTTGAGACAGGGTTCCTCAGTGAAACTCTGGCTGTCCTGGAACTCACTCTGTAAGCCAGATGGCCTTGAACTCTGACATCTGCCTGCCTTTGCCTCCCAAGTGCTGGGATTAAAGGCATGTGCCGCCACCACCACCTGGCTAAAATTTTTGGTTTTTCAAGACAGGGTTTCTCACTTTGTAGATCAGGTTTGGCCTGGAACTCACAGAGATCTGCCTGCCTCTGCCTCCTGAGTGTTGGAATCAGAAGTAAGTGCCACCATGCCCAACAGATGTAGATTTTGCTTTGGTCCGGTATTTCCTCACTATGCTCCCTTCCCTACATTTTGGAATGGTAATGTATATTCTGTAACATTGTATGTTGGAAGTATGTGATCTGCTTTTTCATTTTCATTTTACAGAGAATTACAGTTAAGAGGCTGCCATGAGTCTCAGAAGAGACTGAACTTTGGACTTTTAAACAGTGTTGAGTCTGTGAGAGACTATGGGGACTTTGAAAGTTGAACTAAATGCAGTTTGCATTATGATATGGCTATAAGACTATAGCAGCCAGGGAGTGAAGTGTAGCAGTTTGATTAAGGTCTCCATAAGCTCATATATTTCACTGCCTACTCATCAGGGAATGGAACCAGTTGAGAATGATTAGGAGGGGTGGTCTTGTTAGAGTGGGTGTGGCCTTATTGGAGGAAGTGTGTCTCTAGGGGTGGGCTTTAAGGTTTCAAGAGCCTATGCTAGTCCTAGTCTCTTTCTCTGTCTCTGCCTATGGATCAGGATGCAGAACTCTCAGCTACTTCTTTAGTACCACATCTGCCTACATGCCGCCACGCTTCCCGCCATGATGATAATGTACTAAACCTCTGAAACTGTAAACCAGCCCCAATTAAGTGCTTTCTTTTATAAGAGTTGCCTTGGTCATAGTGTATCTTCATGGCAGAACACTGACCAAGACACTTGAGTGCTGAGGGGAGAAAAAAAAAAACCTTGAAGTTGTTTGTTAAGCCTGGCGTCATGAGGAGCGCATACTAAGTTTAACGGTCCGCTCTTCCGTAGTCACTGAAACCACATTCCTCAATGGAACAGCACACCTTTTGCAGCAAAGTCAGGTTTGGAGTAGCTGGTTTGTTGAGGTCGCTGAGAGGAATATCTCTCTTCCCCAGGTCTCCCTCCAGCCTGAGCCCTCCAGTCTTGAAGATGTGGTATAAGCCTGCAGGAATATGATGGAACAAGGGACAGGGAGTCTGGTGTCTGCATAGAAACGGAAAGTCAACAAAATACCACTCCTTAGAAATGCTCACCAGTCGTTCCTTCCGGAATCACTTAGTGAGGACATGTATGTGGGTTTTCTGCCACTGACTTCCATCCCTGATGACAAAGGGAAGAAAACAAGTCATAAAAGAATAAAAAGAATGCAACAGGCAGGAGAAAGACAGGAAAAGCAGATTTCCCTCTCTACTCCCTGCCAATTAACTTGACTTTCTGGGCGCTTGCCACCATCGCTGCTCCAAGCCCTCGTCTCATCTTGTTGCTATTTCAAGTCCCTAGCATTTTCTCTGCACCTTGAGGCCAGATCTTGTAGACAGCCAGTGGGTAGCATGGAACTTGGAAAGGAGAACCAAGAAGTAGTTTGATGCTTTTAAATTTTGTTTTCTGAGCAGGCTCGCTGCTGATCAGGTAAACAACATAAGTGCTCCTGAGTGGGCAGAGAGACCAAATAACGGAAAACATTCTCTGTGCCTTTCATGGGTCTGCTTCCAGCCTCCTCGTCATCTCCTCCCACCCTAGAAATTAATTTCTTCTTTACAGTCAGCCCAAAGGAAGAGCCTGAAGATCTCAATAGTGCATGTTCTCAAAACAAGTTGTTTTTCATCTAAAAATTGAGGACTTTTGCTTGAAAAACAACTCTCTGGGAGCACAGAATTGGCAAGGAAGTGGGTGCACGTGGAATGCTGTGTGAGGGGGCACTTCTGGAGGCCAGCAATCCTGGGGCAAGGTTGTGCAGCTATAGTGAGTGGCTCCAAGCACACAAGAGAGCCCTCCTCAAATGAATAGGGACCTTGGTGGCAATCTCCATATCAATGGCCCTCTTCAGAGCTGCCAGCTCCCGCTGTAATCAGTACCCTCCAGCTTCAATAGCCTTCCAAGGCTGGCTTTTTAGACTGCGCTGGTCACTTCCAAATAGAGCCTTTCCAACCTCGCTGCCCTGATCAGAGCTGTTCAGCTGTTCCCTTGAGCTGTTTAATTTTTTAAAATTATTTTTGTTTGTTTATTTTTGAGACAGGCTCTTGTTATGTATCCCAGGCAGGTTTTGAACTCTCTATCCTCCTACCTTCTGTCTCCTAAATGTTGGAATTACAGGTTTGTGCCGCCGTTCCCTGCTTTATTCCTGGCCTTAGTTTTAACTGCCAGCTGGACAGCTTAGGGTCACCTGACAAGGGAGTTTCAATTGAGAGATTGCCCAGCTCACACTGATCTGTGAGCACGTCTTGGTGGCG